>NC_062294.1:25430499-25739874 GCF_902655055.1 Lutra lutra | reverse complement strand
GATATCACAAGTAGGCAGAGAGGCAGGCAGAGAGAGAGAGAGGAAGAAGCAGGCTCCCCGCTGAGCAGAGAGCCCCATGCGGGGCTCAATCCCAGGACCCTGGGATCATGACCTGAGCTGAAGGCAGAGGCTTTAACCCACTGAGCCACCCAGGCACCCCAAAAATTTAAATTTTTTTTACTAAAAATAGTAAATTAAATTAAAAAATAGTAAATAGTAAATAGTAAGTTAATAACTTACTATTGTTAATTTTGTTAATACTTCTGTTTGTTTTGCTGTTGTTTTGATACCTTCTTCCTCTCTTTCTGTCTTTGTTATTTGATGGTTTTCTGTAATGACTTATTTGATACTTTTCTTTTTATTTTTTGAGTATCTGTTGTAGATTTTTCCTCTGTGGTTACCAGAAGGCTTGCACAGGATATCTGGTAGGCATAATCGTCTATTTTAAGTTGGAAACAACTTGACTTTAGTTGCTTACAAAAACTCTACCCGTCCTTGTTTTCTTTACTCAGAATTTACTTCTTTTTATATTCTGTGTCTATTAATAAACTTTTCTGACTATAATTATTCTTAATATTTTTTGTTTTTTAAGTTTTATATTAGAGTTCAAAGTAATTTATACACACCATTACAGTATTATGTGATCTGTATTTGACTGTATATTCAGCTTTACCCATGAGATTTATGTTTTCTTATGCCATCCATGGCACTGTTTAGTGTTTTAATTTGAAGAACTCCTTTAAGCCTTTTTGGTAAGGCAGGTCCAGTGATGACCGATTTCCTCAGTTTTTGTCTGGGAAAGACTTTACCTATCCTTCATTTTTACCTCCCTCCTTCATTTTTAAGGAGTAATTTTGTCAGGTATAGAATTCTTGTTTGGCAGCTTTTTCCTTTTAGGACTTGGAATGTATCATCACCCTATCTCCTGACCTGAAAGGTTTTTGTTGGGAAATCCACCAATAATCCTATGGGGCTTCCCTTATGTGTCACATTTCTCTGCTGTTTTCAAAATTCTTTCCTTGTCCATGACTTTGGACAATTTGATTATCATGTGTCTTGGTGAGTTGGTAGGTTGACCCTGGTTGGGTCTTTTGGGCTTCATGAATCCAGATGTGATTTAGCTCTTAAAACTTGGGAATTTTTAGCCATTCTTCCTTTAGATAAGCTTTCTGACCTTGTCTCTTCTTCCCATAATGCATCCCATACATTCCTTAGGCTTTTTTCCTCCCACTCATTTTTGTTCATTTTATTTTCTTTTTCTCTTCTGTCTGCATAGATTCAAATGCCCTATCTTTGAGTTTTCTAATTCTTTGCTTGATTAAGTCACTGTTGAAGCTCTCAGTTATATTTTTCATTTTGGACACTATAGTCTTCAACTCCACAATTTTTGTGATACTTTTTAATGATTTTTCTTTTTGTTGACCTTCTTGTTTTGTTCAGGTATTGCTTTCCTAATTTTTTTTTTTTAAAGATTTTATTTATTTATTTGACAGAGAGAAATCACAAGTAGGCAGAGAGGCAGGCAGAGAGAGAGGAGGAAGCAGGCTCCCTGCTGAGCAGAAAGCCCGACGTGGGGCTCGAACCCAGGACCTGGGATCATGACCTGAGCCGAAGGCAGCGGCTTAACCCACTGAGCCACCCAGGCACCCCTGCTTTCCTAATTTTATTGAGTTATCTGTCTCTCTTCTTTTGTAGCCCACTGATCTTTAAAAAATGATTTTGAATTATTTGTCAGGCAATCTGTAGATCTCCATTTCTTTAAGGTTGGTTATGGCAAATTATTATATTCCTTTGGTGGTGTCATAGGTCCTTGGTTTCTCCTGTTCCTGGTGGTCTTGCTTTGTTGTCTTCACATTTGAAGAAGCAGTCATCCCTTCTAAATGTTATGCACTGGGCTTGGTAGGAAAGACCTCCCACAGGTTGGTGTAAGTATGTAAGGATGTCACCTGAGTGAGGTGAGTAGTGGCTCCATATCCAGATCTGTGTTAGGGGATACATGGGGATGCTAGTTCTGGGGGTGTACAGGGTACCATCTGAAGTGGACATGCATGTGTGGTCTGGTGGGCATGTAGAAGTACACATAGCTGTAGCCAACACCTGGTCCTGGGGGTGCAGATGTGCTGCTGCAATGGGGACCTGGTCTAGGAAGCACATGGGTGCACGTGTGGTGGCACTAGTGGGTGCCAGGACCAATGTGCAGGCACATGCTTCACAATGTCAATTTCCAGGCACTGGGAATGTAGGAGAAGAATGTAGAAGAAGTATTTCTGACTCCAAGAAGGGGAGAAATAGTTCTTGGCAGCTCCAGCTTGAGGGGGTGCAGTCCCTCTGGCTCTAGGCAGGTCCAGCAGGGTGCGGTCTGCATGAAGACTGGGGTGGGGGTTCTCTGCAGGAGCAGCTGGGGCTGCTGTGATCCTCAGTGGCAAAGACTGCTGAGGTCCTCTGCTTGATCTCTCCTCTTGTGGAAGGAACTCAGGGATATTAGGATTCCTCATGGTGATGTGCCAATCTGGGGATGGGGCAATCCAGGCAGAAGGCTTCTTACCCCTTTTATATGTTGCCACTCCCAGTCTCTGTGCTCCTCTGTGTCACTGCAGCCCTTGAGCTGTTCTCCAGCGTCCTCCCAAAGCTATCCTCATCCATGGATAGTTGACTTGATCATTGTGTGTAGGTGTGGGTGAGGGCTGGGATCTCTTAGTCTGCTGTCTTGCTGATACCATTTTTGGTATATTATTTATAAATGGATCTTTGTATAATATTAAGTTGTAGTTTGGTTAGTATTAGAAAGGAATTGTATCCCAAGACCCAAGTATCTCCTTCTCTCCGAGGTTCCTGTAAGAAGAGGTGAACACAAGGAGTCATAGGAAATGGAAGCAAAGTGCATGGTTAGTTGGACCAGGGCTCATTGCTCCTTAGGGCAGCATTTTGAGGAAGCATATTTGGAGCACATGTCTTAGGCTTAAGGCTTACATGAGACTGCCAGTTTCCTCAAATCTCAGATCTAGACCTAGGACCTTATTGCCCTGTGGGTTGCTGAAATATATAGGAGAATAAAAAAATGATGAAGGAACCCTGAGGTTTCAGACTCTTCATTTATCGATCCAGCCACACTGAGTGAGGAAATGAAAGATAAGAGTGAGCTATACCCATCGATGTTAGTGTTTAATGCAGTAGTTATTCTGCCCATTAAAAAACAGAACGAAAAACGATCTGAGAATTTTGAAGGGGTGGGGGGTGGGAGGTTGGGGGCACCAGGTGGTGGGTATTGTAGAGGGCACAGATTGCATGGAGCACTGGGTGTGGTGCAAAAATAATGAATACTGTTATGCTGAAAAAAAAAAAAACAAAAAAAACAACGATTTTTGTTCCAGACATAAACAAAATATTTTCTTAAAAGATTTTATTTATTTGACAGAAAGAGAGAAGGAGAGAGTGCAAGCACAAGCAGGGTGAGTGGCAGAGGGAGAGGGAGAAGCAGGCTCCCTGCTGAGCAGGGAGCCAGATGTGGGGCTTGATCCCAGGACCCTGGAATCATGACCTGAGCCAAAGGCAGATGCTTAATGACTGAACTACCCAGGCGCCTGTCAACAAAATATTTTAACAGCTCTTTTTCTTTATGAGGCTAGGGAAGAGACGGGGAGAGTATATTTCACTCAGTCACCAAACCATTATTTTCAAAGAACGGTCTCATATCAAATACAGTAGCTGAAAATATGGAGCAAATGAAGATCTTTTTCCCCTAGTGTACTTAATAAACTGTGATGAAATGGTTTTCCACATTGATCATCATATTAATGAAATAAATAAAAAGGATACATACATATGACACATATAGTATTATATGTATGTGTATGTAATATATATTACATATATATGAAATGTATGTTTAACTGGAAATACTCTATGTAGTATATTTAAATATATTTTTAATAGGAATGCCCTAGTGGCAGCCATGAGATTGTGCTTGCAAGTCTAATTGACCAAAAGCCTCAGCTGCTGCATTCTGAAATCCAAGCTTGTGTGTTTGGGGGATGTTTCCCACCAGCTGCTCCCAGACAGTGAATAAGGGTGGCAGGGACAGTAAGGTGGGCCTCTTCCAAGGAGATGTGGACTCTTCGGATAGCAACTTTGGCTTCAGGACTCCGTGATGGTCTTGCCAAAACTTCCTATGACTTCATGAGAGACAGCCTAGGATACCTCCTCTTTTCCTCCATTTGGGACCAGAGTGCTTTGTACTCAGATGGTTTGCCCATCCTTTTCTGCCCCCTCTCTCTTTTCTCTCACATAGGTGTTTTCCCTGATCACATTCTTGCATGCTTAATCTTGCATGAGCACACCCTTTTAAAGTGATGATCTTTATATAGAGCACCTTTAACCTGAATGTTTAAGAAGACTTCCGAAAAAGTGCTTTTAATAATTTTATTTAAAAAATACATAATTTCTGATGCCTTTAAGAAAGACTAATGAGGGGTGCCTGGGTGGCTCAGTGGGTTAAGCCTCTGCCTTCGGCCAGGGTTATGATCTCGGGGTCCTAGGATCGAGCCCCGCGTTGGGCTCTCTGCTCAGCGGGAAGCCCGCTTCCCCCTCTCTCTCTCTGCCTGCCTCTCTGCCTACTTGTGATCTCTCTGTCAAATAAATATTAAAAAAAAAAAAAAAGAAAGACTAATGAAAAATACCTCAATTTTGCTCGTGGTTTTGCCCTATTATTTAGCAATAATTTTCCACATTAAGGAAGTTGTTTCACCCTACATTTGTTAAGTTTAACGAGTTGCCTTCAAGGACTGTTCTGTTTAAACTTTATTGGCTGCAAGTTCATTTTCTCAGAGGCCATGTTTTTGAGAAATTATTTTGATTTGGAGCAAACTAAAGAATGAAATTCTTCATAGCTTACCTCACGTAGAATCAAGTAGCTAAAACCCTGTCATGTATGACCAATCAATCATAGCTATCAGGTATGATAGATCAATATCTATCTATCATCAATCATTAGTTTATTATTTTAAAGTTTTGATTTGATACAGTCCAACAAATGTGATACCTTCAGTTGATGGTCTTAATTTACAATTAGAGTCAAGACAAATGCAAAAGAAAATCTGACTTACTCCTAACAAGAAGTCTGCAGGATCATGGGGGTATATTTAGCTGTGGTAAACACAGAGTGTGGTTAATGGTGAGTGAGTACTTGGCTAGGTGTTTCCTTTTCTCAGGTGGTCTTCATAGGCATGCTTGCCCAAGTTCTAATGAAGCTTGAAATTAACATGGCTCTGTTGGTTTAATTCCTGTTTTTTGCTGGAGTCCTAGCAACACCATCCTGTCGATCTTAAACAAGGGGCCAGTACATTGCTGGCAACATCTCTCGTTGCTGGGAATTTTTTCAGGAAAAAAATTAATATCCATATTGTTATACTTGTATTTTTAATATTTTGCTTAGTATATTTATGATGGTTAAGTAAAATTAATGTGTGTTTGTGTGTGTACATGTGATGGTTCTTAGAGCAGATGCCTCTCAGTAAATATTAAGTTGATGGTAATGATGATAAATAGTCTCTGAACAGTATGTATGAGTTTATAAACCATGCCCACACACATTGTGTTTTGATCCTAATTGTAACTCTGAGAGGTAGATGTAATTATCCCTATTTTACAAATAAAAGAACTGATGATCAAAGAGGTTAATTGAGTTAAAAAGATCCTACAGCTAATAAGAGAACATAAACCAGGAAGGTGTGATTATATTTTCATATTCTTATCGATTCACATTACTTCTGCTTTTTGATACCTCTTTGATTGTGCTTGCAAAGTATATTCAGCTAGACATTCTGTGGCTTTGGATGGCTGATAATTATCACAGAGTTTGAAATTGGATCATTCCCCTCTCACTAAGAGGAAAGAAGAAAAACGTTTTTGAGTGCTTATGACATGCTAGATAATGGTTTGTTATTTTTACGTATATGATCTCACTTGATCTTCACAATAACCATTCAAGAACAAATCATTTCCATTTTTACAAAAACTAGAAGATTTTTGTGAAATACACTTTCTCAGTATTTTTCGAGACCATTAAGAGGAAAGCACAGAGTCTTGTGGAAGGCCAACTATTTGTCAGTTCTGTGGGTAATTTAATTTCTGTTATGTCATTTTAACCCCCTCAATTTCATGAGGTAGGCAGCATAGGTTATAATATCTCTAATTTCAGAGATAGGGAAATGGAGTATTAAGGACATAATTTGTCACTCAGAGTTCTTGGTTGCAGATGATGGGGAACAACTCTGTCTAATTTATAAAAAAATGATAACTTGGGCACCTGGGTGGCTCAGTGGGTTGAGCCTCTGCCTTTGGCTCGGTCATGATCTCAGGGTCCTGGGATCAGAGTCCCTTGTCGTCGTCAGGCTCTCTGCTCAGCAGGGAGCCTGCTTCCTCTTCTCTCTCACTCTGGCAGACTCTCTGCCTACTTGTGATCTCTCTGTCAAATAAATAAATAAAATCTTAAAAAAATGATAACTTATTGGCAGGATATTGGGAAGTTCTGTGTCTCACTAAGAGCCATGAAAGGAGAGGCCTTCAAAGTATGAAGGGATTTTATTTGTTGTTTGTAAAGATTTTATTTATTTATTTGAGAGAGAGAGAGAGCAGGGACAGCAGCAGGCAGAGGGAGAAGTAGGTCCCCTGCCAAGCAATGAGCTCCACATGGGCCTCAATCCTAGGACCCTGGGATCATGACCTGAGCAAGGTAGATGCTTAGCCAACTAAGCCACCCAGGCATCCTTGTACAAAGGGGTTTTGGTTCTCAAATTAGGAAATATTTACAACAGTGATAACTTGCTTCCATCATAGATAGTAGCATGTTTGATACTCAACTCTCCTTTTTATTTAAATTTGAAATTTCAGGGACGCCTGGGTGGCTCAGTTGGTTAAGCGGCTGCCTTCGGCTCAGGTCATGATCCCAGGGTCCTGGGATCGAGTCCCGCGTCGGGCTCCTTGCTCCGCAGGGAGCCTGCTTCTCCCTCTACCACTCTGTCTGCCTGTGCTCTCTCTCTCTCTCTCTCTGACAAATAAATAAATAAAATCTTTAAAAAAAATAAATTTGAAATTTCAGGGGTGCCTGAGTGGCTTAGTTGGGTAAGCATTGAATCTTGATTTTCATTCAGGTTATGATCTCAGGGTTGTGAGACTGATCCTCACGTTGGGCTGTGCACTGGGCACGGAGTCTGCTGGGGATTCTCTCTCTTAAAAAAAAAAAATTAACTCCAAAACTTATGTCTATCAGTTTTCAAAGTGAAGAGTTATGAATCTTCCTTTCTCTTTTTAGGAGAACCAAAAATGTTAGGGTATCCATCATGAAGGGTCAATGAACACTTAGAGTTTGTGAAAGTAGCTTAAGGTTTTTGGTGAGTACAAGGAAATAAAGCATACTTTTGCTAAGTCTCTCAAGCTTCACTTGAGGACTGGTGTGCTGGGCTGGGCAGGCAGCACTTGGACTGGCTTAAGCCCCTAGATTGGTGGGAGCAGGTCTTGAGTGGCCTTATTTTGGCAGCCAGTCTTGCGCTGGACTGGAGAGGTGATTAAATGCCAAGATGGGGTTAAACTGCTAAATCTCTAAGGCTGAATGAGCAACACAGGACACTACCCCCCACTGCCATATTCTCTATTTAGGAGGCAAGCTCATAGAGACCTCGAATGCCAGCCCAAGGTTGAAAAAATTTATACTGTAAACCATGCTTATTTCGTTAAAAAATTCTTCAATGATTTGCTCTCTTATACTGCAAAATCCTTTTTCATGAATAGCAGACTTCACTATTTAAATTTACTGCTGTAAATTTCAGATATCAAATATCAGGTCACTGGTGAGTTATTAGCCATTCTCTAAATAATGAGAACTAATATTTATTAATGAGGGTTTAAAATAGGTAAACTATGTAATTCCTTAATCTAATCTCAATGCAATGAAATAAGTAAAATACGTTGAGTCCACATTATTTTGATTGTATTCTTGACACATTCTACTTCCTTGGTCCCCTCTTTATTACTATGAAATCATCAATCAGTTTGTCTTATGACATATAATAAAATTGACTGTGACCCTTCCTGTTAGCAAAATACATATATTTCACTTTTCTCTACTTGTTTTCTTCTCTCCCCCTCAACCAACTTCCAGCATTCGTGAAATGTCCTGTGGGCTGAAAGTATAGATTTGCCATGTAGCTGCATATTCAGCTGCTTTTCTCTTTACTCTTTATTCAGCTGTGGTTTCAACTGCAAAATGGGTTTGTTGCACATGATGCCTCAAGTTGAGATATGAAAATTTCTTTTTTTTGAGATATGAAAATTTCTGATGAAATTATGATTTTTTTAAAATATGGAGAAATATTTTCAGTGTATAAAAATAAACATACGTTGTTTGATCTCAACATGGAACTGTATCCGCTTGGGGCATATGATCCCTGTGTACTGGAATGCTGTTCTTGGCTTGTGTAATTCTATGAAAGAATTTTGCTTCTACATCTCAGGGATAGCCATCCATGTGATAGGAGGATTATAAACTATTCAGAGGAAAAACCCTGCAATGGAGGGAGAGTGGGAGAGTAATTTATGCTCACATTCCTGCCAATGATATAAATGTCCTCTCTTTTGATGGAAGCAGGCCATGAACAAAATTTGTTTCACATGACATTACATACCATATTCAGATTTGCAGCCGTAATCTTGTCAGAGTCAATTATCACATGATTGGAGCAGTAAAAAAAAATGAATTGGGGCTTAAACTTTTATGAAAAAGCACTTATATTGTGGAATAAGACTTTTTAATGGAGTACAGGCATTAAACAGACCTTGTATTAGGCTCTGAAATTAATGGGTCACTGTATAACTTTCTAGTTTTCATAGCTTGATAAGATTAATGCTTGCTTATATAGCAAATTCAATGGCTCATTTAATTTCATATGAATGTTTAAAGTTAAATTGCTTTTGGATTAAGTCTAAACTCATTATTCATTTTAATGTCTGAGAGAACTTTCATTTTTCTTTCATTTTATTTAATCAAGTGCATCATCATTAAGTAAAGGCTAAGGACCTAGATAGCTAAAAATAATGTGAAAAGGAAATTTATTAATTTACACTGAAAAGAGGCTTATTTTTATAAAATTTATTTAATACTATCACATGCTTACCTACGGTGCTATTTCAGAGAAGATGAGATATTTATAGGCTTTTTCTCATGTTTTAAAATACCAAATTGAAAAGCTGCCCACTTGGCTGCCTTATGTTCAATGTACAACCCTTACACAAAGATTACCACTGACCTTTATATATTTCTCATTCATTCTCTTAGGCAACAAACATTTATTCAGAATCTACATTCTGTGAGACACTGACCAGGCACTTGTGGAGTGTTTGCTGATGAAAAACACTCCAGGCCTGAACTGAGAGAGTTAACCAGTCCAATGGGAGGGGACTTTGCTTCAGAGGGCTGTGGACTTCTCATCCAAACTGTGAAGGAGTTTTGTTGTTGTTGTTGTTTTTTTAATATTTTTATTTATTTATTTAAAGATTTTTATTTATTTATTTGACAGACAGAGATCGCAAGTAGGCAGAGAGGCAGGCAGAGAGAGAGGAAGGGAAGCAGGCTCCCCGCTGAGCAGAGAGCCCAATTCGGGGCTCAATCCCAGGACCCTGGGATCACATCTTGAGCCGAAGGCAGAGGCTTAACCCACTGAGCCACCCAGGTGCCCCTGCAGTAGAGATTTTATCCTCATTTTATACATGATGACACTAAAATTTAGAGAGATTAAATTTTATATTAATTTATATTTTTATATATTTATATATATTTTATAAATCATATATATGATTTATATTTTATATTAGAGAGATTAAGCGACTCGCCCAGTGCAATGCATGTGGCATGATAAGACTCAGTTGGAACCTTAGTTGCTTTCTGCTCTTTTCTGCATCTTTTCAATCTTTTTATGATTCTAAGAACAACAGATCATGGGGGTGCCTAGTTTTGGCTATGGATCTCAATCCCCTAGAGTTCTTCCTCAAACTACCAATGCCTGGATCCCACTCCAGCTCAATTAAATCAGAATTACTATAAGGTTGGCTCTGTGCTTATGTATTTTTTAAAGTTGCCCCCCGCTTCCTTCCCTCCCTTCTTCCCTATCTTCCTTCTTTTTACTAGTCTATACTATGCATATCTGGGAGGAGACACAAAGCCTTGCCCTCAAAGAACTTACAGTTTTGTGTGGTTGCTACTGAGTAGTCAGATATGTAAATGATCAGTGTGAGAACGCCGGTGATCTACTGTAGCAGATATTCTTCGCCCGTTTCCCCAAATCATGATGATGTGAAACCTGTCGGTTCAGAACTACTCTGTGCTTTTGACAACTCAAAAACTCCAACATGCCTGTTTATAATAAGCACCCAGAGAGCTTGTGAGAACTAGAGCCTAACTGAGAATGGGCGTCCACAGCAGAGGGAGTCTGAAACCTTTCATTTCCTGTCCCTTTCACCTCTCCCCCGACCCCGTGCACTCTCAGGTGTTACTTAAGAACAAGCCCGTGTGGGAAACATCAGTGTAACTCAGGGTTCTTAAAAAGGTGATCCCCAGTAGCCTCATGTGAGAACTTGTTAGAAATACATCTTTTCTGATCCCCTCCAGAACTACTAAATCAGAAACTCTGGGGCGGGGCCCTGCTATCTGTGTACCCGTACGCTCTCGGGTGTGTGTTGACATTTGAGAATCCCTGATAAAATGAGACAGCCTGTGTTGGGGTGTAGGGCGATGCGAGTATATCCCAAGGCACTCTGGTCTGAGATCTGAAAGGTTAAAGCAAAAGCAAACCAGCTTCCAGTTGTGACAGTGGGAAGTGAGGGTAAGGCTGGGAGCAGAGAGGCTGGACCAGAAGGGGAGCTGGGAAACTGTCTGCTCTACCCCCTAGTGTGGGCAGGGAAAGGATCTGACGCACCATCCGCAGCAGCTACAAAGTGAGCCTGTTCATGTCTGCCTGGAGAGGATGTTGACTTAGAAACAGGTTTAAACCAACGGAGGGCATTATCTTAGAAGCAGGATAGAGCCAAACTATGGATGTGGAATCAGGTAGGAAGTTGGTTATGGAGGGGTAAGGCCTGCCATTTCCCTAATACCGATTTTTTTAAGGGGGGGGTGGTGTAAAAAAGGGTTTTGTGATGTTTCCTGTGAGAATTTGAGGATACTAAAGCCCTTACTTTTTCCACATAAAAAGTGCCACAACATGATTTTCTTCGCCTCAGGTATGTTTGCTTAGAGAAACATATTAATGAATTATTCAGGGTGAACTAGGTTGAAGGAGAGATGCACCTGCCTGAGACGCTTACAGACTTGATTGGATAACATTTGTCTTGTCGGCTTCACCAGCGACAGGTAACTTCTGACAGGAACTGCACTTCCCCGTAGGGAGCGGGAAGCGATACTCCGAATTTCACCGGGTGGTTGAAAAGGCTCTATGGCGGTTGCCAAAATAATCAGACTATTTGCAGTCACTATTTTCTGCACTCTTTTTTCAAAGTTCCTAAATGGGAACATCAAATAGCCAAGAAGATAGGACACATTTGTGTGCTATAAATACATCATTTCCAGTCAAAGTCTAATAGATCTACATCGTTGATAAAGTCCTGTAAATGGTTTCTTTTTTCTAACTCTTGTCTGTTGCTGGGTACAACTCTTAAATTATGGATATATAATGAGCCAAATTTTTCTTGCCAACATTTTGTCTTCACACACCAAACTACTTATAATATACACGGGAGATTTTCTGTTTTGCTGAAAATACCTTTTATTTCAGAAAGGTTTGCATCTTCTGTGAAGCTCTCTTTGGGGCTTGTTTTTAAAAATATATCCCCGAGAAAAGCGCGTTATTTATTGTGTCAGAGCGGGAACAGCTGCGGTTTCGCTCTCAGCAGAGCCAATGAGAAAGTTTGAGCTCCAGTCACAGCGTGTGAGAAAGTGAGAGACCATGTGTGATCGCATTCGGCTCCAGCTTCCTCACCCGTGGGTTCTGGGAGACCTGAGGGCTGGTAAGTGGCCTTCCTCGGATGGTACCAGTGGCTGCTTAAGACGAATGCTTTGGTATTAAATCAAATACTATATGCAAAGTGTTTTTGCTCAGTGTTAATAAGCTCTTTATAAGTGCAAGTTTAAAATTTTGGTAAAAGGGAGCAAGGCCGAGTGAGAAGAGCACAAGGTGGGGATTTGGGAAAGTTGGCTCCAAAATCCATCTAATTTCTCAGTGGCCCCCGGTTTTCTCATCAATGGCAGGCAGGGTTTGAATGGGATGGGTTGTAAGAGCTGCAGCAGTGACTGAACCTCATTCTGTGAGAGAGTGAGAGACACGGAACGAGCTTTCCCCCTGACTCTCCCTCCTTCTCTCTCTTTCTTACCTTCACCTTTTCTTTTTTTCTTGCTCTTGCTCCTTCTTGCTACCCTCATGTTACATGCCTCTCCTCTCCTTAACATATCACCCCAACACGGGTGTTGTTAGAAGAGTCAGGAGAGGGTGCCTGGGTGGCTCAGTTGGTTGGGCGACTGCCTTCGGCTCAGGTCATGATCCCAGGATTCTGGGATCGAGTCCCACATCGGGCTTCCTGCTCATTGGGGAGCCTGCTTCTCCCTCTCCATCTGCTTGCCACTCTGCCTACCTGTGCTCTCTCTCTCCCTGTCAAATAAATGAATAAAGTCTTAAAAAAAAAGAGAAAAAATCAACTTCCTAAGAGAACTTACTCAGTAACCCCTTGTTACCAAGCTACATGCCTCCACGTTGTGCCTGGAACCCCTTTACTGGTAGACATTAGGAGGGCAACAACCACTTGGTTTAATGGAATCAAGTCGGGACACCTGGGTTTGCTTGAGGGCTGAGCCCTAAGGGAATTGTTGATTCTGCTGGGAACTTTAAGTAGAGTTTCCAAGTCCTGAGGTCAATTTTGGTTGCCATCCAAAGGGTAAACATTAGCTTTCCACCATCAGGAGGACTAGGAAAAAACTATCTTGTTACTCACTGGCATCTTAATATTAAGCTACAAGGGTCTTGACTGGAATATCACGTCTAAGTGAATGATTTGTAGACAAAGGGTGTGGACAACCACAGGTGGTTAGTTAAATAAACCACCAGGTTTGCAGAGCCATTAAAAGTAGGCAGTAGGAAAAAAAAAAGGGTTCATAGAAAATAAAGAAAATTAAGTTACTTTGAAGGATAATTATGTTATATCGTGTGATGGTAGCAAGTTTAATAGTATATGTCCCTTTGTGTCAGTTAAGAATGTGTCCGGATACAAGACTGGAAGCAATGAAAAGTTCTGGGGGTTCTCAATGTTGGGAGCTTGAACAAACTAGTTGTTATGCCTTCAGTCCATAAGCTTATAAATTTAAAAAGATGGATAGAAATGTTCACATTTATGACAAAGATGAAATAAAAGAAATGCCAGACTCTGAGGCACTGGACATATGTAAGTCAAGGAAATAATTTTGCAGACAAATTTGTGTCCGATCGAAGGATGGGGGAAGTTCAGCCAGAAATTGCTCTGTGATTGGGCTGACTCACTTTCTCCGTTTCCCCCGTCTTGAATGTCTTGTCCATTCTCCCCTGCAATCCCTCTTTTATTCCTTCTGGTCAGAAATGAACCACGAGATAGTCAACTCTGCCTTAAACTTGGAAAGTGAGTCAAGGAGAGAATTAAGTAGCAATTCTTAGAGATAAAAACATTAAGAAATATTGCCTCAGACTAAAAAATTGCCCCCAGATTTTTCTCAAGTGCTGAGGAAATGAAAGCAGAAAATTGCCCTGTGCCATTTCTGGGGCCCACTGCTATTAGAGACAGATGATAAACCTCACCAAATTGGCTCACCACGCAATGGGCTGGAGCACATAGACATAGCTTGCCCTTTTTAAACAGCGAACGTGGCAACAAGCTGATTGCAGCTAAATCAAACCCTGCCACGGAGCTCTCTTTCTGGAGGCCACCAGTTGAAAGGAGTAAATATAAATACATATGTGAACGTGTCTCATGTTCCTTTACTTAGATTCCTCCAAAAAAGGGGTCAAAGAGGAACCAGGCAGCTTAAACTTGCTCCCTCCTGCTTCATCGATTGGGTCTCAAGGTAAGGTAATATTTAGGCAGATTTGGGGCTTCAGAGTCTCCCAGTAAGGTCCAGAGTGCACTCAGAATCAAACCCGAGTTTTCATCTTAGCTCCGTTGTTTATGAACTGAAGAATCTAAGCAGGTGCCTTTTTCCCCTGGTCTTTAGTTTGAGGGATAAGATCTATTATATATTTTAGAAAGGATTTTATTTATTTTATCAGAGAGAGGGGGAGAGAGAGAGAGAGAGTGCGTGTGTGCATGCACAAATGCGGGGAGTGGCAGGCAGAGTGAGAAGCAGGTTCCGTGCTGAACGAGGAGCCAGATGTGGGACTTGATCCCAGGACCCTGGGATCATGACCTGAGCTGAAGGCAGATGCTTAAGCCACTGAGTCATCCAGGCGTCCCAAGATCTATTATATTTTTAGTGTTCCTCTCCCCCAGTCCCTCACAACTAGATGAGTTCCCCCTCACCCCCCCACACTTGATTTATTTTGTTCTTGGTAGTTGGATCTCCCTTGGTAATTGAGAGGCCTGGATTAAGACAGGGAAGGGGAACCTGGAGAGGGGCACAGAAGAGTTCAATAAAAGACCTAAATAAAGTGGAATAATGAAGAGGTGAAAGAAAAAGAGGAGAAAGAGTTACAGGACTGGCAGAAAGTTTGAGAAAGTCCCATGAGGGGTCTAGGGTGGCCACAAGATTCCCGAAAATAGAAAGTGGGGGTGGGAAGTTGGAGAGGTGACTGTGAACTAGGAATTTGATCCTTTTAAATATGTATTTTTAAAGAGTCATGTGGAGAATGGGTCCCCTTCATAATCTCCAAGTTCAGTTTTAGGGTTGGACAGCACAGAGACTAGACCAGAGGGGCCATAGTTTATCTTCTGAATAAATATGCATGAACTTATTTTGACTTCATGGTGTTAAAATGATTAGTGTATCATTTTGTGTATTTAAATTCTGGGAGTTGGATAGAAATTATTAGGTGAGATTATTAGGTGAGGAAATCAGGTTTTGGAATCCAGGGCTTTCTAAATACCAATCCCTACTCTTCTCCATATCATGCTTCCCAGACACTTCAATTCCAAAAGAGGGTATTTTTATTATCAAAATAAATGATTGTTTTAAGTAAAAGAGAAAGTGTTTCATGGGGAAGCCTTTTGCCTTGTTAAATAGTGGAGGGCAAATGTTCAGCTGTTGGCCATAACTGGATGGCCAACATCCATTCTTCAGTGCACACATTTGCTCAATCAACAAATGTTTGTTGTATGCAACCTATGCTATAAGGAGCTAGGGAAACAAATATAAATAAAAAAGAGATGTGACTTCTGTTCTCATGGAGCTTGTAGCTCTGGTGGGGATAGGCACTCATCTACTAATAAATTCATAAATGCATACAGACCAAGTTATTTGAAAGAAAAGGTTATGGTTTCTTGAGAGCCCGTACTTAAGTAACCTGAGACAGGGGAAGATGTGGAGATGCGCATTCAGACTTTCCTGATCTGGAATTCTTTCTCCTTTCTTTTGTTCACCATACTCATTGGCTGTCTATTTTGTTCACTATATTTACATTTGGCACCTAGAATAATGTCAGGCACACACTAGTTAAAGTCATGCATTTGTATAACTTGCATTCCAGTGGAGGAGATGGACAACAGGCAGATAAACTGATATATGACATGTTTTCAGATGATGATAAATGAGATGAAGGAAAATAAGGAAAGTAAGGAAAGTAAGGGGAAGGGTAAGCAAGGCTTTTGTTTTTTTTCCCTAAAGATTTATTTATTTATGGGGCACCTGGGTGGCTCAGTGGGTTAAAGCCTCTGCCTTTGGCTCAGGTCATGATCCCAGGGTCCTGGGATCGAGACCCCTACTGGGCTCTCTGCTCGGCAAGGAGCCTACTTCCTCCTCTCTCTCTGCCTGCTTCTCTGCCTACTTGTGATCTCCGTCTGTCAACTAAATAAATAAAATCTTTAATAAAAAAAAGATTTATTTATTTATTTTGGTGGGGGTGGGGAGAAGAAAGTGAGTGGGGAGAGGGGCGAAGGGAGACGGAAAAAGAATCCTCAAGCAGACTTCCTGCTGAGCATGGAGCCCAACTTGGGGCTCAGTGCCACAACCCTGAGATCATGACCTGAGCTGAAACTAAGAGTCATTTGCATAGCTGACTGAGCCACTCAGGTGCCCCCAAGGGTGTTATTTTGATAGGATGTGTGGGTAGCAGATCTGAGAAAGTGACACTGAAGGATAGACCTGAGAGAAGGCTAGGACTGAACCATGCAATATCAGGAGATCAATATTTTACACCATGGGAACACTCAAAGCAAAGCCTCCAAGATAGGTGTATTCTGAGTGTGCTTCAGGAATAAGGAAGCTAGTGTGTTTGGGCAGTGTGAGTTATGGGGAGTGCCACAGAAATGCAGCTGGAGTGACGTTCTTGGGCCACTTTGTAGAACTTGGTAAAGATTTTGTTCCTTTCTATTTTAAAGACTGATTTATTTATTGTAGAGGGAGAGCAAGTGGATTGGGGAGAGGGGCAGAGGAAGAGGGAGAGAACCCTCGAGCAGACTGCCCACTGAGATGTGGAGTCCCATGTGGGGTTTGACTGAGGACCAGAGCCAAAATTAAGAGTGGGACACCCAGTGGACTGAGCCACCCAGGTGCCCCTGTATCTTGTTCTTAACGTGGTAGGAAACATTCGGGTACCTTTTTTTTTTTTTTTTTAATTCAGGTACTTTTGAGCAAGGGAGTTACCTGATCTAACAGACATACATCTGTATATGTGTGTATATATTTCTACACACACACACACACACACACACACACACACTCCCTTCCTGGGAATAGACTCCTTTCTGTTATTGGGCACATTCTACCGACTGCCATAAATCATAATGTCTTAGATCAAATGTATACCCCTATGGCATAATGTAAATGATGAAGGGAAGGGATCTCATTTTGTCATTTTCTTTTCAAATATCAAGTTGTGTTAAAGAAAACATTTTTCTCAATCACAGGTGCAGTTGGGAAGAATGAGTGACATCTTGATGTCCTCTCTTTGATAAGTCTTCTCCCTTGGTAGCTTCCAGTGTACTTTTAGGAACAAGCTTCAATTTATCTTTTACAGAGTGGATTTGTGTCCTGGAGCCAGCAGAGCTACATTTAAAAGTATGCTAGCTTCCAGCTTGAGATTCTCAGAGGAGCAGCAAAGCAAAGAACAGAACATTGCCCTGAATGTTTGGAGAGCTCAGACGGGGGCTCAGCCATCAAGTGTAACTGTCATCATCACAGTCCCTTGCATTTGGGTTTCCAAAACACTTCTTATATTTATGCATTCATTTGCTCTGTTTAATAATCCAGTGTGATAATTGGGGCAAGAATATTTGGCTTAAAGAGGTGAAGTAAATGGCTAGAAATTAAGGCACATCCATAAATTTGCTGACTAAAATGATACATGTAAAATTCTTTATACAACGATAGGCACAGAGTAGGGCCTCAATAATTTTAGTCTCTTTACCGTATTTGCCATACTATATATATTTATATATGAGTTATTATGCGTGAGAGTATATATGTATATACACACATATATATATACATATCTATACACATATATATATGCAGTGTTTTAAAAATATTAGTTTTTTATTTTGAAAAATTTCCAGTATAATTAACATACAGTGTCATATTAGTTTCAGGTGCAAGATATAGTAATTCAACACTTCTGTACATTTAAGTGCTCATCATGATAATTGTACTCTTAATCCCCTTTATTTTGCCCATCCCCCAACCATTTCCCCTCTGGTAACCACCAGTTAGTTCTCTATATTTAAAAGTTTTGTATTTTTTGGTCTCTTTTTTTCTTTGTTTTCATTTTTATATTACACATATTAAATTGCAGAATCTTTCCATGACAAACTTATTTCGCTTAGCATTATTACCATTTTTTCAAGTGGCAAGATTTCATTCTTTTTTTATGGGCGAGTAATAGTCCATGGCATGTATATACAACATGTTCTCTATCCATTCATCAATGGATGGATACTTGGGTTGCTTCCATATCTTGGCTATTGTCAGTAATGCTGCAGTAAACTTAGGGGCATATATCTTTTTGAATTAGTGTTTTCAGATTTTTTTGGGTAAATACCCAGTAGTGTGATTACTGGATCATACGGTAATTGTATTTTAAGTTTTTTTGAGGAAACTCTATACTATTTTCTAACTTTTTGGCAGTCTTTAGTGACTTGACTTTCTTTTTGGTTTCTGTGTTACAATCTCCATGATAATTTCAGCAGCCACTGACAGAGAATTCATTTATGTTAGGGAACTTGCTTTCCTGAGATCTCAATGTTTTTTAGCATTCCCATGGATGCATTCCATGTGGTAGTTCAAAGTTCTTGGAAAAGATAAAACTGCTAACATGAAGGGATTCAGACAGAATTTCCAGCATTGCTGGCTTATCCTCGAGAATCATGATCTGGTTCTTGAAGCATTAAAAGATCCTGGAAAAAAAATAAATGAAACAAGATGGGATCAGGAGGGAGACTAACCATAAGAGACTTTTAATCTCACAAAACAAACTGAGGGTTGCGGGGGGGGTGGGTGGGGGGTGGGGGGGAGCAAGAGGGGGGTGGGGTTATGGACATTGGGGAGGGCATGTGCTATGGTGAGTGCTGTGAAGTGTGTAAACCTGGCGATTCACAGACCTGTACCCCTGGGGCTAATAATACATTATATGTTTATAAAAAAATAAAAAAAAAGGAATAAAAGATCCTGGAAATTCCTTCCAACACTAACCTCAAATGTAAGATAATTTAAATTTCGTGTGTCTTGTTTTTTAAAAAAATATTGTTTAACCATACATAAAACGCACAATTTCTTGAACTAAATAAGAGTTTAGCATTTGTTGAAGTCTTGAGGCCTTTTGGAACTTTCTTTTCTTTCCTTTTTTTTTCTTTTAAGAGATTTTGTTTATTTGAGAGAGAGAGAGAGAGAGAATGAGAGGGGAGAAGGTCAGAGGGAGAAGCAGATTCCCCATGGAGCTGGAAGCCTGATGTGGGACTTGATCCTGCAACTCCAGATCATGACCTAAGCCAAAGGCAGTCACCCAAACAACTGAGCCACCCAAGGCACCCTCTTTTTTTTTTTTTTTCTTTAAAGGGAAGAGGGGAGTTTAAACTTTGAGGCTACCCAGAATTAAAACTTTCTGTTTAGAATAAACTCCCTATCATATATAATGTAGGAGTGCCTCACGTTTTGGAAGCAGAAGGTGGTTAGAGTTAAAGAGTTGTTGGAAGATGGTGGGTGGGGGATCTTTCTTTTCTCTACCCTGGTATCTAGGTATTTTACGGAATCTACTAACAAGGACTTTTCCTCTTCCTCCTTGTCTTTCTTTCTCATTTTTTCCTCCCCTCTTCCCTTCTCCTTTTCCTTCCTTTTCTCCTGTATCCCTCCTCCAACTTCTCTTTTGTTTGTAATCTTGAGGAAATTATACAAGTTTTGAAGAATAGTTCAGAAACTCATAATTACAGCAGCAGAGGGAAGAATCATTGATCATGGCATCAGCTGTCCAGAGACTATTCTGGTTGCATGTCAGTGGTGCAGTCTTCAGACTAATTTTACCAAATGATCTTGGCTGTGTTTTACTGATATGTGGCCTCCTTTGCTTCTTGTGCCTTTTCCTACCTCTGTTCTCTGCTTTCTGTTGATCTTTTGAGGTGTATATCCTTCTAGTAAGTTCTTTCTCATGTGTAAGTTAAAATTTGGTTTCTGAGCCATGTAATTGAGAAAACCGACTGGTAGTCCGAATAGCAGCAGTTTCTAGATGTACTTATCTGCCCATCCTGACTTGACTTATCCTATAAGAACTGGGGCGCCTGGCTGGCTCATTTGGTTAAGCATCTGACTCTTCATCTCAGTTCAGGTCTTGATCTCAGGGTTGTGAGTTCAAGCCCCATGTTGGGCTCCACACTAGATGTGGAGCCTACTTAAAAAAAAAAAAAAAAGAAAGAAAAAAGAAAAAAAATAACCTTACATTCCAGCTCTAGATGGAGCCCTCTAAGAGTGTTTCAATTCTGTGTTGATTTTGTGCTCTTTGAATTTATGTGGCACTATAGTTCTTTACATTTTATCATGTCATACCTGGTAATTTTTTCTAACGGAATTAAGTTAATTTATTTCAGATTCCTAATTCCATCAAAAGTCCCTCAAAGGCACATTCCCTCTCCTACTCTCCCACTCTCATTTTTCTGCTTTTTCTTTCTACCAGCTGGAACAATGTATGAAACTGAGCATACCACAGGTTTGAAGGTCAAAAAATACTTGTTTTTCATTAATTGAGCAATGTCAGAGTGCTTTGTTGATTAACAGATAATTAAACCAATCCTGTGTAACCCTGTGTTGGAGGGCCCTATGTCTGGGTTTGCAGCTCATCTGTACAGGGACTACAGTAGAAACTGGTGGGCTTGGGCGTGAACTGTAGAACGGATAGACCTGGATTTGTTCTTGGAAAGCTTTAACTTCTTCTAGCTCTGTGACCTTAGGCTGGCTTTAATTTGTTCACTCATAAGTGGTTTTTACAACACTTTCCAGAATAGAATAGAGGATGAAGTAAAGGAATAATAACAAAGTAAAGCACCTGAAGCATATATCAAGAGCTCAGTGAATTCTGGCCCACTTCATTGATGAATGTATTTATCACCAATCTGATATGTGGTTTATCAGAGTGATTTAATAGAAGTAAAATATTAAAAGCAAAGGAAGTGAAAATTGCAAAATTGCACTGTCCCTCCATCCTTCTTATCTAGAAGTATTTCAGGGGTCCTGTAGGTAAAAGGTTGACAGACTAGGACACTTACAGGGATGAGGAACCAAGATATCAGAGAGTTGTCCTGTGGAGAGTGAGTCTTGATTCATGTTGCCCTTAGAAGTAAGACCAGAAACAATGGATTCTGATTACAATGGAGAAGATTTTAGTCCGACATTAGGAAGCATTTTCCCACATGATTGTCTGAACACTGAATAGGCAACTGGAGATGGTCAATTAGAAACTGCATTAACACTTGGCCAAGGGATGGTACACTCTGTGCTTGCAGCTTCTCTACTTACCTGCATGGCTGCTCATTACGTAGACTCAGCAGTTCCCTAGAATCATAAAATCCTCATGGGCCAGTGTATCTCTGGAAATTCTCCAGCACAAATATTTTAGATGTCCCTCCTTCACTTTTCAGACTTCCCTGATGGCATCCAACCCTGGGTCAAGGGAGCTTATTTGAATTCTTGTGCAATGCTCTGTCCTCCACTAATTGCCTCCCTTAACCCCATGTATTTATACTGGACTGGGCTTGGAGTCCAGGCTGCATCTTGGAACAGTGGGCTATACTTAACTTGTTCACTGACATCACTTTGCATTACCTGGGAGACTGTTGTGCTTGCCCAGGGCATTTTGTGAGAAGAGCCGATAAGATGGCTTCTGTATCTGCTGGTGTCACTCGTCTTTAACATGATAGAAGAATAATGTTAAAAGTACTAGGATGCTTGTTACTCTACATCTTGGGTTGTCTATAGATGGGGCCCATTACCTGAAACCACTTTCTGATCCCACTAAAATTGTGTACCCTTAAAGCCTTATATCCTTATATTATTGCTTACTTTCCCTCTCCCTCTTCAAGGTCAGCATTTCTTTGTTGATGATGGGCAGGCAGAGGAACTCATTTATTGGGCATCGTGTTAGGTGTTTTACATCTGTTATTAAATCCAAAGCTCCAGTCCACTCTACATGGAATCTTTGTGACTTTATAGCTGAGTGTCAATGGAGTTGAGTGAGTTGCCAAAGATCTAGTAGATGGTGGAGATGAGTACAAATTTTATGATTATACCTAGAAGAGTCAATTTTGCTTGCCACTAAACCCTCCAATACAGGAATCAGATCCTTTTTTTTTTTTTTAAGATTTTTTAAAATTTATTTGACAGGCAGATCACAAGTAGGCAGAGAGGCAGGCAGAGAGAGACAGGAGGAGGAGGCAGGCTCCCTGCTGAGCAGAGAGCCTGATGTGGGACTCGATCCCAGGACCCTGAGATCATGACCTGAGCTGAAGGCAGAGGCTTTAACCACTGATCCACCCAGGCGCCCCAGGAATCAGATCCTTTTTAAAACAAAGCCTACACCCAGTCATCAGTTCAAATTCATTTCTTATTTTTGTGATGAACATCAGTAGATGACAACCTGCTTAAAAAGATCTAAAGAGAGTTACTCTTGTTCTGTACTGACCTTGTGGGTCATCATTTGTTGAGGAAATAAGGGTGTGTGTGTGTGTTCATGATTTCAGATCTCAGTTTTTTTCTAAATTAACTGTGTGAAGCTTAGAGAGTTTAAGCAGCATGATCCAGATTAGTTTACCCATGTGAATGACAGACACAATGCTCATCTCATCTAGACTATTAATTGACCCATTTGTCTGAAGCACTTTTCACATAGTAGATATTAAAAATATTCATTCAGGGACCTCTGTTGTCACTACCTTTATGCACCTCTGTATTTCTGATGTAACATTACAAAGTCAACCAAACTAGGAAATCAAAGACAAATAAAATACATGCCTATAAATTTTGTTGATTGAAAAAAGGTGGAAATCTTCAGCCAGATGAAATCTGGTCACCCATTTGCAGAGTATGGGCAGCAGTACTGACCAAAAGTTAAATCTGTCAGGCTTGGTAGAGATAATTAAGCACTGGAAACAGTTAGGTTCAGATCGGTGACTTCCAAAATGGAGAGTTTAAGGTTCTCTAGAAAGCATCAGTGTCAGTGATGAGGGGAGGGGCAACCCTGACCCTTGTTCCATTTGAATTTATCATCTCTTTACGTTACAACTTGAATCATGATATGCAAACCACACGGTGGGAACTGTGACCAGTGGACTCACTGGCCAAAGTTAATTTCTTTTCTTCTTGTACAAAACCAGGACTTCTGCTTCTCTAGTACTCTTCTGTTATGTGTACCTTGGGATCCATATAGCAGTTGATGTCCCTCATGATGCGGCTCGGGCATGTGTGAATTTACTGTGGGCTGCCTGACACTCTCTCCTTAGTGGTGGCCTTTGTGCATTCACCAGAGCACCCTATTCCTTTTTCCTTTTTTCCCGCTTTGGTGTTGACTTCTCTTTGTGCTCATGAGTTTGTCCCTCATATCCCATAGGAGCTCAGTATGTGATTTTAAATTCAGATGATCAGATAGCTAAGAAAGTGCTAATAGCTAGTGCTCTGGTGAAATATGCTTTTTTTGGTTTGTTTTCTGTACATAATTGCCTTTGTATTTTGCTCCCCTTATCCCCAACTGACAATATTTTAATTAAAAGTTGAGGTGAGAGAACGTGGGGAAGTCTACAGAGAAACACGCTTGCCTTTTGTTTAATCCTGCCACTCCAAAAAATGCTTGAAGCCTTTTGGTAAGCGGGTAGAGAATTGGAAAGTGAGAAAAAGCCAGACGCAATGTGGTTTTCAAAAATATCTTATTTTGTTTATTCTTGTCTTTCAAGAAGAGACTCAGAATCCAAATGCCTTTGCTCTCTCAACTCTATTATTTTTGCTTCAAAAAATGAACAAGAACATTGAATCCCTTAATTCCTAAATCTTATAAAAATAGACAAATCATATATGTAAACATACAAACCCATATATATTCTAGTTTTATATGTATATTAAAATTACATATAACTTTCTGAATGGCAAATTCAGCACAGGACCTAATCTAAATCAAATACGAATTCCAAACCTGAATCCAATGGACTAAATTAAAAAAAAAAAATCAAACTCCAGTAACTAAACAACAACTTACTCACTTCTTGTGATTTTTCCCTTCTAAAGTCGACATTCTGAGAATTGATTCCTAAATGGATGTTCCTGTAGATTACTGCTCATAGGCATATGGTGGGGAGGAATGCATTTTTTTATTTCTTCCATCAGATGGTTTTTCTTCAGTCAGTTTGCAGGATAATAGAAGTTGCAGGGTAACTAGGAAAAAAGCTTATTCCTGTTCCTACTGTCATAGCCTTTCCTTTAGCTGCTCCTGCCAGATTTATGTAGTGTCTCTCTGGTGTGGTCTTCCTGACATTTTCCCTGAGCCTTGTTTCTGAGGAGAGAAGGAAGCATACTCATAAGCTTCTCCTGGAAGCATATTTGGTTGACTTTTGCCAGCTTTTTGTTTTTCATGATATAGGGTCAGTAAAGCCTTCTTTTAACCTAAAGTTTATTTATTTTTCTTAAGTTGGGCCAGTGCACAAATGATCTAGACAAGGAGGTAAGATTTGCAAAAAAAAAAAAAAAAAAGCGATTTTATGGATTTTACCTTTCTCTAGATACAGATATTATTGAAGGCTTCTACCTTCTCTATTTCAGAGACCCTGCAATTTACACAGGAATTTTTTTTTCTGTTTCGTTTTTGCATCAACCCTGCTATAGATGGAATGTTTGGGTCTCTTCCAAGTTAGTATGTTGAAACCTAATCCTTAATGTAATGGAATTTGGAGGTGGGACCTGTGGGAGGGGATTGTGTCACCAGGGCAGAGTCTCACAAATGGAATTAGCACCTTTACACAGTGCATCTAAAGAACTCCCTTGCCTTTTCCATCCTGTGAAGACTCAGTGGGGCAACCACTGTGAACCAGGAAGGGAGCTCTCCCCACACGCCAGATCTGCTGGTGCCTTGATCTGAGATTTCCCAGCCTCTAGAACCTGGGGATGGGATGGGGCTAGGGGGTGGTGGAGGAGCTGGGGGAAATAGGTGAAGATGGTCAAAGGTACAAACTTTCAGTTACAAGAGGAATTGGTTCTGGGGAGCTCATGTGCAGTATGGTCACTGTAGTTAATAATAACCATTTTATATACTTGGAAGTTAGAAGAGAGTACATTTTAAATATTCTCACCATAACAAAAGGTAACCATGTTAGGTGATGGGTATGTTAATTAACCTTATTGTAGTAATTATTTTATAATATAGACAAATATATACTATATACCACAATAAGTTTAGTTGACTATATTAACTATATATATTTATATAGGTATATATTTTGTAGATATGTATATATTATACATTTATTTTGTGTATGTATTTATTATATGTATATATAAAATCATCACCTTGTATACCTTAAAACTTAACAATGTTACATGTCAATTATATCTTAATAAACGGCCAAACATTTTTTAAAAAGGGTCAAATAGATATATATTTAAAAGAATTTCACAGTTATGATCACTGGATTCAAAGTTAGGGAGCTGCATGTGGTTTTTACAATAATGCTTGTCATAATTATTCACACACTTGGTATAATAATAAATATTTGTTTTATTTATTTATCCATCCATCAGTGCATTTGTCACAGGTCTGTGCCAAAACAGAGCCTGAGGCAAGGATTGGTGCTGACGTAATCAGCCTGCATTCACTTGGCAATGTGATGGGGAAAAGAAAGTGAGATGGGGAGGACTGGGAAGCATTCAAATGGGGAAGATTGAGAAGCATTCAAAGGAAGGTGGTCACCGCTTTGCAATAAGCCATAATAGACAGCAGACAACTGATTGCCCAGCAGTTCCAGCTGATTGAAATCACAGGGTGCTTTGGGACGGAGAAGCTGTTCCTTGGACTAGTACCTTGGAAAGATAAAGGATAAGATAATTTATTTCCTGGCTCCTTCTTATTTTCCATCGCCTTTCTCTTATTGGTCAAAGTTTGTCTCACTGGGAATTATTCCTCTTGCTTCTCCTTGCTTCTTTTATTGCTGTTGGAGGGTGGTATGGAAGCCATGTCCTGTACCATTTGGTGTGGCATTTTAACTGGGCCCAATGTGATATGATAAGGCAGAAATTACTTTTTTTTTTTTTTTTTTGAGGTGGGTAGGAGACAGGGGGCTGGTTGAGGGAGAGGGAGAGAGAGAATATTAATTGGCTCCACCCCCAGCATGGAGCCTGACCTGGGGCTTGATCCCACAACCTGAGATCATAATCTGAGCTGAAATCAAGAGTTGGGCACTAACCCACTGAGCCACCCAGATGCCCCAAGGCAGAAATTATTTCTAAGACTAGTAATTTTTGCATCCCATTTATAATATTTTTACTTCAAGGTTATGAAGATATTTTCTTATTTATTTATTTTTTTAGGAGCATACTGTTTAATCATGGACTTTTGGATCCATGATTCATACAAAATTGAATTTTGTGTATGGTGTGAAGTAGGGGGTTACTTTTTAAATTTACATATCCGATTGACCCAGCATCACTTATTATAAAGACTGTGTTTTTCTCATTGTATTGTAATTTCAATTCTGGATACCAATCTGCTCCCTCCCCCTGATTTTCATGAGAGATAATTAACATACAGTACTCTGTAAGTTTAAGCTATATAGCACAATGATTTGATACATCATGGTTACAGCAAATTAACATCCATCATCTCACATAGATTTTTTTTTTTAAGATTTTATTTATTCATTTGACAGACAGAGATCACAAGTAGGCAGAGAGCCAGGCAGAGAGAGAGAGAGGAGGAAGCAGGCTCCCTGCTGAGCAGAGATCCCAATGCGGGGCTTGATCCCAGGACCTTGGGACCACGACCCGAGCCGAAGGCAGAGGCCTCAACCCACTGAGCCACCCAGGCGCCCCTCATCTCACATAGATTTAAAACAAAAAGCTTTCATTAGTTCTTTAATCTTTCCATGTACCAATATCCAACCATCTAAATTGCTATAATTTCATAAATAAGTTTTAATATCTAGTGGTGTAAATACACAGCTTTGTTCTTCAACACAAAGTTTAATCTATTCTTTGCATTTCTATAAATGCACAAACACACACAACTGAAAATTTTATTGGAATTGCATCAGATCTATAGATCAATTTAGGGGAATTCATAATTTTAGATAGTTTTGCATCCATGAATATGACTCTTCATTCCATTTTTTTTTCGTTTTTTTTCCTCTTCTTTGGGGGGGGTGTGGCGCTCCAGGAGCCTGAGGCTAGTTATTAAAAAAAATTTTTTTATTATGTTCAGTTGGCTGCTATATAGTATGTCATTAGTTGCTTTTTTTTTTTTTTTAAGATTTTATTTATTTGACAGACCGAGATCACAAGTAGGCAGAAAGGCAGGCAGAGAGAAGAGGAAGCAGGCTCCCTGCTGAACAGAGAGCCCAGTGCAGGGCTTAATCCCAGAACCCTGGGATCATGACCTGAGCTGAAGGCAGAGGCTTTAACCCACTGAGCCACCCACGTGCCCCATGTCATTAGTTTTTAATGTAGTGTTCAGTGATTCATTAGTTGCATATAATACCCAGTGCTCATCACATGTGCCTTTCTTTTTTTCTTTTCATCTTTTACTTCTTTAAATTTTTTTCTCAGTACAGTATTAATTAATTTCCTCAGTACAGTACATTAATTAATTAATGCAAAAATCTTACATGTTCTTAGATATATTCTTGGGCATTTAAAAAAATTGAAGCGCAGTTGACACACAATATTATGTTGGTTTCAGGTGTACAACATAGTGATTCAGAGTCTCTGTGTTCCTCTATGCTCACCACAAATGTAGCTACCATCTGTCAACAGGTATTTGACTTTTCTGATGGTATTTTATTTTATTTTAATTCTTTAAAAAGATTTTATTTATTTATTTCACAGAGAGAAACAGTGAGAGAAAGAACACAAACAGGGGGAGTGGGAGAGGGAGAAGCAGGCTTCCCGCAGAATAAGGAGCCTGACACAAGGCTTGATCACAGGACCCTGGGATCATGACCTGAGTGGAAGGCAGATGCTTAACCAGCTGAGTCACCCAGGTGCCCCTTTAATGGTATTTTAATTAATATTTTTTGGAAAATAATTTTTTTCTTTTTAAAAAATTAACATATAATGTATTATTTGCCCCAGGGGTACAGGCCTGTGAATCATAAGGGTTACACACTTCACAGCACTCACCATAGCACATACCCTCCCCAATATCCATAACCCAACCACCCTCTCCATACCCGCCTCCTCCCGGCATCCCTCAGTTTGTTTTGTGAGATTAAGAGTCTCTTATGGTTTGTCTCCCTCCTGATCCCATATTGTTTCATTTTTTTCCCTCCCTACCCCCCAAATTCCCCAGTTTGCCTCTCAAATTCCTCATATCAGGGAGATCATATGATAATTGTCTTTCTCTGATTGACTTATTTCGTTCAGCATAATACTCTCTAGTTCCATCTACATTGTTGCAAATGGCAAAATTTCATTTCTTTTGATGGCTGCATAGTATTCCATTGTTTGTATGTATAAAATGAGTTTGGCAGTTTTCCTTCCATTTCTATTTTTAGGAACAGCTTCAGTAGAATAGGTATTAATTCTTCTTTAAATGGTTGGTAGAATTCCCCTGGGAAGCCGTCTGGCCCTGGACTCTTGTTTGTTGGGAGATTTTTGATGACTTCTTCAATCTCCTTACTGGTTATGGGTCTGTTCAGGTTTTCTATTTCTTCCTGGTTTGGTTTTAGTAGTTTATAGGTCTCTAGGAATGCATCTATTTCTTCCAGATTGTCAAATTTGCTGGAGTATAGTTGCTCATATGTTCTTATAATTATTTGCATTTCTTTGGTGTTGGTTGTGATCTCTCCTCTTTCATTCATGATTTTATTAATTTGGGTCCTTTTCTTTTCTTCTTTTTAAAAAAATTTATTTATTTATTTTGACAGAGAGAGATCACAACTAGGCAGAGAGACAGGCAGAGAGAGAAGGGGAAGCAGGCTCCCTGCTGAGCAGAGAGCCTGATGTGGGGCCCAATCCCAGGACCGAGAGACCATGACTTGAGCTGAAGGCAGAGGCTTTAACCCACTGAGCCACCCAGGTGCCCCTCTTTTCTCTTTCTTTTTGATAAGTCTGGCCAGGGGCTTATCAATTTTATTAATTCTTTCAAAGAACCAGCTCCTAGTTTTGTTGATTTTGTTCTACTGGGTTTTTTTGTTTGTTTTGTTTTGTTTTGTTTTGTTTTTATTTCATTGATTTCTGCTGTGATCTTTAATATTTCTCTTCTCCTGCTAGATTTAGGCTTTCTTTGCTGTTCTTTCTCCAACTCCTTTAGGTGTAGGGTTAGATTGTATACGTGAGAACTTTTCTTGTTTTTTGAGAAAGTCTTGTATCGCTATAGACTTTGCTCTCAGGACTGCCTTTGCTGTGTCCTACAGATTTTGAACAGTTGTGTTTTCATTATCATTTGTTTCCATGAATTTTTAAAATTCTTCTTTAATTTCCTGGTTGACCCATTCATTCTTTGGTAGGATGCTCTTTAGCCTCCATGTAGTTGAGTTCTTTCCAACTTTTCCTCTTGTGATTGAGTTCTAGCTTCAGAGCATTGTGGTCTGAAAATATGCAGGGAGTGATCCCAGTCTTTTAGTACCAGTTGAGACCTGATTTGTGACCCAGGATGTGATCGATTCTGGAGAATGTTCAATGTGCACTAGAGAAGAATGTGTATTCTGTTGCTTTGAGTTGGAATGTTCTGAATATATCTGTGATGTCCATCTGGTCTAGTATGTCATTTAATGCCTTTATTTCCTTGTTGATCTTTTGCTTGGACAATCTGTCCATTTTGGTGAGGGCGGTGTTAATAGTCTTACTATTATTGTATTATTGTTGATGTGTTTCTTTGATTTTGTTATTAATTGGTTTATATAGTTGGCTGCTCCCATGTTAGGGGCATAGATATTTAAAATTGTTAGATCTTCTTGTTGGACAGACCCTTTGAGTATGATACAGTGTCCTCCCTCATATCTTATTATAGTTTTTGGCTTAAAATGTTATTTATCTGAGATAAGGATTGTCACCCCAGCTTTCTTTTGATGTCCATTAACGTGGCAAATAATTTTCCACCCCCTCACTTTAAATCTGGACTTTTCTTTGGGTCTAAAATGAGTTTCTTGTAGACAGCATATTGATGGGTCTTGTTTTTTTAATCCATTCTGATACCTTTTGTCTTGATTGGGGCATTTAGTTCATTTACATTCAGGGTATCTATTGAAAGATATGAATTTAGTGCCATTGTATTGCCTGTAAGGTGACTATTACTATACAATGTCTCTGTTCCTTTCTAATCTATTACTTTTAGGCTTTTCTTTTGCTTAGAGGTTCCCTTTCAATATTTCCTGTAGAGCTGGTTTAGTGTTTACAAATTCTTTCAGTTTTGGTTTGTCCTGGAAGCTTTTTATCTCTCCTTCTATTTTCAATGATAGCCTAGCTGGATATAGTATTCTTGGCTGCATGTTTTTCTCAATTATTGCTCTGAATATATCATCCCAGTTCTTTCTGGCCTGCCAGGTCTCTGTGGATAAGTCTGCTGCCAATCTAATATTTTTACCATTGTATGTTACAGACTTCTTGTCCTGAGCTGCTTTTAGGATTTTCTCTTTGTCACTAAGACTTGGAAGTTACTATTAGAGGATGTGGTGTGGACCTATTTTTATTGATTTTGAGGGGGACTCTCTGCGCCTCCTGGATTTTGATGCTTGTTCCCTTTGCCATATTTGGGAAATTCTCTACTATAATTCACTCCAATATACCTTCTGCCCCCCTCTCTTTCTTCTTCTGGAATCCCAATTATTTTAATATTGTTTTGTCTTATGGTATCACTTATCTCTCGAATTCTCCCCTCGTGATCCAGTAGTTATTTGTCTCTCTTCTGCTCAGCTTCTCTATGCTCCATCATTTGGTCTTCTATATCACCAATTCTCTCTTCTGCCTCATTTATCCTAGCAGTAGGAGCCTCCACTTTTTATTACACCTCATTAATAGATTTTTTAAATTACAGCTTGGTTAGATTTTAGTTCTGTTATTTCTCCAGACAGGGCTTCTCTAATATCTTCCATGCCTTTTTCAAGCCCAGCTAGCACCTTGATAATCGTCATTCTGAACTCTAGATCTGACATATTACCAATGTGCATATTGATTAGGTCCCTAGCCTTCAGTACTGCCTCTTGTTCTTTTTTTTTCTTTTTTTTTGTGGTGAGATTTTCCACCTTGTCATTTTATCCAGATAAAAATATATGAATGAGAGAATAAAATACTACAAGGGTAGCAAAGTCCCCAGAAAAATGTATGCTGATGAAATCAGAAGAGACCCCAAATTTGGGTGAGAAGAAAGGGGATAAAAAGAAATAAAATATATATATATATATATATATATATATATATATATATATATATATTGGACAGGTAAATAAAACAGAGCCACCCACTTGATTTTGGGTGTATTTTAGTCTCTTAGAAGAAACTACCTCCCAAAATATTAAAGAAAGAAAAACTTATATATATACAAAAAATAAGGGTAAACACGATGAAGGGATAGACTATGTCTGTAAAGATGAAAATTAAAAAAAAAATTCTAAAAAAGGAATTGATAAGTTGGTTGGAAAAAGAAAGAAAAAGAAAGTGGAGAGAATTTGCTCAGGCTGGAGGCTTGAACAAAGCCCTGTGCAAGATTTAGGGTATATTTTGATCTATTAGAAGAAAATGTATCCCAAAATTTTTTTATAAGAAAAAACGTATATATATTCAAAAAATAAAGTTAGATACAATGAAGGATAAAATATGACTATAATAATGAAGGTTTAAAAAGTTTTTTTTTTTAAGAAAGATATTGTTAAGATAAATGTGTTAAAAAATGTTAAAAGAGGAAAGAGAAAAAGTTAAAAAAATTAGAATAAGAAAAAAATAAAATTAAAAATTTTAATTAACCTCACCAGACTAAAGAATCATGGGGAGAAAGCCATGCATTCTGTGCTTTGTTTCCCCTCCTCTCAAATTCTGCTGTTCTCCTTGATGGGTGAGCTTGGTCTTGGCTGGATGTTCTTGCTGATCTTCTGGGGGAGAGGCCTGTTGTAGTGATTCTCAAATGTCTTTGCCTGAGGCGGAATTGTGCCTCCCTTGCCAGGGGCCAGGCTAAGTAATCTGCTGGGGTTAGCTGTCAGGAGCTTTTGTTCCGTGAACGGTTTCCATAGAGCTCTGATGGATGGGAATGAAAATGGCGGCCTCCCAATTTCCGGCCCAGAGGAGCTGAGAGCTTGGGGTGGCTCCTTGGTGCGCCCTCGAGAAAAGCTATCAATCACTCTCGTGTCCCTGGTCTCTGGCCGCACTCTGAGCTCACCGGGCCGGTGACCGAGCATTTCTATCTCTGACACACAGCCCTGTTTGGAATCTCCAAATCCAGCAGATTCCTACTGCACTGCTCTCCAGTGGAGGAAGGTAGGTCTCCACGGATCTGCCACTTTTGGGGTTCCTGCTCAAAGAGCAGTGGTCCGACTGAGCTGTGGATCACAGTTTAAGGTAACACCAAGCTGAGAGCTCACTCCTTGGCTCTGTCTCTGTAGTTGGCTTCCCTGCTCTGATACCTGTGAGCTCTGCTACACTCAGACACCCCCGATCCTCCTGTGACCCTGGGGGGCCTGAGACCACACTGTCTCCACAAGGGTGCCACCACTGCTTAGCCTCTGGAGCGATGTCCCTCAGTGGAGCAGACTTCAAAAAGTTTGGATTTTGTGCTCCGTTGCTCCATCACTTGCTGGAAGCCAGCCCCTCCCTGCCACGGTCTATCTTCTATCCCTTTGGATTCACTTCTCCGCACATCCTACCTTTCAGAAAGTGGTCGATTTTCTGTTTCTAGAATTGCTGCTCTTTTTCTCTTTGATCTTCTGTTGGGTTTATAGGTGTTCGGAATGGTTTGATAACTATCTAGCTGAACTCCTGCGACCTGATGTCATCTCAGTCTTCTACTCCTCCACCGTCTTGTCTCCTCTTCTTTTCTTTTTGGTGTTCAGCAGTGTAATTGGTTTTTGCATGTTGACCTTGTCTCTGGGAATTTCTGCCAAATCCATTTATATCTGATACATTGTCCATAGAGTATTGAACTTTCTATGTATACGACTATGTTGTTGGTAAATAAAGACATATTTAGTTTTTTGTTTCTTTGTCTTAAAAAAAACTTAAAGCCTTGACTGGACCCCATTCCATTATTGAATACCTCCCCATACCCCTCATTATTAAATGTTGGATAGAATTGGTAAGAATTGGTATTGTTTTATGAGCCTTGATCTTGGGGAAGTATTTTACTATTTTACCTTGAAGTATGGAGTTTTTTTTTTTTTTCTTTAAATCATCTTTTCTTTTTCTTTTACTTTTTTAAAATTTTAAATTAAAGTTAGTTAACAAATAGTGTAGTATTGGTTAGGAGTAGAAATTAATGATTTATCATTTACATATAACACCCATTGCTCATCACAAGTGCCCTCATTAATGCCATCACCCAGTTAGTCCATCTCTTACCTACCACCCTCTATCAACCCTCAGTTTGTTCTCCTCACTTAAGAGTCTCTTATGGGGGTGCCTGGGTGGTTCAGTCAGTTAAGCATCTGCCTTTGGCTCAGGTCATGATCCCAGGGTCCTGGGATCAAACCCCACATCAAGCCCCTTGCTCTCAGGGAAACTGCTTCTCCCTCTCCCTCTGTCTGCTGCTCCCATTGCTTATGCTCTATCAAATAAATAAAATCTTTAAAAAAAATAAAGAAAAAGTCTCTTATGGTTTGTCTCCCTGTTTTTATCTTATTTTATTTTTCCTTCCCGTCCTCTATGTTCATCTCTTTTCTTTCTTAAATTCTACATATGAGTGAAATCATGTGGGTATTTGTCTTTCCCTGACTGACTTATTTCACTTGGCACAATACCTTTAGTTCCATCCATGTCCTTGCAAATGGCAAGATTTCTTTTTTTTTTTAAGATGGCTAAGTAATATTCATATATATATATATATACACATATATATATAACATTCATATATATAATATACCATGTCTTCCTTATCCATTCATCAGTTGATGGACATTTGGGCTCTTTTCAAGTCTGGCTATTGTTGATAATGCTGCTGTGAATATTGGGGTGCATGTGCCCCTTTGAATCCCTATGTTTGTATCCTTTGCATAAATACCTAATAGTGCAATTGTTGGGTTGTAGGGTAGTTCTATTTTTAACTTTTTGAGGAAAGTCCATGAAGTATGGAGTTTTTAATATGAAAATGTAAGGTTACTATTTGTTTTCTGTTTATCTCATTGGCAATATTCTTTCTTCTTTTTTTTGCATTTCCTGATTAATCATTTTAAAAGTTATTATTCCATTTTCATCACCTATTAAATTGTTAATTTCACTATTCTTTTTGTGGTTCCTCTAAAAATTAAAACATGCATCTTTAACTTATTGTGTTATAATATAATTTGATACTTTTACTACTTCTGTAAAAATTATAGGGCTGTAGAATGCTTTATTCCAATTTATTTATCTCCTGCCTATATTATTGTTATCCCACATTTTTCTACATATATCAAATACCACAATGTATTACTGTTATTGTTTAGTACAATAAATATTTATTTAGATTCACCCACTTTTTTAAACCCCCCCCCCTTTTTTTTTTGCTCTTCATTCTATTCTGTACTAGAAGATCATTTTCTCTCTGGTCAGCCAACACACTTTAAAAAAATGCTTACTTTTTTTTTTCTTCTTCAGTATTTCTAATTGTTTTTAGGAGATCTTTCAGTATAAGCAACTATAGGTCCAGAAGTGGAAATCAGTGGCTTTTTTTCATAGGACTCAGTTTCTCTATTGTAGAATTCTGGGATTGAACTGGATAAGCCCTCAGATTTTTTTTTTTAAATATCATGTTGATATTACTTTTAATGTGAATTCAGTAACTTAGTAAAATTAATTATTTTGAACTAATAAGGTCAAGTAGACTTTGGTTATTTTCTTTAGCTCAATTGACATGCAGTGTTTATGCTTCTGTATTCATTTCTTTTCTGAATTCATTTCTTTTAAAATTGTAAAAAACTGTTGTAAACACATAGTTAATTGAGACTTTGCTAAAAGAGAATATTCTGTATATCTCCGTAACACTACTTTCATTTCTCAATCAAATATCACATCTACATCATTCGGGACTTAGTAGTCCTTTCCTCCTTCCATCCCTGAGCTTACTTTGGATTTTTGTTTGATATACTGTACTACTTTCTTTCATCATATTTACTTTTGCATTTGATTAATTTTGTCTCCTGAAACATCACATACTTTTCTGTCTGGCAGCTTTGTAGTAATAGTAGTTGGTGTTATTATTGTTAAATTTTTCTCTGTTTACTCTGTTATGGGGGAAGGGAGAGCCCATATTACTTGATAAAACCCTGTTTTGAGTCTATAATAACATCTACATTGTTTTTTCCTAAGATAATACACATTGGGTCAGGGTATCAAAACAGACATTCCTTGATGTTAAAATCTTTATTAGCAAAAATCTCTTCCACCACCATAGTATACTAACTTGGCAAATTGTTATGATATTTCTCCTCCTTAGGCTTCATTTGGGGAGTGAAATTTGTAAGCACTGCCTTTGTCTCAGATTCGGCTGTTAGAAAACAAAATGTCTTTGAAGAATCTGACAGACTCACCAAAGCCAAATTATATTTCTGCTACAAAACAAGTATTGTCTGTTTGGATTTTTTATATATAATTAGAAGCTTACTGTAGTCTAACGAAGGCTATCTATACATCACCACTGTTGCAAAAATGTATCTTTGACGATCAATATTTTGTGTGTAGAATAGAATTTAATTTTATGTGTTAGAGATATTTTGGTATTCAGAGATTGTCAGACCTTTGCTTTAAGGAAGTTTGATGGGGTTACTGTGGACTTCATTGTTCAAATAAAAAGTTCAGAATAGAGAGTATAATGGAATTTGGAATCTATTCTATCTGGTTTTGAATACAGTCCAGCTATTATATTAAATCCAAGACAGAACAGAGCTGGCCCTCTGTGCAATTTTTCTTACTTTGAAGCAGGCTACATGAAGAATTTTTATGTTTTGTTTTTGAAAAGTAGGTAGATTATATTCTTGGTTCATCTTTGTTTTGCAGAGGTAAAATTAGAGACCTCAGCCTCCTGCTGGCCGAACAAGCTCTCAATTTCTCACTGTCGAAATTCAATCTGATTTCTATCTTTTTCACTAAAAAGCTGTCAACAGCAAATAAGCATTCCCCATCAAAGAGCCACATTCATTTCTGAGGTATACAAATTCCTCTCATGGGGGAGGATTCAAGTAATTTAAATTGTTTCTGACTTTTAATTTCTTTCCTAGGAAATGGGAAATGATATTAGCAAGGACTTTAACTGCAGTCCAAAATAAAGGGAGAAAGGATGTGCTCGGATCCTCTCCTGTGTGACATGCCCAGGACCTTTATGCCTCAGCCGGGCGTGTTTACAATGCACAAGCGCTGTGTCCCCCTGCCTTCCTGTTGGCAGCTAAGTGATGTAACCAGAGCTATACCTTCATGCTCTTAAGAAGCATCAATATGAACTCATTTTGGTAGAAGATGACTTGTAACAGGAGTGTATAACACCAGCACAAAACTGGAAAAATGCCTCTGAAATTAAAAAAAAAATTTTTTTTCTCTGTAAATATTTCTTAGATTTTAGTTTGGGAAATGAGCTTTTCTTTGGAAAAAGATGAACTGCTAAGTATTATCTTGCCTCCTTTTACTTTCTTGAGTTTATTTTATTTACTTAAGGTAAAGGATTAATAGCATGTCTGGGTTTGTAGGTGCACATTTATGATGAGTATATGCATTACTTTGGTTGCAGAATTGCTCTAAGTAGACTTGTAAAAAAGTAAGCTTTTGGTTTTAAACTGTAAATTTCCTTATCTCTCAGTCTCTCCTGCCAGTTCATGCAAACATTCACAATCTCAAAATCTCATGATTGGGATAAGAAATTGTAGGCATGGTATACATATACGAATGAGTAAGCTACCTACCACCATTAAAAGAAAAACTCCTCTGTGTAAAGGTACTTGATAGTATTTAGAAAAGAAGCAGCATTTCAGAAGTAGATTTGAAGTCAATTTGGTCTCCCACAAAGGTGATCAGATGACTTCTAGGACTTTCAAAGTGCTCCCACTTTTCTTAGGTATGTTGTGATTAGTCAAGATCTCCCTAAAATGACGATACCCAGAATCAAACTCAGAGTTGCAAATGATGTCTTATTGTCACAGGATAAAATACTATATATCTTTTTTGATCCAGCCGGTGTGTATGTGTATATCTGTACCTATGTTTACATCTTTATATCTGTATTTTTAATCTTTTTAAAAAGATTTTATTTATTTGACAGAGAGAGAGGGAGCAAGTGAGCATAAGCAGGGAGAATGGCAGGCAGAGGGTGAAGCAGGCTCCCCAGTGAGCAGGGAGCCTGATGTGGGGCTGGATCCCAGGATCCTGAGATCATGACCTGAGCCAAAGACAGATGCTTAATTGACTGAGTCACCCAGGTAAATATCCTAGGTTCATTCTTTTATTTATTTGATACAATTTTTGAAGATTTTCCTAGGAGGTTCCCAACAGTGAGCTAAGCACTATACAGTACCAAAGGAGAAGGAACAAGGCTGAATCTTACAGTATTGGGTGGGGCAGGTGGGTGGGGCAGGTGCATGCTGATTGTATCATTGTATGTGTGATACATTTTAGGGATGGAGGAGTGAGGGGCATTAAAGCAGCACAGAAGAAACATACTCTATCACCAGCTGGGTTTTGAGATTTGAGCAACTTAGTCATGTAGAAACCCCCAGATGGATACTTGTGAGAGCATTTTTCACCAGCAGGAGGGGCTGAGCAGAGGAGCAGTGGCTGCAAGCAGAGACTCTCCTTTCCCATCCTGGGTGATTCCACACTGGCCCTCAACTGTACGCTCCATTCAGCATAATAGAAGTCCTGTGTTTAACCAAACCCACCCTCTTTCAAGGAAGTTTAGCAACTGCCTGGATTTAGCTGATCAGTCCCCCTGGATTCTACTCAGTACCACATTACACACTTGACAGGGGTTTGGTAATTCAATCTGTCTTCATGTCATTTCATTTTGAGTGAACCCTTTATAGAATAGGACTCCGAAGTGTTGAAGTCTCCTAGAGTCTCCCTGAGAAATGGTGCATAAGTGGGGCCTCCAAGGAGGAGGAGAAGCTACGCACCTGAAAGGGGAAGGTGAGAGGGAATCCGAGAAGGAAGGAGAGTCATGTGCAAAGACTCTGAGGAGAATAGAGCAGCCAGTGGGAAGGCCTGTAGGTCTGGAGAGGGATACAGAGAGGGAGGAAGATGTTGGCCTGGGATGGAGCTGGAAGGATGAGTACATTCGACCCCCACAACCCCCTGTGCTTTTTATTGATTTGTATCCCCACTTCCATTCTTCTCCCTTTTCTGCCCTTTCCTATGCGCTGCAAAGTTGAATTTGCAGACTGTATCACCCGGACTTCCTTGCTGGCTGGCTCATTGTTGGATTTAACCAATGGGCTGCAAAGGCACGGTACTGAAGTACGAAGGGAGGGGTTGAGGGCGTGTCTCTTCTAACTTCCTCCCTGCCTTGGTGCCCACTCAGGGAGAACTGCCTCCTGCCACTTCCTCTGGAGAATTCTCCTCCATGGCTCCAGTTCTCATTGGGTTCCTGGAGAGTACTAGCTTTCATTTTAGGGATATTAATGTCTTCATATTATTATTTCCCCATCATCTTTGGTTTGTTCCCCGAACTATGCCTATACTCCTGTAAGCAGTTCCTAAATTACAGTATCTTTATTTCAGTGATCTGGGATGAATTCTGTTTCCTGCAGGGACCCCAGTTTATCCAGGTGGGCTCTAAGACTATGCAGCTGAGGAAACATCCTTTACGTCCAATAAAAGTACCACTTTTCTTGTCAACCCAAGATGCTTGATTCCATACAACAGTCTTCATAACTGTTCCTTTCAGATCTGAATCATATAATAAGGCTGGTTGAAGGTGTATCTACAAGGTTAGGGGAGGTTTTGCACGTTTCTTGATTCCCTCCTCTAGCTTCCTATCTGGAAGGCCATTTCTGACCTCTCACATTGTTACTGTGCGCTAAGCTGAGGAAATTAAAAAAATTGGGGTGCCTGGGTGGCTCAGTGGGTTAAAGCCTCTGCCTTCAGCTCAGGTCATGATCCCAGGGTCCTGGATCAAGCCCCACATCGAGCTCTCTGCTTGGCAGGGAGCCTGCTTCCTCCTCTCTCTCTGCCTGCCTCTCTGCCTACTTGTGATCTCTGTCTGTCAAATAAATAAATAAAATCTTAAAAAAAAATTATCCTGAATGCTATGCATTTCCAGACTGGCACCAACATATATGATATATTGATCCACGATATAATATGTATGGTTTATGATGATTTCCTACGTTGCTCTTCTCTCCAGGGCAGGAATCTTACAAAATTCCCAAGAATAATAACTTACCCCAGACTATAGTATCTCCATATCTACCTCACTGGGTAGGTGGGTCACATGTAATTTGTTACCATTCACTGTGGCATTCAAAAGTATTGAAGTTTGCAAGTAATTACTTATGGATTCATAGTTATCCTATAATAACAGAATACTTTCTTCCATTCTGCTGTGCTATCTTGAGAAAGAGCCAAAGCAATTAAGATACAGCTAACGTGCAGGGAATTGTACAGAACCCCAGCCTGCTTTGTCTGTGTCACAGTAGTGAATGAGAGTGGTGGCTCACGTATTTGAATAGCACCTTGGAATAAAAAGACCAAGAACCATTGCCTTCACATTTCACTATGACTAGAGGTATAATTTCTCATTTTGTGATATGTATATAAGGAAATCTTTTCTTTTTTTTGTGTGGGGAGAATAGATGGCAAGGAATAACAGTCATTCATAAACCATTAATGTTTGGAATGTTAGTGTTAGGAGGGCGGGGACTGTTTTGTTCATTGCTGTGGCCCCAGTGAGCACACTGATATGTGGCATGTCTTTGACACTCGATACATATCTGTGGAGAGAAGGGTAAATTGGACAGCATCCTTTTTGCTGAATACACACAGGTACATTCTTCCCAACTTCTCTGCCTGAGAAGCAAGGTATGAAGATGTGAGAACAGATTTTAGGGGCCAGTAAAGCTGCTGTCCTCCAGGAGGTGTGCCACCTCGTGTGGCTTAACTAATTTTGTGCTCTTCCATTTCTTCATCTATTCTTCTATAAAATAAGATCCCAATATTTACCTCACTGTGTTGTAATAGTTAAATAACGTGGGGTGTGTGTGTGGAAATTCGGGGCAACAAATATTAAGTAAATTATTTATCATTGTTGTTCTTTTTACCATATGAGACTGTTTTTGAGCAAACTGTTTTTGTAACTTTTCCATCAGGATTAATGGATAGATGTTTTCTAGTACTGATAGAGTCATGGAAGGGCTAACTGTTCTGGCTGGTCCTATGGGAAAGGGGAGACTTGAGATTTTAGAGATGTATGTCAAGACTAATTTTACTAGATATGGGTTAAAGTTGGCTCTGATTAAAGGAAACAATCATTTTGATCAGTTTAGTTAAAAAAACTCATTTCAGGGGGGAAAACAGATGATTTTTATGGCAAGAAGCACAACAGGGTGAATAGAACTCAATGACTTAGGTTTTTGCCTGCACTTTTGAAATGCTTTGTTGAATCAATTTTCTCATCTGTGAAATGGTTATGGAAATCCCTGCCTTTACTCTTACATATAGGGCTGCTGGCAGGGCTGTATCAGAGAAAAGACTGGAATGTCCTTTGTTATCCTTTGGAATCCTATACTTATTTTTTATTTTTTTAGATTTTATTTATTTATTTGAGAGAGACAGAGAGAGAACAAATGAGGGGGAAGTCAGAAGGAGAGTGTGAAGCAGACTTCCCACTGAGCAGAGAGCTGAACATGGGGCTTGATCCCAAGAGCCTGAGATCATGACCTGGGATGATCTCCCTGACAGATGCTTAACTGACTGAGCCACCCAGGCGTCCCATGGAACTCTATACTTACCTTAGAGGCAATCACTTTTTTTTTTTCTGAATTTGATCTGGTTAATTAGTGAATCAGATGGCAGGTCCTGGTAAGCACTAAGGCAAATGGTGGCAGGTGAGAATGTGAGAACTTGGTAAAGACATGGCACACTGCTTTTTTGCAGTATGGCTGCTCAGCTCATGAATGGTGCTTCCTGCTGCAGATCTGAGAAGCCATGGGAACAAGCAGCCCCAGTCCAAGAGAAAGGGGGATGCCTTACTCTCTTCCAGGAAAAATACTTGAAGCTTCCAGGGCCCCTCAGGCTAAAAGCACCAGAGTTAAGCACTGTTGTTCATAGAGAAATCAATACCAGCCTTTGTTCTCTTCTGAAGAATGAGAGAGATCTGTTCCAATTGGAGTGGGATGTGCAAAGCATATGCTAGCCTGTTCCAGGTCTGGCCTGGGTGGCAGTCATGAAGAAAGCAGCTTGATAACCCCAGGTGACTCTGACAATGAAACCCACTGGGGACTTGAAAATGAGAATGTCAGTACACTGCTTCTATTTATGTATTTCATAAAGACGGCAGTGGAAAACGTTTAAAGCAAATATTGTCTTAAAATGATGGAATGTTCTGAAATCTTTTACTGTTAATCTAGTCCAAGATCTGGGTCTGCCTTATGTAGAGTGGCTTCAAATACTTCTTAACTGTTGGAACTGTGGGGTCATGTGTGGATCAGAGAAGGCCAGTAAATGACATAAGTAAAAGTGCACCTGTTCCAGTTGAAGGGGGAGGGTAGGTGTCTCTGGGTTTGTTCCTATGTTATTTGCCCAGTGATTGTCACCCGAAAGATGACTTTATAAAAAAAAAAAAGATTTGCTTATTTTATGAGCGAGAGAGAACAAGATGGGTGGGTAGGGGAGGGACAGAGGGAGAGGGAGAGTCCCAAGCAGATTCTGCCCTGATTATGGATCCAAGGACCCTGGGATCACAACCTGAGTTGAAAGCAAGAGTCTGAAGCCCAACTGACTAAGCTACCCAGACGTCCCAGTATAAGGTGACAATTTTAAAGTTCTCTTAGCTCTGACCATTGTGCTCAGGTTGTCCAGCCTACCTGTCAAGTTACTCAGATGATGCCCCTTCCTTCTGGGCTCCTCAGATAGAGTCTCAGGGACTATCTATACGCTTGAGACTGGGAATTTTTCATCTCTTAATCTCTACAGTATATAGCACTGTGCTGGGAACCTAGGGAGGCTGGTGTGCACTTGCTAACTTTACCTGGATTTTCCATTCTGTCCACCTTTCTATTACCACCTCTATTCCTGGGTTCTTCCCCATTCTTCTGTCCATCCCTAGAATGTGTCTATTCTCTGAATTCTTGGCTCCTTCAGGTCTGGGCTGTCCTACCGATATTGAGACTTCCATTAGAACACTAAGGTATAATATTTAGATGGGGACTTTGAACTCCTTGGAGATAGGAGGGCATCTTGAACGCCAAGAGGGACATGACTAGGTATTAAACAAGACCTCTTTCCACAACTTACTATGCATGCATATCTATATCCACTCCATAAACATTTATTGAGCACCTACTATGTATGACATACTATTTCAGATGATAGAAATATAGCAGAAAACAACAGATAACAAATAGAATCCCTGCTCTTAAGGAGCTTACTTTCTAGTGGAGGGAAACAAACATAAATGACATGAAAAAGAAAATGAATATGAGATGCCAGAATGATAACTAAATCAGGGTAATGTAATAGGATGGCTGCATGGCTCTGAGTGTGCAGTTAGGAGGAGCCTCCCTGAGAAGGAAACATGCTGGGAACTGAGTGACAGGAAGGAACTAGTCTTTCAGAAGTTAGAGTTCCTAAACAACTCTTGCCAAGGTCCTTGGGATGCTTTCAGGAGCAGGGTAAAGGGATGGCAAGATGAGATCAGGCCCAGGTTGGGTAGGGCTCTGTGGGCCAAGGCAAGTAATGCAATGGTATCTATCTGTCTGTCTGTCTATTTATCTATCATGTAATTATTTAAGATCTTTGTTAACAGGTATTTGTAATTTTTTTTTAAAGAAATCAAGATGCAAACTTTTTTTTAAATTTTTTTTTATTTTTTCAGCATAACAGTATTCATTATTTTTGCACCACACCCAGTGCTCCATGCAATCCGTGCCCTCTACAATACCCACCACCTGGTGCCCCCAACCTCCCACCCCCCACCCCTTCAAAATTCTCAGATCGTTTTTCAGAGTCCATAGTCTCTCATGGTTCACCTCCCCTTCCAATTTCCCTCAACTCCCTTCTCCTCTCCATCTCCCCTTGTCCTCCATGCTATTTGTTATGCTCCACAAATAAGTGAAACCATATGATAATTGACTCTCTCTGCTTGACTTATTTCACTCAGCATCATCTCTTCCAGTCCCGTCCATGTTGCTACAAAACTTGGGTATTCATCCTTTCTTTTTTCTTTTTCTTTTTTTTTTTTTTTACAGCTTTATAAACATATATTTTTATCCCCAGGGGTACAGGTCTGCGAATCGCCAGGTTTACACACTTCACAGCACTCACCATAGCACATACCCTCCCCAATATCCATAACCCCACCCCCCTCTCCCACCCCCCTCCCCCCATCAACCCTCAGTTTGTTTTGTGAGATTAAGAGTCACTTATGGTTTGTCTCCCTCCCAATCCCATCTTGTTTCATTTACTCTTCTCCTACCCCCTCGACCCCCCATGTTGCATCTCCTCTCCCTCATATCAGGGAGATCATATGATAGTTGTCTTTCTCCGATTGACTTATTTCGCTAAGCATGATACCCTCTAGTTCCATCCACGTCGTCGCAAATGGCAAGATTTCATTTCTTTTGATGGCTGCATAGTATTCCATTGTGTATATATACCACATCTTCTTTATCCATTCGTCTGTTGATGGACATCTAGGTTCTTTCCATAGTTTGGCTATTGTAGACATTGCTGCTATAAACATTCGGGTGCACGTGCCCCTTCGGATCACTACGTTTGTATCTTTAGGGTAAATACCCAGCAGTGCAATTGCTGGGTCATAGGGTAGTTCTATTTTCAACATTTTGAGGAACCTCCATGCTGTTTTCCAGAGTGGTTGCACCAGCTTGCATTCCCACCAACAGTGGAGGAGGGTTCCCCTTTCTCCGCATCCTCGCCAGCATCTGTCATTTCCTGACTTGTTAATTTTAGCCATTCTGACTGGTGTGAGGTGATATCTCATTGTGGTTTTGATTTGTATTTCCCTGATGCCGAGTGATATGGAGCACTTTTTCATGTGTCTGTTGGCCATCTGGATGTCTTCTTTGCAGAAATGTCTGTTCATGTCCTCTGCCCATTTCTTGATTGGATTATTTGTTCTTTGGGTGTTGAGTTTGCTAAGTTCTTTATAGATTTTGGACACTACCCCTTTATCTGATATGTCATTTGCAAATATCTTCTCCCATTCTGTCAGTTGTCTTTTGGTTTTGTTAACTGTTTCCTTTGCTGTGCAAAAGCTTTTGATCTTGATAAAATCCCAAAAGTTCATTTTTGCCCTTGCTTCCCTTGCCTTTGGTGATGTTCCTAGGAAGATGTTGCTGCGGCTGAGGTCGAAGAGGTTGCTGCCTGTGTTCTCCTCGAGGATTTTGATGGATTCCTTTCTCACATTGAGATCCTTCATCCATTTTGAGTCTATTTTCGTGTGTGGTGTAAGGAAATGATCCAATTTCATTTTTCTGCATGTGGCTGTCCAATTTTCCCAACACCATTTATTGAAGAGGCTGTCTTTTTTCCAGTGGACATTCTTTCCTGCTTTGTCGAAGATGAGTTGACCATAGAGTTGAGGGTCCATTTCTGGGCTCTCTCTTCTGTTCCATTGATCTATGTGTCTGTTTTTGTGCCAGTACCATGCTGTCTTGATGATGACAGCTTTGTAATAGAGCTTGAAGTCCGGAATTGTGATGCCACCAACTTTGGCTTTCTTTTTCAATATTCCTTTGGCTATTCGAGGTCTTTTCTGGTTCCATATAAATTTTAGGATTATTTGTTCCATTTCTTTGAAAAAAATGGATGGTACTTTGATAGGAATTGCATTAAATGTGTAGATTGCTTTAGGTAGCATAGACATTTTCACAATATTTATTCTTCCAATCCAGGAGCATGGAACATTTTTCCATTTCTTTGTGTCTTCCTCAATTTCTTTCATGAGTACTTTATAGTTTTCTGTGTATAGATTCTTAGTCTGTTTGGTTAGGTTTATTCCTAGGTATCTTATAGTTTTGGGTGCAATTGTAAATGGGATGGACTCCTTAATTTCTCTTTCTTCTGTCTTGTTGTTGGTGTAGAGAAATGCAACTGATTTCTGTGCATTGATTTTATATCCTGACACTTTACTGAATTCCTGTACAAGTTCTAGCAGTTTTGGAGTGGAGTCTTTTGGGTTTTCCACATAGAGTATCATATCATCTGCGAAGAGTGATAGTTTGACTTCTTCTTTGCCGATTTGGATGCCTTTAATTTCCTTTTGTTGTCTGATTGCTGAGGCTAGGACTTCTAGTACTATGTTGAATAGCAGTGGTGATAACGGACATCCCTGCCGTGTTCCTGACCTTAGCGGAAAAGCTTTCAGTTTTTCTCCATTGAGAATGATATTTGCGGTGGGTTTTTCATAGATGGCTTTGATAATATTGAGGTATGTGCCGTCTATCCCTACACTTTGAAGAGTTTTGATCAGGAAGGGATGCTGTACTTTGTCAAATGCTTTTTCAGCATCTATGGAGAGTATCATATGGTTCTTGTTCTTTCTTTTATTAATGTGTTGTATCACATTGATTGATTTGTGGATGTTGAACCAACCTTGGAGCCCTGGAATAAATCCCACTTGGTTGTGGTGAATAATCCTTTTAATGTACTGTTGAATCCTATTGGCTAGTATTTTGGTGAGAATTTTTGCATCTGTGTTCATCAAGGATATTGGTCTGTAGTTCTCTTTTTTGTTGGGATCCTTGTCTGGTTTTGGGATCAAGGTGATGCTGGCCTCATAAAATGTGTTTGGAAGTTTTTCTTCTATTTCTATTTTTTGGAACAGTTTCAGGAGAATAGGAATTAGTTCTTCTTTAAATGTTTGGTAGAATTCCCCCGGGAAGCCATCTGGCCCTGGGCTTTTGTTTGTTTGGAGATTTTTGATGACTGTTTCAATCTCCTTACTGGTTATGGGTCTGTTGAGGCTTTCTATTTCTTTTTGGTTCAGTTGTGGTAGTTTATATGTCTCTAGGAATGCATCCATTTCTTCCAGATTGTCAAATTTGTTGTCGTAGAGTTGCTCATAGTATGTTCTTATAATTGTCTGTATTTCTTTGGTGTTCGTTGTGATCTCTCCTCTTTCATTCATGATTTTATTTATTTGGGTCCTCTCTCTTTTCTTTTTGATAAGTCTGGTCAGGGGTTTATCGATCTTATTAATTCTTTCAAAGAACCAGTTCCTCGTTTCGTTGATTTGTTCTATTGTTTTTTTGGTTTCTATTTCATTGATTTCTGCCCTGATCTTTATGATTTCTCTTCTCCTGCTGGGTTTAGGGTTTCTTTCTTGTTCTTTCTCTAGCTCCTTTAGGTGTAGGGTTAGGTTGTGTACCTGAGACCTTTCTTGTTTCTTGAGAAAGGCTTGTACCGCTATATATTTCCTCTCAGGACTGCCTTTGTTGTGTCCCACAGATTCTGAACCGTTGTGTTTTCATTATCATTTGTTTCCATAAATTTTTTCAATTCTTCTTTAATTTCCTGGTTGACCCATTCATTCTTTAGAAGGATGCTCTTTAGTCTTCATGTATTTGGGTTCTTTCCAAATTTCCTCTTGTTATTGAGTTCTAGCTTTAGAGCATTGTGGTCTGAAAATATGCAGGGAATGATCCCTATCTATTGATACTGGTTGAGACTTGATTTAGGACCAAGAATGTGATCTATTCTGGAGAATGTTCCATGTGCACTAGAGAAGAATGTGTATTCTGTTGCTTTGGGATGAAATGTTCTGAATATATCTGTGATGTCCATCTGGTCCAGTGTGTCATTTAAGGCCTTGATTTTCTTGTTGATCTTTTGCTTGGATGATCTGTCCATTTCAGTGAGGGGAGTGTTAAAATCCCCTACTATTATTGTATTCTTGTCGATGTGTTTCTTTGATTTTGTTATTAATTGGTTTATATAGTTGGCTGCTCCCACGTTAGGGGCATAGATATTTAAAATTGTTAGATCTTCTTGTTGGACAGTTCCTTTGAGTATGATATAGTGTCCTTCCTCATCTCTTATTATAGTCTTTGGCTTAAAATCTAATTGATCTGATATAAGGATTGCCACTCCTGCTTTCTTCTGATGTCCATTAGCATGGTAAATTCTTTTCCACCCCCTCACTTTAAATCTGGAGGTGTCTTTGGGTTTAAGATGAGTTTCTGGTAGGCAACATATAGATGGGTTTTGTTTTTTTATCCATTCTGATACCCTGTGCCTTTTGATTGGGGCATTTAGCCCATTAACATTCAGGGTAAGTATTGAGAGATATGAATTTAGTGCCATTGTATTGCCTGTAAGGTGACTGTTATTGTATATTGTCTCTGTTTCTTTCTGATCTACTACTTTTAGGGTCTCTCTTTGCTTAGAGGACCCCTTTCAATATTTCCTGTAGAGCTGGTTTGGTATTTGCAAATTCTTTCAGTTTTTGTTTGTCCTGGAAGCTTTTAATCTCTCCGTCTATTTTCAATGATAGCCTAGCTGGATATAGTATTCTTGGCTGCATGTTTTTCTCCTATAGTACTCTGAATATATCATGCCAGCTCTTTCTGGCCTGCCAGGTCTCTGTGGATAAGTCTGCTGCCAATCTAATATTTTTACCATTGTACGTTACAGACTTCTTTTCCCGGGCTGCTTTCAGGATCTTTTCTTTGTCACTAAGACTTGTAAATTTTACTATTAGGTGACGGGGTGTGGACCTATTCTTATTGATCTTGAGGGGGGTTCTCTGAACCTCTTGAATTTTGATGCTTGTTCCCTTTGCCATATTGGGGAAATTCTCTCCAATAATTCTCTCCAATATACCTTCTGCTCCCCTCTCTGTTTCCTCTTCTTCTGGAATCCCAATTATTCTAATGTTGTTTTGTCTTATGGTGTCACTTATCTCTCGAATTCTCCCCTCGTGGTCCAGTAGCTGTTTGTCCCTCTTCTGCTCAGCTTCTTTATTCACTGTCATTTGGTCTTCTATATCGCTAATTCTTTCTTCTGCCTCATTTATCCTAGCAGTGAGAGCCTCCATTTTTGATTGCACCTCATTAATAGCTTTTTTGATTTCAACTTGGTTCGATTTTAGTTCTTTTATTTCTCCAGAAAGGGCTTTTATATCTCCCGAGAGGGTTGCTTTAATATCTTCCATGCCTTTTTCAAGCCCGGCTAGAACCTTGAGAATCGTCATTCTGAACTCTATATCTGACATATTACCAATGTCTGTATTGATTAGGTCCCTAGCCTTTGGTACTGCCTCTTGTTCTTTTTTTTTTTTTTTTTTTTTTTTTTTTTTTTTTTTTTTAAATTTTTTTTTTTTTTTTTTATTTTTTTCAGCATAACAGTATTCATTATTTTTGCACCACACCCAGTGCTCCATGCAAATCGTGCCCTCTACAATACCCACCACCTGGTGCCCCCAACCTCCCACCCCCCACCCCCTCAAAATTCTCAGATCGTTTTTCAGAGTCCATAGTCTCTCATGGTTCACCTCCCCTTCCAATTTCCCTCAACTCCCTTCTCCTCTCCATCTCCCCTTGTCCTCCATGCTATTTGTTATGCTCCACAAATAAGTGAAACCATATGATAATTGACTCTCTCTGCTTGACTTATTTCACTCAGCATAATCTCTTCCAGTCCCGTCCATGTTGCTACAAAACTTGGGGATTCATCCTTTCTTTCTTTTTTTTTTTTTTTTTTTTTTTTACAGCTTTATAAACATATATTTTTGTCCCCAGGGGTACAGGTCTGCGAATCGCCAGGTTTACACACTTCACAACACTCACCATAGCACATACCCTCCCCGATATCCATAACCCCACCCCCTCTCCCAACCCCCTCCCCCCTCTTGTTCTTTTTTTTGTTGTGAATTTTTCCGCCTTATCATTTTGTCCAGATAAGAGTTTATGAAGGAGCAAGTAAAATACTAAAAGGGTGGCAACAACCCCAGGAAAATATGCTTTAGCCAAATCAGAAGAGATCCCAAATTGTGAGCGGGGAGAAAGGGGATAAAAAGGAGTTCAAAAAGAAAAAAAGAAAAAGAAACTATTTAAAAAAAGAAAGCCGATAAAGAAAAAATATAAAAAGAGGAAAAAAAAATATATATATTAGATAAACTATTTAAAAAACGTTAAAAAAGAAAACGGTAAAAGTTAAAAAAATTTAGCAGAAGAAGAGAAAAAGAAAAAAAAATTGAAAAAGAAGAAAAAAAAAATTAAATTAACTGCAAGGCTAAAAAATCATGGGGAGAAAGCCATGAGTTCCGTGTTTTGCTTTCTTCTCCTCTGGAATTCTGCCCCTCTCTTTGGTATCGAAACTGCAGTCCTCAGTAGGTGAACTTGGTCCTGGCTGGGTTTCCCGTTGATCTTCTGGGGGAGGGGCCTGTTGTAGTGATTCTCAAGCGTCTTTGCCCCAGGCGGAGTTGCACCGCCCTTACCCGGGGCCCGCGCTGAGTAATCCGCTCGGGTTTGCTTTCGGGAGCTTTTGTTCCCTGAGCGCTTTCCGTAGAGTCCGGAGGGCGGGAATGAAGATGGCGGCCTCCCAGTGTCCGGCCCGGAGGAGCCGAGAGCCCGGGGCCCCTCCTTAGTGCGCCCTCAGAGAACAGCGCCCAATGACTCCCGTCAACCTGGCCTCCGGCCACGCTCCGAGCTGACCGAGCCTGCGACCGGTTCAAGGCAACTCCGAGCTGAGAGTCACTCGGCTCTGTCTCTGTAGCCGGCTTCCCCGCTCCAATACCGGTAAGCTCTGCGACACTCAGACACCCCCGATCCTTCTGCGACCCTGCGGGACCTGAGGCCGCGCTGACCCCGCCTGGGCTTCACCCCAGTTAAACCTCTGGAGCGATGTCCCTCAGCGGAACAGACTTTTAAAAGTCCTGATTTTGCTCTGTTGCTCCGCCGCTCGCCGGGAGCCGGCCCCTCCCCCCGCGGTCTATCTTCCCGTCGCTTTGGATTCACTTCTCCACCAGTCCTACCTTTCAGATAGTGGTTGATTTTCTGTTTCTAGAATTGCTGTCTTCTTCTCTTCAATCTCCCGTTGGATTTGTAGGTGTTTGCAATCTTTAGGTAAGCTATTTAGCTGATCTCCCGCTACCCGAAGTAGTCTCAGCCTGCTACTTCTCCGCCATCTTGACTCCCTCTCCCGCAACTGGCCAACATGCAAACTTTTATTACAAATTAAAGTGATGTTCTTAGAAACCTCAACTTGACCAGATATAAAACAATTTAAAAAGAAAAAAGATTTAAAAGAAAAGTGAAAGCATGATTGTCATTACCCAAAAAAGGTATCTTTAGGTAAAAACAATAAAATAAAAAGTGCCGCATGGATAATGCAGGTAGTTCTGGTTGTCTGATCAGTGGTCAAGAAGCAAGCATTTAAGGTCTCTGGCTGCAATCTTTTGTTTGCTTCTTATTGCTGAAATTTCCTGCTCATTTCTTCTTTTTGGATGACTAAACAGGACGATGGTAGAGACGGTGAGCAGGCTGGGGTGTAGACTGATCATCAGCTGGTAGATCGGCTGCTCTAGTCTCTGCCATCTTGTGGTTTAGGGTTTTCTGGCATCTGTGCTGGGAGTTGAGTTATAGTGGTACCCGCGCCAAGGTGTCTGCTGCCGCTGGGTCTCCTCTCCTTGATTGTCCTCATCTTCTTCATTGTCATCTGTAGCTTCCAAACCCCTGCATACTCTGCCTCACTGGTCTGCCTTGCTCTCCTGCACCCTGGTTATCAGCCCCCTCTATTCGTCCTCCCCGCAGGGGAGGGCTTGAACCATGGTGGTGCTCCTGGGGTCTCTGTAGATAGGAAGTTGGGGGCCGTTGGGGGCCTTGCAGTTGGGTCTGGCCTTCAGGAGCTCTGTCTTGGATCTTTCATTCTCTTCTCTCCCGGCTCTTTGGGTAATGCTGTTGGGATTGTGGGGGAGGCCCTCAGGATGTGTGTTAGGGGGAGGGCAGCATTGGAAGCAGTTCCAGACTGCAGCATATTTGCTGCTCTGCCTTGAACTCCACCAGGGCCTATGACTTTGACCACTTTCGCACCCTTTCTCCTCCACATCAGACTCCACAGTCTCTGTTTCACATGCATGCCAAGCTACTTGTCGAGGTGGTTCTGTCTGGAAGGCTGACGCACAAATATGTCTTCTCTGGCATCATCTCTGTTGATGGAGCCACATCTCTTTCATACTTTACAGTTCCCGAAACATCCTTGCCAAGACTTTTTTGTCCCCCAAGGCAGGCACCCCACCCACAGGAGCACTCTGCTCCCAGAGCAGCTGTGGGTGGTGGGGGGCTGGATATGGGCAGGGCTGAGAGGGGGCTGCTGGAATTTGGCTTTGGTTACAGGTGATGGTGACTGGAGCAGCTTGGCTCCCCACTGGGTGTGATGGTAACTAGGTCTGCTGCAGAGGTGGTGGGGCTTCCTGACTCTTTGGGGTCAGCTCTCTGCTCCACCACATGCCTTCCATGGTACTTTTTTTTTTTTTTAAGTAGTTTCCATGTCCAGCATGGAGCCCAATACTGGCAGAACTCACACCATCTTGAGGTTGAGACCAACTGACTGAGCCATCCACGCACCATGGCAATGTTGTTATCCTTCTTTTAAAAAAAAAGATTATTTATTTGAGAGAGGGGGAGAGAGTACATGAGTAAGAGGGGCAGAGGGAAAGGGAGAGAGAATCCCAAGCAGACTCCCCATTGAGTGCAGAGACCCACTCTGAGCACTGGATCTTAGGATCCTAAGATCAGGGTCTGAGTGGAACCAAGAGTCCCAGGCTTAACTGACCTCACCACCCAGGTGTGTGCGATGTTATTCCCCCCCCCACATATTCTCTTATGTGGTGAGAATATATTGGGTGATTTAAAAAAAGTCAAATCTTTTATTTTGAGATAATTGTGAGTTCACATGCAGTGGTAAGAAATAATGCCAATAGCTCTTGTATACCCTATACTTAGCTTCCCTTGGTTCATATCTGCAACATTGTAATGTAGTTTCACAACTAGTGTATTGATATGGATATAATCCACTGATCTTAGTCTGATGTGTTCGGTTTTATTTGTATGTGTGTGTGCATGCATGCATTTACAAGCATATTTAGCTCTGTGCATTTTTTCTAAAGATTTTTAAAAATTAATATATAATGTATTATTTGCTTCAGGGGTACAGGTCTCTGAATCATCAGTCTTACGCAATTCATAGCACTCACCATAGCACATACCCTTCCCAATGTTCATAACCCAGCCACCTAATCCCTTCCCCAGCACACCCCAGCAACTCTCAGTTTGTTTCCTGATATTAAGAGTCTCTTATGGTTTGTCTCCCTCCCGATCCCATCTTGTTTCATTTTTTTCTCTCCCTACCCCCCATGACCCCCCATCATGCCTCTCAAATTCCTCATATCAGGAGATCATATGATAATTGTCTTTCTCTGATTGACTTATTTCACTTAGCATAATACCCTCTAGTTCCATCCATGTCCTTGCAAATGGCAAGATTTCATTTTTTTTTTTTTTAACAATCAGTGGCATTTTATTTGGGAAGTTTCTATGTATTCCATAGACATTCACTTCCTTTTTCTTACCCTCCTCCCCCCACCCAAGATTTCATTTTTTTCATGGCTGGATAGTATTCCACTGTATGTGTGTGTGTGTGTGTGTGTGTGTGTGTATGTATGTGTGTGTATGTATGTATATATATATATATATATATATATATATATATATCACATCTTCTTTATCCATTCATCTGTTGATGGACATCTAGGTTCTTTCATAGTTTGGCTATTGTGGATATTGCTGCTATAAACATTCGGGTTCACATGCCTCTTTGGATCACTACATTTGTATCTTTAGGGTAAATACCCAGTAGTGCAATTGCTGGGTCGTAGGGTAGCTCTATTTTCAACTTTTTGAGGAACCTCCATACGGTTTTCCAGAGTGACTGCACCAGCTTGCATTCCCACCAGAGCATAAGAGGGTTCCCCTTTCTCCGCATCTTTGCCAACATCTGTCGTTTCCTGACTTGTTAATTTTAGCCATTCTGACTGGTGTGAGGTGGTATCTCACTGTGGTTTTGATTTGTATTTCCCTGATGCCGAGTGATGTGGAGCACTTTTTCACGTTTCTGTTGGCTATTTCAAAGTCTTCTTTGCAGAAATGTCTGTTCATGTCTTCTGCCCATTTCTTGATTATTTGTTCTTTGGGTGTTGAGTTTGATAAGCTCTTTAAAGATTTTTGGATACTAGCCCTTTATCTGATATGTCATTTGCAAATATCTTCTCCCATTCTGTCAGTTGTCTTTTGGTTTTGTTCACTGTTTCCTTTGCTGTGCAAAAGCTTTTGATCTTGATGAAGTCCCAATAGTTCATTTTTTCCCTTGCTTCCCTTGCCTTTGGTGATGTTTCTAGGAAGAAGTTGCTGCGGCTAAGGTTGAAAAAGTTGCTACCTGTGTTTTCCTCAAGGATTTTTGATGGGTTCCTTTCTCACATTGAAGTCTTTCATCCATTTTGAGTCTATTTTTGTGTGTGGTGTAAGAAAATGGTCCAGTTTCGTTTTTCTGCATGTGGCTGTCCAATTTTCCCAACACTATTTGTTGAAGATAACTGCCTTTTTTTCCATTGGACATTCTTTCCTGCTTTGTTGAAGATTAGTTGACCATAGAGTTGAGGGTCCATTTCTGGGCTCTCTATTCTGTTCCATTGATCTATGTGTCTGTTTTTGTGCCAGTACCATGCTGTCTTGATGATGATAGCTTTGTAATAGAGCTTGAAGTCTGGAATTGTGATGCCACCAACTTTGGTTTTCTTTTTCAATATTCCTCTGGCTATTTGAGGTCTTTCCTGGCTCCATATAAATTTTATGATTATTTGTTTCATTTCTTTGAAAAAAGAATGATGGTATTTTGATAGGGATTGCATTAAACATGTAGATTGCTTTAGGTGGCATAGACATTTTCATAATATTTGTTCTTTCAATCCATGAGCATGGAATTTTTTTCCATTTCTTTGTGTCTTCTTCCATTTTATTTCATGAGTACTTTATAGTTTTCTGAGTACAAGTTCTTTGCCTCATTGTTTAGGTTTATTCCTAGGTATCTTATGGTTTTGGGTGTAATTGTAAATGAGATTGACTCCTTAATTTCTCTTTCTTCTGTCTTGCTGTTGGTGTATAGGTATGCATCTGATTTCTGTACATTGATTTTATATCCTGACACAGCTGAATTCCTGTATGAGTTCTAACAGTTTTGGTGTGGCGTTTTGGGTTTTCCACATAAAGTATCATATCATCTGCAAAGAGTGATAGTTTAACTTCTTCTTTGCTGATTTGAATGCCTTTTATTTCTTTTCAATGACAGCCTAGCTGGATAAGTATTCTAGGTAGCATATTTTCTTTAGTGTTCTGAGTATATCATGCAAGTCCTTTCTGGTCTGCCAGGTCTCTGTGAACAGGTCTTCTGCCAATCTAATATTTCTATCATTTTATGTTATAGACTTCTTGTCCCAAGCTGCTTTCAGGATTTTCTCTTTGTCACTAAGACTTGGAAGTTTTACTATTAGAGGATGGGGTGTGGACCTATTTTTATTGATTTTAAGGGGGATTCTCTGTGCCTTCTGGATTTTGATGCTTGTTCCTTTTGCCATATTATGGAAGTTCTCTACTATAATTCACTCCAGTATACATTCTTTCCCTCTCTCTCTTTCTTCTTCTTCTGGAATCCCAATTATTCTAATATTGTTTCATCTTATGGTATCACTTATCTCTCGACTTCTCCCCTCATTGTCCAGTAGTTTGTCTCTCTTTTTCTCAGCTTCTTTATGCTCCATCATTTGGTCTTCTATATTACCAATTCTCTCTTCTGTCTCATTTATCCTAGCAGTAAGAGCCTCCATTTTTTATTGCACCTCGTTAGTAGCTTTTTTGATTTCAACTTGGTTAGATTTTAGTTCTTTTATTTCTACAGAAAGGGATTCTCTAGTATCTTCCATGCCTTTTTCGAGCCCAGCTAGCACCTTGATAATTGTCATTCTGAACTCTAGTTCTGACACATTACTAATGTCCATATTGATTAGGTCCCTAGCTGTTGGTACTGCCTCTTGTTCTTTTTTTGTGGTGAGTTTTTCCGCCTTGTCATTTTATCCAGATAAGAATAGGTGAATGAGAGAATAAAATGCTAAAAGGGTAGCAACAACCCCTGAAGGATATACACGAACCAAATCAGAAAAGACCTGAAACTGGGGGGAGAAGAAAGGAGGAAAAAAGGAAAAAAATGAAAAAAAATATATTAGACTGGTGGATAGAACAGAGCCACACACTTGATTTTGGGTGTATTTTGGTCTGTTAGAAGAAACTACCTCCCATAATATTAAAGAAAGAAAAACTTATATATATATACACAAAAATAAGTGTAAGCACAATGAAGGGATGGAATATGACTGTAAAGATGAAAATTAAAAAAAGGTTCTAAAAAAGAAGTTGATAAGAAGTTGGTTGAGAAAAGAAAAAAAAAGAAGAGGAAATTGTGTGATCAGGCTGGAGACTAGAACAAAGCTATGCACTAGATTTAGGGTATATTTTGATCTATTAGAAGAAACTGTATCCCAGAATTTTAAAGAAAAGAGAAACTTATTCGTATACAAAAAATAAGGTGAAATACAATGAAGGGATAGAATATGACTATAACAATGAAAATTAAAAAAAGATTTTTAAAAAGGTATTGATAAGATAAAAGAGTTAAAAATGTTAGAATAGGAAAGAGGAAAAATTTAAAAAATTAGAATAAGAAAAAATAAAATTAAAAAATTTAACTTTGAAAGACTAAAGGATCATGGGAAAAAAGTCATGAATTCTGAGTGTTGATTTCCCCTAGCTCTGGAGTTCTGCAATTCTCATTGATCGATGAACTTGGTCTTGGTTGGATGTTCTTGCTGATCTTCTGGGGGAGGGCCCTGTTGCAGTGATTCTGAAATGTCTTTCCCTGAGGTGGAATTGCACCGCCTTACCAGGGGCTAAGTGATCTGCTTGGGTTTGCTCTTGGGACCTTTTGTTCCCTTAACGCTTTCCATAGAGCTTTGGAGGACAGGAATGAAAATGGCGGCCTCCCAATCTCTGGCCCTGTGAAAGCTGAGAGCTTGGGGGCCCCACTCCTCAATGTGCCCTCAGAGAAAAGCAGTCAATCATTCCTGTCTCCCTGGTCTCTGGCCACATTCTGAGCTCACCTATCCTGTGACCCAGTATTTCTATCTCTGGTGCACGGCCCTGTTTGGAGTCTCCAAACCCAGGAGATTCCTGCCACGTACTCCTGCGCCACTCTTTCCGGAAGAGGAAGGAGGGGGTCTCTCTGGATCTGTCACTTGTCAGTTCCTGCTCAAAGAGCAGTGGCCCGACTGTGCCTTGGATCACGGTTTAAGGTAATCCCGAGGTGAGAACTCACTCCTTGGCTCCGTCTCTGCAGCTGGCTTCTCCTTTCTCATACCTTGGAGCTCTGCCACACTCAGACACCCCTGGTCTTTTTGTGGCCCTGTGGGTTCTGAGACCACACTGTCCCCGGGACACCTCCAGCTCCCGCTTACCCTCTGGAGTGATGTCCCTTGGTAGACTTCTAAAAGTTCCGATTTTGTGCTCCGCTGCTTCACTGCTTGCTGGGAGCTGGCCCTTCCCCCTGCAGTCTATCTTCCTGAATGTTGTCTCCGATTCACTTCTCCGCATGTCCTACCTTCCAGAAAGTGGTTGATTTTCTGTTGTTCTTATTTTCTACCTCCTGTTGAGTTTGTGGGTGTTCAGAATGGTTTGGTAACTATCTAGCTGAACCCCTGGGACCTGATGATATTTAGGTCTCCTACTCCTCCGCCATCTTGCTCCTCCCTCTTTTGTTTTGTTTTTTTAAAGATTATTTATATATTTATTTGAGAGAGAGTGTTCGAGAGAACAGCAGTGGGGGAAGGTTAGAGAGAGAGGGAGAAACAGACTCCCCACTGAGCAGGGAGCCCGATGTGGGGCTTGATTCCAGGACCCCAGGATCCTGACTGGATCTGAAGGCAAACACTTAACTGACTGAGCCACCCAGGTGCCCCTAGCTCTGTGGTTTTATCACCTATGTAGAGTCATGTATCCATCACCATGGTCAAGATACAGAACAGTTTCATGGTCACATCCATGCCCCTGCTGCCTCCATACCTAGCCCTAACCCCTCGCAACCACTCATCTGTTCTCTGTTTCTGTAAGTCTGTCATTTAAAAAATGTCATATGTATGAAATTAGCAGTATGTGACCTTCTGGGATTGACTTTTTTTCAAAATCAATATGTATCAATATGCGTGTGTTGATGGTTTGTTTCTTCTCATTGCTGAGAAATGTTACTGGGTATGGATGTACCCCAGTTTCTGCAGTTGTCACCTACTGAGTTGTTTCTGGTTTTTGGCTATTCTGAATAAAACTGCTACAAATGCTTGTAGATAGGTATATGTCTGAATGTAAGTTTTCATTTCTTTTGGATAAAGTCCAAATAGAGCAATTGCTGGGTCATCTGGTAGTTGCGTGTGTAGTTTTAAAGAAGTTACCAACATGTTTTCCAGAGTGATTGGATCATGTGAAGCAGGGATGGTCTGATTTGTTATTACGTGTTTTTGGTAAGACCATTCTAGGTGCTCTTTGGGACATAGATTGCCAGGTTGCTACATAGACTCCAGCTCTGAGGTGAGGAAGACAAGGCTTGCGACAGGAAGACTGTAATGGGGAGGGGACACAGCGGGCTTGTAACTTTCCTGAGCTTTCTCAGACCCTTTCCAGCCTCATTGGTAAAAGGATGAAATGGAACATCCACCTGCTGGGATGTGGAGGGTTGCAGATCAGACACACAGAGAGCTTGGCAATACACAAGCAGTGTAAAAATTAGGAGCTATCCTCTTTGAGTTTGGTTTCTATTTTAATATGTGCAGGTTCTTCCTAGCCTTTTTTCTTTCTTTCTTTTTTTTTTTTAAATGTGCTTCCTGAATTGCTCAGGGTTTCCTTGTTTGTTTTCTGACCAAGTTTTTTAAAAAGACCAAATCTGTGCCTTCCATTCACAGATGTCTGCCTTTACAAAGCTCTCTGGATGAAGGATTTCTTTTTTCCCTCTTGCTGTGCTTCCAACTGCCTTAAATATTCTCTCTGTGGCACAACCTCCCCCTTCCCCCTCCCTGTTTTTTAAAAAATATATATTTATGCTGATGAAAGGATTCTGGGTTTTATGGAGAATGAAACAATAACTCCAGCTGGTTGGAGATAGTAATCTGGTTAGTCACACTGTGCTGGAACTCAAGTAAATGGAAAACTGAACCTGGAACGTGGCATGCAGCTGACAGCCTCAAGAGCACAATCACTGAGAACTTGTCCAATTTCTTCTCCTCTCTGGGTTTCCCAGGGGTCAACAGGAAGCTAGGAGACAGTGTGTGGAGCACACACAATGTGCCACACTCTTAACATGCTTCATTTCTTTTAATGCTCTGGGTAATCCCATGGGGTATTCACTGTCTCTCTGTTTTGCTGCAAAGATAAAGCTCAGAGAGATTAAGTAATGTGCTCAGCCCTAGCTTCAACACCAGTAGTTAGTACAGTTAAGATTTAAATGAGTTAGGTGTACAGCTTCTGTCCTTTCTCTTTCCAGGCACAGGCTGTCTGATGTGTGGTAGCCAGTTGGAACCTTATTTCTACTTTCTGTGCTCATGCCAAGCAGGACTCTCCAGTCTTGGTGACTGAAACTGAACTCTAAACTGGCTTCATATGAGAAGGAAATTAATATGTTGACAATTTAAAATATTAGCTTCAAGCATAGCTAGATCTAGGAGCTCCAACAGTATTATCACAGGCGAGTTCTCTACATCCTTAGATTCTACTGTTCTGTTTGGGTTTGATTTTCAGGCAGGCTCTCAACTCAGGATGGTTCCAAGACATTGCAGACTCACTTTTTCACTTTCCAAGTTTGTGGAGAAGGCCCTTTGTCCAGCTGTTTTAGAAAAGTTGTGAGACTGACTTTGGTTTGATGTAGGTCTGTGCCAATCTGGAAATAATCACTGTGGCCAAGAAATGGAACTAAATTGATTGGTGAGACCTGTAACATAGATCCAGTCCTAGATCTAGGAGGTGTATCAAACCACATAAATACAAAGTGGGAGCATGTGAGTTCTGGAGATAAAGAGCGGGTTGATAGTATAATCCAAATGGAAGATGGACCTTGGGTAGGGAAAAAGAATGAAAGGCCACTATGATACTCTATTAATACCATCTTACCAAAGCTTTTCCATACTTGCCCCCTCTTTCCTTCTCTCCCCCCTCCCCCCTCTTTCCTTCCTCCTGCTTTTCTTTCTATAATGTTTAATAAGTACATTGATAGAAATTATTTCCTAACATTCTTCTTTAGACATTATAAGATATGTAATAAGGATTTATTATTTTTCTTCTTACTTTATAGATTAGGACACTGAGAGTCAGAGGATGAAATGACCCTCTTTTCTCTATTAGAACTTGTCCGTGAAGAAAAAATAGTCAGAACTGGCAAGGTTCAGTGATATTTATATGTCTAAACAAGAGATGGATAATCATTTGTGCCCAGGAGAAATCAAGCCTGGGACCTTGACCTCATTCACACTGAGCTACTAGCTCTTTGGAAATATAAGGCAGTGAACGGTAGGAGAGAATTAAAGTGCATCCCAAATGTCTAATGTGTTACCAGACTGAGAAGGCCCAGGGGCAAATGTGGCTCATTCTGTGACTACAATATGAGTTATATGTCATTAGGAGCCCTCGGAGAGGATTTAAAAAGAAACACACTCCACGTAGTTAGGATCAAACCCTCTTCCTTATTCATTGTTGGCTGTTTTTTAATGTTGAGGGAATTGATGTTTAGTCTAAAGAAGCTATAAATGTGTTTGAGGCATAGTAGAATGGAATCTTCTAGAAGCATGATAAATTGCAGGCACCATTAGCCTGGATCTCCTTGATCAAAAGGTGTGTCAAGTTGAGCTAAGGAAACAAGCCACCATGGCCTAGTGTGATTATGAATTTGGGATTTAACAGGCTTTACTGAATCATCTATAGCTTTAAGAGATGTCTCTGTCTGAGGCCTGTGCTATAAAAAAATGTCAGAAATTGAGTCACTTAAAAATACCGGGAATATTAACCAATTTCACTCTACTCTCTATTATAGTTCATCTATTCAAGAAGAAGCCATATACTCCTGAACAATTACTCATTTAGGACATAGTTCATAAATCTTTTGTATCTTGTGTCTGTCAAATGCTTAGGTTAAAATGGACACATGTAGTCCCTGTCCTCAAAAGTCTTATAGTCTGGATTGAAGCGGGTAAAATAATATTACAGGCATACAGGCAGACATTAGACTGAATCTTGATCTGTCAATGCAAATGTGACCTGAAGTCTCTGGTCTTGGTTTCCTTATAAGTGGGTACATATTGCCGCCTATAGAAATAGAGCTAAAGAGACAATATCTCTAGATTACCTGTCATGTGGCAAAAATTAGGATATAAGATAGCTTAGTCCTTTATCTGTGTTCCACCACTCTGTCTTGACACCTCTCCTTCCTCCCTTCCAACTGATCAAGAACTGAGAGCCAAATTTAACCCTAGCAGGTGGGAGGAGCTACTCTGTCCACAGTCTCCTATATTCTCCCCTGGCTGGGACTCATCTGCTGAGTGAAGGATGTGGACGAAGCACAGACATGCCCATCTTAGCGGAAAGAAATATTTTCCCTCAAAGGAAAAGAATCAACTTAAATCTAGGAAGCATTAACCAATATAATTTTTCAATCCAGGAGAAATCTTTCCCATCATCTAGATCAGAATCCCCTCAAGGACCTGGTTAAAATGCATGCAAAAACTCTGATGCAATAAATCTCAACTGGGCTTTCTGTTTAAAAAATGTTCACCACGCTGGTACACTCATATAATAGATTCAGGGCTAAGAAGAACAAGCTATTAAGCCGTGAAAAGACATGGAGGAAATTTAAGTGCATATTAGTAAGTGAAAGAAGCCAATCTGAAAAGGCTGTATGCTATATGGTTCCAGTTATAGGACATTCTGGACTTGGCAAAAACAATGGAGACAGTAAAAAAAAAAAAATCAGCCGTTGCCAGGGGTGGATGGTTGGGGAGGGATGACTAGGCAGAGCACAGAGGATTTTGGGGGGCAGTGAAATAATTCTATATGATATTATAATGGTGGATACATGTCAGTAAATACATTGTCCTAACCCATAGAATGCAACAGCAAGACTGAACTCTGATACAACCTATGGGCTTTGGTTGACAAAAATGTGTCAATGTTGGTTCATCATTGGTAACAAATATACCACACTGGTGTTGGATTTGGATGTGGGTGAGGAGGCTGCATGTGTGCCTGGGGCGGAGTGGGGGAGGCACGTGGGAAAGTCTATACTTTATCTCAGTATTGCTGTGAACCCTAAACTACTCTAAACATTGAAGTCTGTTAATTAAAACTAACGTTCACCCGATGATCATGATGCAGAGCATATTTGAGACCCGCAGAGCTGACCCCATGCCATCCTTTTCAGATGCAAATTTGAGAAGCAGAAGAAGAGAGGAGCCAGAACACCCTCCTGAGTTGGTGAGTTAAGGACAGAAGCAGCAGCAGGCTGGTGCCTTCTCACTCCTCCATCAGGGCTCTTTCCCCTATCCCCCACCCTGTGTTGAAGGATCCTTACGATGTCCCCCAGCGGTCCTGTGTTCTGGGTAAACAAAGAATATGGCTCAGTTTATAGGTGTCTACCTCCCTTGGGCCCCAGGGAAGGCGTGCAGCTGATTGCTACTCCAGTAATCGCACCATTAATTGCTTCTGAAGTCATATTAGTAGGAAAAAAATTCTGACATTGGGGAGACAATTCAGGTGAGTGGTCAAGACTAGAAGTTTTTCCTGTTTTCTGAAGAGCAATTAGCATGTCATTTTACCTCTTCATACATCAATTTCATCAACATATGCAACATGTCGCGTCCTTTTTCTGTTCCCTAAAGTTGCTGGGAAAAGGAAGGTGCTGCCTCTTTTCAAAGGGCGGAGGGGCTCAGCAGTTCTTGTATGTGGACTCTATGCCCAGTACCAGGAAAGTATCTTTAAACATCAGCTGGTTACAAAATTATTGCAATGCTCCTCCCACTGTAACTGCTCATCTGCCTTGTATGGGAGGATCCTGAGGGTCAGTGAAATTAGTGCACATTGCGTTAGGTTGCAGACAGTAGCAAAGCTCAGAGTTGAACTCAATCTCTCTGACTCCATAACCCATGATCTCTTCTCTGAACCATGTTGCAGAAGGAGTAGTGAACACAGGAGGTCTTACTATGGCTCTCTGTTCTTGGGCTCGTGGAGATAACATCCTCCAGAAGGGGAAAGAGGCCCTTTTCTCAGCATACCTGAAACAACTACGCTGTGGTCCATGGAGAGTTCTTTATACTTTTCAAAATTCATAACGAGAACAAGAAGTTTGCCTGGAGTCCATTTGGTAATTTATTTCAGGCTGTCTGGTACAGGCAGCTCCCGGGACGCATATCAAGCAGGAAGTGAAGCTTGTGACTGAATAAACAGCCGGGGACGGAAGTGGTGGATCAGCCGCAGACAGGGCAGAGGTGACTTGGCATCAAACCAGCCAGCGTAGCTCCTCTCATTCCTGTTCATTTGGTTGATTATTAAATGTATTGCTTTTTCATTTTGATTTTTTTCCTTTTGGCACAGAAGGGGGATATTTATCTCATGATAGGATTTTAAAGCTGAGTGTCAGGTTTTGGGTCTCTAAATGCCACTCCAGTATTAACATCACAAAATGCATTATATTTCAGTGTAGGTACGAGAAATGCAAAGCATACCAGAGACCCAGAGTGGCGAATAAAGGCCTTGGGAGCTATTTGCTTTCTAATGTGATTCCCGAGTTCACTTTGTGCTTATGCTGGACCAGGAAGACATTGACACAAGGGAAGAAATAGCAGATAATGGAGGGCTGGCGGTTCTCCGTGGAGACATGATTAATATTGCGCCATCAAAGGGCCGTGTATAAAGTAGGACTTGCCACAAATGGAGCTTGGACTCCGAATGGCCAGTGTCTAAGTTCCAGGTCTTTCTTCCATCTACCAGCTTTGTCACGTGAAGGAGTCTCAGTTCCCCCAAATGTAAAATTGGAACATCAGGAGGCTTCAGTGGGATAAGGCATGCCAAGTATTTAAATGGTGGGCAGTCAGCTGGTACTCCTAAAACACTAGTTCCTTTCTTCTCAGTTCCATTAACTGGGGCTGATTGATGTGGCTAACAAGGAAGAGGCAGAGTTTGTTTTTTGGTCTGTATTTTTCTTTCAGACTTCTAAATTGGCAGAGAGGTACGTGGGATAGGGAACCCAGGAGAGGGTAGATGGAATGCGTGCATAGTCCTTTGGGGGTGGGGGGTGATCAAGAGCAGAGAAAGGAGAAGCTTAACTTGATTGGGTGTGTACTGTGGACACATAGGTGGAGGGTTGAGATGAGAGTAAAGCAAAGTGCGAGGTGGCTAAGGACAGAATGCAGGATCTTTTATAGGCTCTAGTATAATTGTCTTGGATGGGAATCAAGGATCCTCCCTCAGGATGAGCACAAAAGGGTCTGTCCTTACCTACTGCAGTCTGAATTGTATTATTTGCGTATATTTGACCGTGATGCCGGAAAGCTTAAATATCCCTGCCCCAGGTTCATATTTCAGACTTGAACCCTCTCCCTATACTCTTAGGTTTACCTGATTCCAGAGTATTGGTTCCTTCCTCACCCCCCCCCCGCCCCCCCCCCCCCCCCCCCACCATCCTGTGCAACTGCTTTCTCTTCTCTAGTTTGGCCATTATTCCTCTTTTTGGATATGGCCTGATACCTACCCTTTGATCTCATCTACTTCTACTCCCCTGTGTAAACCCTCAAATGGAGGAGCCCTGTCTTCTGGCCTTGCTTCACTTGACTGCGATCCCTTGCTGAAATGAACTCAGCTCCCTGTAAAGGAGAATCTGAAAGACTTTGCCTTCACCAGCCAAGAATCTTGATATGGTCATTGAACTTTACAATCAGAACGCACTTTACGGGCTCAGCTTGTTTCCAGCGGTAATATGTTTGAAAAGGCATATTAAATTCCAAGTTTGTTTTCCTCTCTTAATCCAAGTGTCAATGCAGAAGAGAAACAACCTAATGTGGAGAAATAAAATGAAATAATTAAAAAGTTGCGGAATGTGAAGCCACTAAGATAAAACCAAGCAGGCCGGGTGGAGATAATGGTTATCTGTTTGCAGTAAACATGATGTGAGAATAATTCATGACTTGTGATAACATTCAACTGAAAGGAAGTAAATTAGATGTAGACAAGGCCAGGAGAGGCTTCCAAACACCTGCAGGGCCAGACCCCACAAAGAAAGGGAGGGAGGGCAGGATCTTATCTTTATCAGTAATTGAAACCAGGCTTTCTGTTAACTGTAGGAGTTTAAAGTGGAAACTGGAGTTAGGAGGCGCTGGAGGAGGGGGAGGGACACCGTAAAGATCACTAGACACTGTGTTGGGGAAGTAAAGACTCACTGAAGGCCTGCTTGGTGCAGAATGTTCGATGTGTATCATCTCGTGTAGCCCTTATGACAGCCTGGCACAGCAGTCCCATTTCTCATGGGAGAGGGAGGCTCAGATACAGAACCAGCCCAGGTCCCTGTGGCAAGAAAGCAGTGTCGCAGAGATCAAAGCTGAGGTGTGCCTGACTTCAAAGCCTGTTCTCTATGCCAGGCTATCTAATAACTGCTGAGTAGTATTGTACCATTGAGATCTGAAAGACTGTTACAAATCTGATGATGTCCGGGTCAGCACCCTAAGCATTTCTCTGTTACTCATGGGTTCGTGCACACACAGTCCTAGCCCCACACTGAGCTGTTAACTTTATATATCTGTTTGGTTGTCCCACAAACAGGTCAGATTCACCTTATCTAGAAATCGCTAAAGCCTCTTGCACTCTCGTATTTTTCCTTCTCTGCCCATTTGTTTAAGTCAGAAATTTGAGGTTTCCCTCAATCCCTTCCTTTCTTTTACCTCTACCCCTCATTCAGTGACTCCCCAAGTCTTACCAATTCCACCTCCAAAATGTCTCAATTTTTCTTTTCTCTTCACCCATTCTATCCCAGTTTGGTTCAGGCTGACATCCCTTCCCTCCAGAAATACTCTGGCCTATTTTTCATTGCTCTTCCTATCTTCTGTTCCTTTCCACACCGTAGGCACAAAGATAATGGTAAAATACAAACATGTACAAACCTTCCACGCCTCTCCTTTCCTTTAGCATCAAAGTTTAGTATCTCTTTATGATGAGTATTTTTAATATTTTTTGCATGGAATATTACCTCTCCCCTATATTCTGCTCCATGAGTAAGTGAAAATAAGTTGCTTCCTCTACAGTGTCAATCATGTTTCATAATCATCCAGCTTTCTGAGCATGTTGTACCTTCTACATGGTTCTGTGTGGAATACTGTTCTGCTTTTCTTTCTTTCCTTCCTTCCTATAGACTACCTAGTTCTTGTGTCTCCTAGAAACCAGTGTAGACATCTCCTCCTTCACAAATCCCTTCTTAACTGACCAAAGATTCAGTTGGGAATACCTTATATGGCCCTCATAATGTTTACCCATCACAGCTCTTATTCTACTGCATTTTTAAAAAAGATTGGCTGATTAATTGATTCATAGAGAATGAATGTGGAGAAGGGGAGAGATACTATAACAGACTCTTTTTTTTTTTTTTAAAAGATTTTGTTTATTTATCTGATGGACAGAGATCACAAGTGGGCAGAGAGGCAGGCAGAAACAGAGAGAGAGAGGGAAACAGGCTCCCTGCTGAGCAGAGAGCCCGATGTGGGGCTTGATCCCAGGATGCTGGGATCATGACCTGGGCTGAAGGCAGAGGCTTTAACCCACTAAGCCACCCAGGCACCCCACTATAGCAGATTCTGTGCTGAGCATGGAGCCTGATGCAGAGCTTGATCTCATGACCCTGAGATCATGACCTGAGTTCAAACCAAGAGTTGGACCAGACCCTTAGCTGGCTGTGCCACCCAGGTGCCCCTATACTGCATTGTAATGGATACACTTCTGTGCTCTAACTTGTAAGCTTCCTGTGCATGAAGACCTTCTCCTATTTACCAGAGCTGATTCTGGCACCCAAAACATGATCAGTGTCTCACAGAGGTTTCTGATAAGGGGTTGTCACAGGTAGAAATTGGTGGGCAGGAGATTTCTCAGATTTCTCAGGGCGCCCTCTTGGAATGGGGATTAGGCAGAAGGAGAGGTTGAACCTTGGCATAGCCTTGTGGAAGCCACAGCTGTGCTATAGGGAGCTCTGAAGCTGGGATAATTCTTCAGGATGGTCTCTAGTTGGGCTCAGGGGCCTGGACTTTTCTACACCTGCATTGTTCAGTAATCAGGTGCAGGGGCTGATTTCCACCAAGGCAGTCAGTCTCTACAGGGGGCTGAGAGCTGAGGGCTGCCTGCCAGCAGCAGGACCAGCAGCTGGGACATTACTCCTTCCTTTCTGAAGGGGGATTTGAATGGCACATCTAGTGTCCACCATGGGTGAAGGATTCAGTAACCACATGCTTGGACCCACTCGCTCCAGGACTGCATAAAGAATGTTGTGGAAGCTGTGATAGCATGCCCTCAGGGAGCTCACATGGAGTCATGCTTATTGTGTGTTTTCTGGTGAAGAAATAATTGAGGAGATGATCTCAACTCTTCTAAAATTGGCTGTCCTCCTCCTCTCTGCAGCTCCTGGTGGGGGATGTTCTTAACTAGATATTCAGACTCACAAGAGCTGAACAGGTAACTGCTGGCACCAGTTCGATCTGATAGATATTGGTCCACAAGCAAAGACAGCATCCCAACTGGGCTGTGTCAGGTGTTTCTTTTCAGAGGGAATAATATTCCTGACAAGCCACTCTTGGACTCTTCCTGCCACCTGCACCTTTTCTTCTCTCCATTCCCCAAGAGAGTTTAGGTATAAGGGACCAAGACTCCTACTAGACAGATGGACTAGCTGCTGGACCTGGAGGCCTCATGCCCCATAGGGACCAATATCTCTTTCAACAAATAGGCTTAGGCATAGTTTTCAGACCTCCAAAGGGTGGGGCCAGTTAGGAGTCTCTGCATGCAAGGAATCCTGAAAGTATGGTTTCCTACCAGGTATTTATGCTTTATTCATGTTTTTCCAGTTCAGATGGAATTTATCTCTAATGGGCCATTTGTACCATAAAAAAAAAAATGTAGCCCAGTAATACAGATATGATTCCACCTTTACCAGGTTTTCAGGAGAAAGAGTAAGCAAGTTAACGGAAGATCTGATTTGTCTATAGAGAAGGAGAAAAGGCTTTGTTGGCTGTTTTCGCTCCCAACCCTCTCTGACCTTCATCCCAGCACAAGATACAGTTACAACACCAGTCGATATGCATGTCAGAGTAGATAATCCTTCTACCAAGTTGTTTTCTACTTAGTTTACCTCTTCTTTTCATGGCTCTGAATATGAGAGACCCATTAATCTTTCTTATCCTGGGGTAGTGCAGTGCCTTGAACATTACAGATTCTTGCTGTGTGATCTGAATGTTTGTGTCTTTCCAAAATTCATATGGTGACATCCCAATGCCTGATGTGATGGTATTACAAGGTAGGGCCCAGGGAGGTGCTTAGGTCTTCAGAGAGGAGCCCTCTTGAATAGGATTAATGTTGTTACAGAAGAGACCTCACAGAGATCCCTCACACCCCTACTGTGTGAGGACCAGCAAGAAGGTATGAGCTGGGAAGAGGGCCCAGAATGTGACCATGCTGGTACCTTGATCTTAGACTCCCCAGCTTCCAGAACTATGAGAAATAAATGTTTCTTGTTGATAAACCACCCAGTCAAAAAAAAACCCCCAAACAAAAAAACCCCACACAGTCTATGGTATCTTATTACAGCAGCCTGAAAGGACGAAGACAATACTCAACAAACCTAACGTTTGTGAATATTTTGGTATATTTCCTTCCAGTCTTTCTTACATGCATAGGCTTAACAATTGGTGTGTGCTAATTCTCTGTTGCAAAATTTTCACCCTTTTTATAGACAGACATTAAGAAAAGTAAGATTATTACATTACTAGGGGGTTGATTCTGCCTCAGCCCATCAACCTAAGCATAAATACTCTGTTTAGAGAAGCTTGGGTGTTGGGATGTTCAACATTTATTTTATGTATACCACCTGCTAGACCATGTGTTAGGCACATGAGGAGGGAAAGAAAAATAAAGCTTAGTTCTTGCTCAAAGCACTTATGTGCCCTTCATGGGGAAGGATGGTTCACATTCATATTTTATGTCCCAGGAGGTGACGGTCTAATGTTGGTTTACGCTTGTTCTGTTTAGTTGAGATTATGCTCTTAAAGCCTCAGAAAAGGAAGTTAGGTCCACTTAAAAAGTTTCACCAAGGAGCCAGTTTCTCAAAAATAAACAGACAAATAATCCCTGCAGATTAGCCTGTCTCTGTAAAATAATTTTAACACAATATCCAGCTGATCATTTGGGAGGCAAGCAAGTCAGCTGGTGGGGAGTGAATGTTAGCTACTTGGTTGTCATGGAAACTTTTCTTCCAGACCAGGAAAAAGGCAGTCATGGGGAAACATGCCATGTGGAAAAATAGCCCATTTCTCCATGATCTCTTCTCTCTGTTGATCACAAGTCGACATCCTACTGGGGCTGGGAGTAGAGAGAAAGGCAGGCATCCTAGTCATACAGAGGAGAGAAACATTCCCCTTTGTGCAGAGAGGGACCCAGGGGACATGATTTGAACAAGAAGTGCACAGATAAAAGTTGGAAAGCCAAGGTCATAAATTTATTTTATTTTTACTCTTTTTTTTTCTTTTGCTGTTTTTCTTTTAAAAAATGATTCCTTGCAAAGGCTTATTCTCAGTCACCCACAGATGCTGGCTCAGGAGGACTGTTGATATGAAACCTTGACTAGCATTTGCAGTGCTGACTCAAGACACATCACAGCATGTCTTGCCCAGAAATGAAGTCTGTGTAACCTGTTCAGCCCCAATGGAAAAAGCCAGAGTTAAGTCCTGATGGCTAAGACTATCAGTTGTATGATAAAGAGTCTTTCAACTGCACATAAGTGTAAAATTTACTTTTAAAATTTACTTTTAAAACTTGATCCAACTTTTAAAATTTACTTTTAAAACTTGATCCAACTTGGTTAATATATTGTCTGTAAGTGCCTACAATTCTTGCTAATATCTCTCCACTTCTGCATCCAATTAATCTGAATTTACATAATCTTAATAGTTTTTAAAAAGATAGAGTTATACACCCCCAGCTACATATCCATCATCAGAATGCATTGTAACTGTTCATTAACATTTCCCACTCTCTCCTAAATTGCAAGCTCCTCAGTGCTGCGATGGTGCCTTATTCATCTTTGTAAACTTAACCATCAGCACAATGCTCTGTTTGTAAGTGTTTGATTCATCAAGCGAGTTTTATGTACTAGTCTCTGGGATCTACTGGTAAACAACGCTTATTCAGTGAATAATAGTTGGATGGGTGGGTAGATGGATGGTTGGTTATATCCAGTGTTTTCTTGGGTTTCCATGTTTTGGAGAGCTAAGTAATTATGTCACAAGAACAAAATCCACCACACAATTATTTTCCTGGTAGCAGCTTTCTAGGCTGCAGAAAACAATTAAGATTGAACCTCAGACTATGGACTCTGAAAAACGATCTGAGAATTTTGAAGGGGTGGGGGGTGGGAGGTTGGGGGCACCAGGTGGTGGGTATTGTAGAGGGCACGGATTGCATGGAGCACTGGGTGTGGTGCAAAAATAATGAATACTGTTATGCTGAAAAAATAAAAAATTAAAAAAAAAAAGATTGAACCTCAGTAGGGACAACTTGATAAATCATCATCATAGGATGATAAAGTCTTTTCTGTTTCCTGTTTTTTTTTTTTCTATCTCAAATCTCTCCTTTATAGGTTAAATGAGATCTGCTTTTCTACTCACTATATATCAAGTCTTTAATAGTTTTTCTAGTCTACATTTCTGTTTGTACACAGAGACTCGTTTTGTCACTATACAAAGAATTTATTTCTCTTGCTGAGAGTCATGTGATAATAACTCAAAATATAGCTACACTGTTAGATTGCTTTCTTCGACTACAAGATTCCCATTTCCCCCCCATTCTCTTCCTTGTATACGGAGCATGCTCATAATCTTCTCAGACCATCAATCTTCTTTGCCTTTATGTCATTTTTCTGCCTTTTCACACAACCGAAATGATTTCGTCTTTTTTTTTTTTTTTCTTTTCAGGATTTTATTTAAGTTCTAGTTAGTTATCATGCAGTGCAATATTGGTTTCAGGAGCAGAATTCAGTGATTCATCACTTACATAAAGCCCCAGGGCTCATCACAACAAGTGCCCTCCTTAATGCCCATCACCCATCTAGCACACCCTCCACCCACCTCTTTCCATCAACCCTCAATTTGTTCTCTGTCGTTAAGAGTCTCTTATGGTTCACTTTCCTCTCTCTCGTTTTTTCCCTCCCCCTCCCATATGTTCATCTGTTTTGTTTCTTAAATTCCACATATAAGTGAAATCATATTAAACCATTTCATCTTGACACCTCCTCATCCCTTTGTTTATTCATGATTCCTGCTCTGCCAAACCTTAGCCCTGGTGTGATTTATTCAGTTCTTTTCCAAACTGAAAAACTTTTCTTCATTAATTTTCCCAGTAATACTTCTGAATAGGTCCTACGTATTAGGAACCAGGCATTGGAGACGGAAAGTTTAACACGATTTGAGCACTTCTGTCAAGATGCTCAGAGTCACATATGGAGATTCTTAATCTAGGAAAATGAACTCCCTGAAAGTGTATGCAAAATATTGGATATCTGAACACTTCTCCCCCCGCCATTCCCCCCAGGCAGATGATCCCTTTGTTTTATAACATTTTCTAATGAATGATATAGACAAGGAAATAAACAATGAAATTTCAGTGTGCTAACTGCTACTTATGATCTGGTTATGAATAGGAAGCCAGTGAAGGGTGCTTTGGTAGGATCAGAGAAGGCACTTTGTTGGAATCTTACTGATTAAATTCACCAGAATTCACTGGCAACCTAGTAGCATCTGGGACCTCAGTCATTCTCAGCAGTCCTATTTTCCTGCTGATCTGTTTCTATTCTCTTCTTGATTTACCTGTCTTCTTGAAAGAGTTACTACCAAACCCAGGTAATTCCACTGAAAAATTATAAGGACCTGCATTGTAGAATCTGAAATGTTCTTAAAAATAGTAACTACTTAAAATTAACATTATCCAAAGGGTATTAGATATTAGAATATCTAATTCTAAAGGGCAAAATCCTCCAAAGTCAACAAGTAAACTTCTGGGAAAAAGAGGAAACACCATTTATAGGAGAAAATGTCTCAATTTCTCCTTCATTGAATTACTACATTTTTAAAAAAGATTTTATTTATTTATTTGACAGAGAGAGATATCACAAGTAGGTGGAGAGGCAGGCAGAGAGAGAGGAGGAAGCAGGCTCCCCACTGAGGAGAGAGCCCGATGTGGGGCTTGATCCCAGGATCCTGGGATCATGACGTGAGCTGAAGGCAGAGGCTTTAACCCACTGAGCCATGCAGGCGCCCCTTATCTTCTGGGAGTCTATAAGGCACTGAAAATGGCCGTGGGTTGGGAGGGGAGTCTGGGTGTCTGGAAGCTAATAACTATATATTACCTTATTTACTTTCCTTTTTTTTTTTTTTTTTTTTAAGAGAGAGAGACTTTGTGAGCAGTGGGGAGGGGAAGAGGGAGAGAAATCTCAAGTAGGCTCCCTGCTGAGCAAGGAGCCTGACTCAGGGCTCAATCTCATGACCCTGAGATCATGACCTGAGCTGAAATCAAGAGTCAGACACTTACCCAACTGAGCCACCCAGTCACCTCTTCTCTTCAGACTTCATATAAGATGCCTAGATTATGAACCTTGTGTGTAGTCCTGCAGCGTATCAGTTGTAAACTAAAGTTGAAACTCAGGTCTGCACATTGCTCCTTATAGTCTCTACATCAAGCTACCTTCTTTTTTTTTTCTCTCTACCTTTATTGAAGTATAATTAGCAATTAAAAATTGTATATAAGTATGGGGATCAACTTGGTAATTTATATATGTATACATTGTGAAATAATCATCACAATCAAGCTAAATAACATATTCATCATCTCAGTTACCATCTTTTTCTGTGTGTGTGTGTGATGAGGGCATTGGAGATCTACCCTGTTGGCAAGGTTTAAGTATAGAGTACAGTATTGTTAATTTTAGTCACCATGCTGTACATTAGATCCCAAGAACTTTCTCATCATATAGCTGAAAGTTTGTACCCTTGGATCAACATCTCCCCATTTCTCCTTCCCACCAGCCCCTGGTAACCATCTGTCTGCTCTCTACTTCTATAAATGTGTCTTTTTTAGATCCCACATAGGAGGAGATTATGCAGTATTGTCATTCTGAGTCTGGCTTATTTCACTTAGCATAATGTCTTGAGGTTCATCCATGATGTAACAAATGGCAGGTTTCCTTTATTTTAAAAGCTGAATGATATGCCATTGTACGTCTATACCACTTTTCCTTTATCTTTTCATCCAGTGATGGACATTTAGGTTGTTTCCATAAGTCATTTATTATGAATAATGTTATAATGAACAGGGAATGCAGGTATCTTTTCAATATCCTGATTTTGATACCTTTGGATAAATACCCAGAAGTGGGATGCTGGATCATATCATTATTCTATTTTTAATTTTTTGAAGAACTTCTATATTGTGTGGATTTAAGGAGCAGTCATGTCTTCTTGATTTAAAGGAAGGGCTTCTGTTTTGGAAGGAAAAAAAATACCTCTAAGGGAGGTTGTGGGGATAACTGGGGAAATTTGTAGATTGCACGGAGTGTAGACTGTGTATTTGCCATATACTTGTATATACATTAAAGTCCTTGGTAATAAATGTAAAAAAAAAAATAAAGGAAGGGCTTCAGTAGGGAAATACTTTTTCCTGCAGGTGGGTGCAGGGGCACCAACTGAGTGGAGTGCATTATCTCTGGCTTTGGGGGAGTGGCATAGCAGGGTAGAATCCAGGTAGCTCGATCAACAATGTCAGTGTCAGGGGCGCCTGGGTGGCTCAGTGGGTTAAGCCTCTGCCTTCGGCTCGGGTTATGGTCTCAGGGTCCTGGGATCGAGCCCCACATCGGGCTCTCTGCTCAGCGGAGAGCCTGCTTCCCTTCCTCTCTCTCTCTGCCTGCCTCTCTGCCTACTTGTAATCTCTGTCTGTCAAATAACTAAATAAAATCTTAAAAAAAACCAAAAAACAAACAAACAAAAAACCCCAATGTCAGTGTCAGCAAAGACTGCTGGGTTTCTAGGTGGCCAAGGCTGTGGGTTTTCACAGCCATGGTCAGGGCTGCTTGGGTCCTTGGAGGTGAAGTATTTTAATGGTGTCACTTTCTTTATCCCCCATGGAAGGGGAAGAGATATATTGGACCGGGAGGTGGGGTAACACAGATGGGAAGAGATGTGTTGGACTAGGAGATGGGGTAACACAGATGGGGACTAGACTTTTTCATGTGGCCATCTTCCAGTTGTTGCAGCCTCTTCGTCATACTCTAGAGTTCTCCCATAGCTGTTTTCCCTGGTAGCTAGTTGTTTAATCATTTTTTTTTTGTTTGTTTTGTTTTGTTTTTGCAATGGGGGATAGGAATGGAGAAGCATTGAGACCTCCTAGAGTGCCATCTTGCCGATGTCACTTTTCAAGCTGCCTTCTAAGACAACAGAGAAGCTACCCTTCCCCTAAATCAAAGCCAAAATCAAAGGCTTATTTGCATATTATTGATTTAAGAATGTGATCCTAGAGAGCAGATGTGAGGGATTGAGGTAGCAGAACAGGGAAAAATGGACTGTTAATACAAGGATGTGTAACCAACTTCTCTAAGGATACAAGACAGCTGGTGTTTGGGGACTTTTTGAAAATCTTACTGAGTATCTCAAAACCCCTGTCTGAAGTAGCAAGGGGTAGGAAGGTGCATCCCGGGTTGTTCCTGTGTAAGTGTTGAGCACAGCATCAGAGATGCCTGGAGAAGGATGAGAAGTGTGCTATCAGATGGCATCTTCATGAATCTGTTCATAATGTTAGTGGTTGGAAAAAGAGATGAGGGTGATATGAGTTGACACAGTGCATAAGAGATGGTCTGTATGGAGGGGGATCGGGATTAAAGAGTACACTTATCATGATATAAAAAACAACATGATAAAAAAGGAAAGATATTTAGTATGGAAGCAAAATGAATAATAATAACAGTGACAAGCTTCTCTACATTATAGAAATAAATAGAAATATAATTGAGGGGACCCTTTTGTGTGGGTCAAAGTGGGTCAACTTTATGGATACACTCTGTGCCTGGGGACTACACTGAGAAGTGTCGGAGTCAGCGAGTGTCTAGTTTCTAGAAGTATGTAACCTCTGTGCAGACACAGGGCTATATCCTCCAGGAAGCTCTGCTGTTCAGAAAGCAGTGAGACTCCGTGGCCTGAGTGACGTCTGATTCTTTGGAGGACCTTTATGATATCTTAGTCATTGGGGTCTTTGCTTTTTCCCCTATTGATGTCCTTTGTTTTTTTCCCCTCAAGTGGAATCTCATTGGCAAATGAAATCTTACGCAGAACTCTGATATGTCGAACTTAAAATGAAGTTGTTCCATGCTTAAAACAGGTAGTTTCTTGGATGTTTGGATACTGGAGAATGGAGAAGAGAGGGTATGGGGACACTCACTGTGTCTCTTTTGGAGGCTCCTGAGGTATTTGAAAAATCCACTAAGAATTAATTGAGCAATTAGAGAATTCTTGCTTTGGGGTAGGAGTTAAGGATTCTGACAATCTGATCTACAGTATTTAAAGCCAATTCCAAAATAAGAGCCCCATGAAGGCAGTGACATTGTCATATTCACTTGCGTATTTTTAGAAATTCTAAGAGCTCTTGGCACTTGCTAGGTCTCAGTGTTTTTCGAATGAATTAATGACTGCTATGTTCAAGGTGCTGTGCTACTATTTATTTTCAGTAAATTGGGAAAAGCTAGTTTTGATTTGTGCATATGGTTTTTCTTAGTCCCTTTGTCACCATCACCATATGTGACGTGGATGGCCACAATTACAAGACCAGTCTATTAGCCTCCACTCAAGCAGTACTAACTGACGGTGGAGAATCAAACCCATGACATCAGTCTACTGAAAAGTATCCTTTAACTGAGAATTAATCTAACCCAGACATCAAAATGACTGGAGATGAATTGGATCCATGAAACTTAGAGTTTAAAAAAGAATAAACATGGGGAGGGATAAATTTGTGAGATTCTATGGAGAAAAATTTGATGTATTTAGTACAGACACAATGTTGGATTCTTTTTGACTCCTATATAAAGAAACATAAATAAGTGAATAAGTAATACCCCGTGTTAAAACCATGGTAAGGTACTGGAAGTTCTAGAAAGTGTATCTATTAGAAAGCCTTGATCAGTCTTACAAAAGTACTTGTGTAGTCATCCAAAACAAGTATTTTTCTTGCTTGTTAAATGAATGCTTTCACATATTGCCATATAACAAACATATTCTTTGCTGTTGATGTTAGCAACAGTACAGTTAGATATATTGACAATATTTGAATTACTACCCAACTTCTGCCTTTCTAGAGAGAATGATTTATCCAATGAGGATGATAAGTGGCAATTCTTGGCAACAATGCTAGCACTGGTGGATTTACTGTAACATAGCTCGGGATTTGTTTTTCATATCCGAAGAGGAAAATTACATTTGTATATTACAAAGGCAATGAAGATCAATTTGTAATTGGAAATTCTTGCCTCTGAACCAGCTTATATTGTACTAATTTTGGGGGGGGGGTGATTGTTTCTGCAGTGGTATGTTTAACATTAGAATGGCTCAGGCAGGATCTATCAACAGTGTATCATAATCCTGATAAAGTCTCTTGTGGAATCAAACTTATTCTCTCATTTTACATTATACTTAGGCCGTTTTTTAAAAATACAATTTATTTTTCAATTATAAAACTAATAATTGTTTATTATAGAAAAGTAAGGGAAAAGCATAATCCTTAACACCTAGGGACAATTACTGCTTTCTTATTTCTAAATGTTAATTTGTTCTGATTATACAAGTTAAACATGTTTAGAGAAGAAATTTAGAAAATTTAGACATGCAGAAAATAAAAAAATGTTATCACTCACAGTTTCACCAAGAGATGACTACTTTGAACATGTTGGCCTTAGTACTTACCTAGATTATATATTTGCATATAGATATTTAAGAAACACATTTTATTTTTAATTAAAGGAACCATACGTATTGTTATAATTTTTTTACATATTTTTTGTCATTTAATACTTCATTTTCATATTTCTAGACCAATAAAGTTATTTTATAATACTACTTTTACTGAATCTATAAAAATCTATCACATGACTATTTTACCAATCTTTTTTTATTGGAATTTTATATACAAATCTCTGAAAGATTTCTTCACTGAATCTTTCCACCTAATCTTAATTATAAATTTTGGTTAACTTACTACAAGTAAAATTTCTGTGCAGGCAAGTGGAACAATTTTTATTCCTACCGAGAGTATATGAATTGTCATGTATACTGCATATCATCATGCTTGGGCATTACCTACAATCACACAAGTATTTGTTACTGTCCTGTTCAAAAAGGGGAATCTCATTGTGCTAACACCATTTGGTTGGACAGAACAGCTATTCACTTACATTATTTGGTGTAATGAGGATTTTGTGAGAAAGGTTGTGTTAACTGGGCCTCATAGAATAATAGAAAAGCCAAGCACCGAGGAGCCTGATGGTGATTTGGATAGAGGATGGTTTTACAAGATGAAGTACAATTTTAACTATCGCTTAGTCTCATCTTCTCCCTTTAGTAAAAGGGTTTCTTTCTTTTTTTTTTTTAAACCTTTTATTTATTTATTTGAGAGAGAAAGAGTGAGAGCAAGAGAGAGAGCGTGCAAGCAGGGGGAGCAGCAGAGGGAAAGGGAGAAGCAGGCTCCCTGCTGAGCACAGAGCCTGATGTGGGACTCAATCCCAGAACTCTGAGATTATGACCTGGGTTGAAGGCAGACACTTAACCGGCTGAGCCACTCAGGCACCCCAGTAAGAGAGTTTAAAAAATTTTTTAACGTTTTATTTTATTCTTAAAACTTAAAACATTCTTGTATATAGTACTACATGTATAGTAGAAAAGACTAAGAGAGGAATTAGAACAGTGTGACAGCAGGAAAACAAATACCTCAGCTAAAAAAAAAAAAGGGCTAAGGACCTGAATAGACATCTCTCCAAAGAAGACATACAATGGCCAACAGGTATATGAAAAGTTGTTGAACATCACTTATCATTAGGGAAATGCAAATCAAAACCACAGTGCGATATCACCTCACACTTATAAGGATAGCTATTACCAAAAAGAGAAAAGATAATGGGGGTGCCGGGGTGGCTCAGTGGGTTAAAGCCTCTGTCTTTGGCTCAGGTCATGATCCCAGGGTCCTGGGATCGAGCCCTGCATTGGGCTCTCTGCTCATCAGGGAGCCTGCTTCTCCACCCCCTCTGCCTGCTTCTCTGCCTATTTGTGATCTCTGTCAAATAAATAAACAAAATCTTAAAAAAAAAAGAGAGAAAAGATAATGAGTGTTGGTGAGATGTGGAGTAAAGGGAAGCCTTGTGTATTATTGGTGCAATGTATAGTGATAACAGCTGTCACAGAAACCATATGGATGCTCTTTAAAAAATTCAAAACAGAATTACCATATGATCCAGTCATCCCACTTTTGGGTATATATGCGAAGAAAATAAAGTCTCTATCTTGAAGAGATATATTTTTAAAAAATTTTTTGTTTGTATTTATTTATTTTTAAATATTATTATTATTATTATTTTTTATTTTTTATAAACATATATTTTTATCCCCAGGGGTACAGGTCTGTGAATCGCCAGGTTTACACACTTCACAGCACTCATCATAGCACATACCCTCCCCAATGTCCATAACCCCATCCCCCCCTCCCAAGCCCCCCTCCCGCCATCAACCCTCAGTTTGTTTTGTGAGATTAAGAGTCACGTATGGTTTATCTCCCTCCCAATCCCATCTTGTTTCATTTACTCTTCTCCTACCCCCTTAGTCCCCCATATTGCATCTCCTCTCCCTCATATCAGGGAGATCATATGATAGTTGCCTTTCTCCGATTGACTTATTTCACTAAGCCTGATACCTTCTAGTTCCATTCACATCGTCGCAAATGGCAAGATTTCATTTCTTTTGATGGCTGCATAGTATTCCATTGTGTATATATACCATATTTTCTTTATCCATTCATCTGTTGATGGACATCTAGGTTCTTTCCATAGTTTGGCCATTGTAGACATTGCTGCTATAAACATTCGGGTGCACGTGCCCCCTTTGGATCACTATGTTTGTATCTTTAGGGTAAATACCCAGTAGTGCAATTGCTGGGTCATAGGGTAGTTCTATTTTCAACATTTTGAGGAACCTTCATGCTGTTTTCCAGAGTGGTTGCACCAGCTTCATTCCCACCAACAGTGTAGGAGGGTTCCCCTTTCTCCGCATCCTTTGAAGAGATATCTTCAGCCTCATGTTCATTGCAGCATTATTTACAGTAGCCCAGATATGGAAACAACCTGAGTGTCCATCAAGAGATGAATGGATAAAGGAAATATGACATATATATGTGTATATAATAATGGAATACTATTAATCCATAAACAAGGAGGAAATTCTGTCATTTGTGAGAACATGGATGATTCTGGAGGACATGATGCTAAGTGAGATCACCCAAACACAGAAAGAAAAGTACTACATGATTTCGCTTATATGTGGAATCTAAAACAGTCAAACACATGGAAGTAGGGAGTTGAATGCTGGTTATCATGGACCGGAGTGGGTGGGGGAAGTAGAGAGATGGGTATAGACTTTCAGTTGTAAGATGGGTAAACCTGGAGATCTCATGAACAGAATGGTGATGAGAGTTAATATTGCTATTGTCCCCATTGTGTTGCATTTTTACAAATTGAAGGTTTATGGCAGCCCTATGTCAAGTGTCTATTGGCACCATATTCCCCGCACCCCACCCCTGACAGTATTTGCTCATTTTTTGTCTCTGTTACATTTTGGTAATTCTTGCAATATTTCAAGCTTTTTCATTGTTACTACATTTGTTATGGTGATCTGTGATCAGTGATCTCTGGTGTTACTATTCTAATTGTTTTGGGGCACCATGAGCTATGCCCACATAAGATGGCAAACTTGATAAATTTTATGTGTGTTCTGACAGCTCCACCAAAGAGTGGTTCCCTATATTTTCCTTTCCTGGGGACTCCCTGTCCCCTCACACAACAATGTTGAAATTAGGCCAGTTAATAGCCCTACAGTGGCCTCTTAAGTGTTCAGGTGGAAGGAAGAGCCGTATGTATCTCACTTTGAATCAAAAGCTAGAAATGATTGAGCTTAGTGAGAAAGGTGCACTGGCAGCTGACATGGACCAAAAGGTAGGCCTCTTGTGCTGAACAACCAAGGTGTGAATGCAAAGGAGAAGTTCCTGAACGAAATTTAGGGTGCTATTCCAGTGAATACACAAATGATAAGAGAGTGAAACAGCTTTCCTGCTGGTATGGAGAAAGTTTGAGTGGTCTGGAAAGAAGCTTAAACTAGCCACAATATTCCCTTAAACCAAAGACTGATCCAGAGCAAGCCCCTAACTCTATTTCATTTTATGAAGGCTGGGACAGGTGAGGAAGCTGCAGAAGAGAAGTTTGAAACCAGCAGATTTTGGTTCACGAGCTTTAAGGAAAACATAAATGTGCAAGGTGAAGCAGCAGGTGCCGATGGAGAAGCTATAGGAAGTTATCCAGAAGATCAAGCCAACATAATTAATGAGGGCCACTACACTAAACAACAGATTTTCAATGTAGATGAAATAGCCTTCTATTAGAAGACTTTCATAGCTGGAGAGAAGTCAAAGCCTGGCTTCAAAGGACACACTGATTCTCTCAGGGGCTATTGCAGCTGGTGACCTTAAGTTGAAGGCAGTACTCATTTACCACTCCAGAATTTCTAGGGTCTTTAAGAATTATGCTAAACTGACCCTGCCTATGTCTACAAATGGAACAACAAAGCTCACATGACAGCCCATCTGTTTATAACATGGTTTACTGACTATTTTAAGACCACTGTTGAGACCTGCTCAGAAAAAAAGATTCCTTTAAAAATATTACTGGTTATTGACAACACACCTGGTCACCCAAGAGTTCTGATGGAGATGTACAATGAGATTAATGTTGCTTTCATGGCTGCTAATATGACATTCATTCTGTAGCCTGTGGATCAAGGACTCATTTTGACTTTCAGTTGTTATTATTTAAGAAATACATCTCGTAAGACTATAGCTGTCATAGGTAGTGATTCCTTTGATGGATCTGGGTAAAGTAAATTGAAAACTTCCCGGAAAGGATTCATCATTCTAGATGCCATGAGGAACATTTGTGGTTTATGGGAAGAGGTCAAAATAGCAACATGAACAGGAGTTTGGAGGAAGTCAATTCCAACTCTTGTCTCTGACTTTGAGGGGTGGAAGACTTCAGTGGAGGGAAGTCATGCAGATGTGACAGAAATAGCAAGAGAACTAGAATCCGAAGTGGAGCCTACAGATGGGACTGAACTGCCACCATCTCAGGATAAAACTTTAATAGACGAGGAGCTGCTTCTTATGGATGAACAAAGGATGTGGTTTCTTGAGATGGAATCTCCCCATGGAGAAGATGCTGTGAAGACTGTTGGATAGGCAACAGAGGATTTAGAATATTCCATAAACTTAATTGGTAAAGAAGTGGCAGGGTTGGACTCCAGTTTTGAAACAGGTTCTACTGTGGGTAAATGTAATCAAATAACATCACATGCTATGGAGAAATCATTTATGAAAGGAAGAGTCAATCAATGTGGCACATTCCATTGTTGTCTTATTTTAAGAAATTGCCTAGGTGTATACATTGTTGCTTTAGGCAAAATATTATCACACACTTAATAGACCTGCAATATAGTGTGACAACTTTTATATGTACTGAGAAACCAAAAAAATTCCTTTTACTCACTTTATTGTGTTGCTCATTTTATTGTGGTGGTTTGGAACCAAACCCAAAATACCTGTATGTAGTAGGTATTGTGAACTGACTGAAAATGTTCACTTTTCCTAACAGTCGTCCTCAGCCAGCCGGTTACTTTCATAAGATAGAAGTTCTGATACGATTTTCCTTCAACTTATTGCAACCTCCTCAAGAAGAGATTATTTTAAATATTATTATTAGAAGCTGACCCAATCTTAAACACACTTAAATAAAACTTAGTCATATAGTTTTCTTATTTCCGTATAATGAATTCAGATTTTATTATTTCTGATTGCCTAATATATCATCATTATCATTGTTATAAACTGATTATTAGCTACCATCATGATTTAGTTGAGAATCTTTGAGTTAGCTACCGTCATGATTTAATTATCAACAAAGCAAAGAAAATCATTATTTAACTTTAATAAATGAAAATATATGAGTGACAGTCAATTAACATTGAAATAAAAGATATGCATTTTGATTTTTATAGATAAGCTATTTTCTGCATAAGAGTTTTCCACTTAATGGACTATTTGAAGGAAGATTGATAACAATTAATATATCTAGTAAATGCCACTATTTTCAAAAGTGATCTGTAATTATTTTGCTGTAGGCTATTTTGATAAATGTGAATGGAGTAGCTCCATATTTACTATACAGCTAATATGCCAAAAATTAAATTGGGCATTCCTTTCTTATGTAATTTTCATCTCATTATATAGCCATTAGATATATCTCTCAAATGCTCAATAGTTCTCTCTTTACAATCAACTTATGTTTAATTAAAAAGCAGTGACAAACTTGCTAACTCTGCATTAACTACTCATGATATAAAATTAATAGCAGGTCTAAATTATTTTAAGTGATTTAAGGATTTTCAGTATACTCTCCCAGCTTCCAAGTTGCTTGATTCAAACAAACAGGAAATAAAAACATCATGTTAATTAAATATTTTTATGTTAAATAATAATAAGTTTGCATTTTTATTTATTTTACTCTTGGGATATGGTATATTAACATTAAGAAATGAGAAATCAGCTATGGTGAGTGCTATGAAGTGTGTAAACCTGGTGATTCACAGACTTGTACCCCTGGGGCTAATAATACATTATATGTTTATAAAAAAATAAAAAAATATATTAAAAAAAAAGAAATAAGAAATCAAATGACCAGTGGTTATATAAAATTTATTTAATGCTATTTACATACAGTGAAATGTAATTTAAAATGAAAAGGAGGAGGGAAGCTTTGAGTTTTTGCCAGAAAAAAATAGGCCCATCTGTGGGCAGGATTGTTACAGAGTTTGTCATTCTCCCTGTCTCTATAACTTGTTTCTCTGGTTATAGTTGATTGGGCTTGCAGGTCCAATTAATCCATGAAACAGTGTAGAACAAAAATGTGACCTGAGAGAAACATTCATGATGCTCTGAGCCAATAATGTTATTTATTAGCTGGAAGTTTAAATATGAAAAATAGAGAGCACACAGGTGATAATAAGAGCAGAAAACAGTAAGAAATATCATGTGAGAAACCAAAAGGGAAATGTTAAAGTATTAGTTAATATTCTTATACTTAAGATAAACTCTCTTCTCAAATTTGTAGTACCATCTGTGAAGCACAGTAAAGCAATGTGCAATAAAACAAGCTACACCTCTACCAATTTGTGGTAAAATTCATGAAGCTGAAATATAAATAAAGACAATAAGAGCAATATTATTATTAATAATTCAAAACTTCGGGATGCCTGGGTGACTCAGTTGGTTAAGCCTCTGCCTTCGGCTCAGGTCATGACCCCAGGGTCCTGGGATCGAGTCCCACATCGGGCTCCTTGCTCAGTGGGGAGCCTGCTTCTCTCTCTGCCTCTGCCTGCCGCTCTGCCTACTTGTGTTCTCTCTCTCTCTCTCTCTGATAAATAAATAAATAAATAAATAAATAAAATCTTTAAAAAAAGTAATTCAAAACTTCAAGTTTTGAAATAAATGTGACCAATTTATAATTGGCCCTTGGATCTACTTGATTACTGCAAAATTTCAATCAAATAAAATCAAAACAAAAGTCAGGGGAAAAGATTGCAATCTTAGAAGGAGGTCTCAGAATAAATGATTCAATTAACATTACATCATTTTGTTTTTCTAACCGAAAGTCAAACCTCTTCATTAATCATAAAATTAATTTAAGGGCTCACGTAGGCCTTAATAATAAAAGAAAAAAAATCAGCTATAATAACAGTAAATATTTTGCCATGAAATTTTGGTTTTAGTTTTGTTACATAGTTAGGGGTGTATGTGCTGAATGGTGGTATGAACTACAGTTCTATTTAAGTAATAACCTGTATCAGTCAGGGTCCTCCAGAGAAAGAGAACCAATAGGATTTTCTCTCCCTACCCCCTCAATCCCCCAAATTTATCTCCAAAACTAATATATGTACAATATATATTATAGGAATTGGCTTGGCTCATAGAGTTTTGGAGGCTGAGAAGTCCCATGATCCACCATCTGCCAGCTTGAGAACCAGGAAAGCTGGTGGTGTAATTCAGTCTGAGTTTGAAAGCCTTTTAATTAGGGGTGGAGAGGAGGCTGGTGTTGTAATTTCTGATCTGAGTGTGAAAGCCTCAGAACCAGGAGTGCTGATGTCTGAGATAGAAGGTAGATGTCTTAGCTCGAGCAGAGAGAGGATTTCACCCTTCCTCTACTTTTTGTTTTATTTAGCTGCTTGCTCAAGAGATGCCCACCATACTTGGGAGGGCCATCTGCTTTACTCTATTCACCAATTCAAATGCTAATCTCTTCCAGAAAAACCTTCACAGGCACATCCAGAAATAATGTTTTACCGTTCATCTGAGCACCCATCCCTAGCTCTGTTAAGTTGACACACAAAATTAATCATCATACAGCCAAAGATTGAAAAATAGATAGATATATAAATCTCTCGTATAATGATTAAAAATGTTGTAGTTTGTGGTTAGTCTTATAGTGTGTTACATATACAGGTATGGATATAAATTCAAATCAAACTGTCCAGGTTTGAAATATGGCTTCAGCATTTAATAGCTGGATATAAAAAATTCTTTTGAACTCTGTTTCCCCATTTATAAAATACTTATAGTAATAGCATCTAACTGACTGGGTTGCTGAAAATTTAAATAGAATAAGTGGAAAGGAACATTCTAAAAATTTAGCATATAGTGAACTCAGAATAGTAATATTAGGGCTCTCACAAATGATTCAAATAAGGTTATACAGAGATACTTCTCACCCAGATGGAGTAACAGATGATGGATCTACTATCCCACTTGAAAAACAAAAACTGGAAAAAATATAGGAAACTGGTTTTCAAGCTACTGGATATGAGGCAATGGAGGATAGCGATCTCTGAGAGATGGGGAACAAACGATATGAACTCTATGATTATCCCTGAGGGTCTCCTGGCTGCAGTGCAAGAGGGGAAAACCCATGTAGAGCCTAGAAGACTCCTTGAGTTGAGAAGCTGGAACTGAGTCTGGAGAGAAAAAGGCAACTAGTTTTCAGGAAAAACTGTTAAAGATGTGAGAGCTTTGCTCATGGAGGGAAATCCAGAGATCTGTAGACTATTTTGCGAAGTACTGATCAACACCATGTATGTGTGAGAAATCTTACCCATCGCTGAGAAAGAGCCACTTGAAAGGATTCAGGAGACCACAGGGCCAGCAATAGTGCTCATTTCCATAAACTGGAGTGGAAAATTTCATAAATCATGGGGCAACAGGTTAGAGTACTAAGAAGATTCTTGCCTTGTGTTGGGAAATAATTATCATTAGACTAAATATGGCTCTGATCATAAAAGTTAAAGGCAGAACCGGAAAGGATCAAGCTGTTAGCCAGTAACTTAACTGCATCCCCAAACAAAGCTCAAGGATGTTTGTGGGAATAGAAAAATCTAGCATCTAAGAAGGTAAAATTCACAATGTGTAGCATCCAATAAAATATTGTGAGGCAGTAAAGAAGCAGGAAAATACAGTCTCTATTGAAAAAATCATCAAATTCCAACAAACCCAGAACTAAGGAAATTAACCAAAAATGACACTAGAAAGTTCTAATAACTTTATTTCATATACTCAAAAAGTTAAATAGAAACATGTAAGATTAAAAAAAGACCCAAATAAAACTTCTAGAGATGAAAACTACAATGTCTGAAATGATAAACAAACTGAATGCAATTAATGTAATTAGACATTGCAGAAGAAATGATTAGTGAACTTCAAGACATAACAATAGGAAATAGCCAAAACAAAAGAAAATGAGAAAAAGAATCAGCTATGGGACAACTTTATGTAGTCTTACATACATGTAGTCCACAAAGAGGGGGACACAGAAAGTATACTTGAAGATATAATTATTGAAGTTTTCTGAAGTTGTTGAAAACTATGAAACCACAAATGCAAGAAGCTCAGATAACCCCAAGCATAAGAAAAATGAAGAAAATTACACCAAGGCGCATCATAATCAAAATACTTAAAACCACTAATAAAGAGAAAATCTTTTTTTTTTTATGATTTTATTTATTTGACAGAGATCACAAGTAGGCAGAGAGGCAGGCAGAGAGAGAGAGAGAGAGGAGGCTCTGCTGAGCAGAGAGCCCAATGCTGGGCTCGATCCCAGGACCCTGGGATCATGACCTGAGCCAAAGGCAGAGGCTCAACCCACTGAGCCACCCAGGTGCCCCTGAAGAGGAAATCTTAAAAAAGCCAGGAAAATAAAAGCCACATTACATATAGAGGAATAAAGGTAACAGTAGATTTTTTCACTGGAGAATGTAATTGAGAAAATGGAAGCATATCATCTTTAAATAATTAAAAACAAACACAATAACTTAGAATTTAACTGTCAACTTAAAATTTTTTTTCAACTTAGAATTTATGCTCATTAAAAATAATTTGTTTTTCAACTTAGAATTTATGCTCAGTAAAATATCTTTCAAAGTTGAAGGTAAAATAAAGACTTTCAGAAATACAGAAGCTGAAATAATTACCAGCAGTCCTATATTATAAAAAATGCTGAAAGAAGTCTTTAAGGGAGAAAGGAAATCATATTAGATGGAAACATGAATCTACATTAAGTAATAAAAGCATTGGAAATAATAACTACATTGATAAATGTACAAATTATTTCCTTATTTTTAAAATTGCTTTACAAGATTATTGATTTTTTAAAACAAAAATAAAACAGTGCATTGTGGATTTTGTAACATATGTAAAAAAGAAATGTATGACAAAGGCTGAGTAGAGAAAAATAGAAATATACTCTTGTGAGGTTTTAATTCTTCGTATGGAGTTGATAAAACGCACTATATATATGATACAATATATATAAATGTATATTTATACTTATGTATACATATAATACAATATTTACATAAATACAATAAATATAATGAACCACAAGGCAACTGCTAAATTAAAAAAAAATCTAAAAGACAGATTGTCAGATTGAAAAGGAAAACATTATCCCACTATATGCTGCCTATAGGAAACATAATTTACAAAGGCAGAAATAGATTTAAAATAAAACAATAAAAAAAAGATATACAATGCTAACACTAAGCAAAAGAAAGCTAGATTGTCTATATTAATATGAGATAAAGTAGGATTCAGAACAAAGAATATTATCAGGGTAAGTGAAAGTCCCTTCATATTCATAGAAGGTTTAGTTCATTAGGAGGACATAACAATCTAAATGTTCAAGCATCTAATAATAGATCTTCAAAATATATGAGGTAAAACTTGGCAGAACTGCAAGGAGAACTAGACAAATTCACAATTATAGTTAGGTATTTTAATATCTCCCCTCAAGGGGCACCTGGGTGGCTCAGTGGGTTAAAGCCTCTGCCTTTCGCTCAGGTCATGGTCCCAGTGTCCTGGGATCGAGCCCCACATCAGGCTCTGTGCTCTGCAGGGAGCCTGCTTCCCCTTCTCTCTCTATCTGTCTGCCTCTCTGCCTACTTGTGATCTCTGTCTGTCAAATAAATAAATAAAATCTTTAAAAAAAAATATCTCCCCTCAATAACTGAAAAAGAGGACTAAAAATCAATAGGGTCATGGAGGACTTACTCATTGTAGTAATCAACTACCTTGATCTAATTGGCATTTATACAATACTCCTCCTAATGACAGAATTTTTTTTTTTATTAGTCACGGAACATTTATCAGTTTAGACCATATTCTGGACCATAGAACTAATCCTAATAAATTTAAAAGGATTCAAAACATACAATGTGTGTTCTCTGATCAGGTAGGAATGGAATTACCAACCAGTGACAGAATAGTATCTGGAAAGCCCTCAAAACTTGGAAACTCAATTACACACTTCTAAATTACTCGTGGATCAGAGAAGAAATCAAAAGGAATATTAGAAAAGTATTTTGTACTGAATGAAAAGGAAAATGCAACATTCAAAATTTGTGGCATGCCAGCTAAGCAGTACTTATGAGGAAATACATCATATTAAACACCGAGACTATGGGGTGTGTGTGTTGGTAGCAGCAAGACATTTGTAAAGCTACAAGAAAGGTAGTTATTGGCATAAAGATAGATAAATAGAATACTATAACAGAATGGAGAGTCTGAAAATAGGAATGTACATTTGTAGGTATACATGACCATGTAACATTAATTATAAATGACTAGATTTTATGGCATATGTGTGTTTGTGATATGAGCCTGGAAATGTAAGTAGGGGTCTTGCATGTTTTTTTTTTGAAAACTCATATTTTCCTGAATATAATATAGTCATTGAAGGATACAAAGGGAGAGTAACAGGGTAAGATTTTTTTTTAAAACATCAGAAGTGGTATAGAAAATGGATTATGAAAGGATGAGATTTGATTCAGGTGGTATAGTTAGGAGGCCATGAGGTTGAGGAAAGATGAGGGGTAGGTTTAAGATGTAAGAGGATAGGATCAGTGGTCCTGTCCAGATGATTTCATGGGTGAAGGGGATGGAAAAAGGGGCATCTAGGACTGTTTATAGATTTCTGTCTTGGAATTCTGAGCTGATACCAGTGCCAATCACTGGGATAGGGAACAGGAGAATGGGTAAGTCTTAGAGGGCTCTTAATGATTCTAGTTTTAATTTGTTGAGTTTGAGATTCTTTAGAGCCTCCTAAGGGACTACCCAGTACTCAGAAGGATTGTTGGGATAAGAGGTCAGAGGAGATGACTGGTAAAGTGGTCAGAGGAGACGACTGGTAAAATGGCAGGTGTTCAACATTTGTATGGAAACTGAACCCAATTTGACCAACTTAAAAGACTTGAAGTTTTGCAGAATGAATGCATAAAATAAAAGCATGGAAAATGTAAAATGTGCATTTGGAAAGTAACAGTATTTAAGGGATAAGCAGAGGAAGAGAAGCCACTGAGTGAATCTAGACTTTATTTTGGAGGTGCCAAGGAGCATAAAATGAATTTGGTGTCTGTGTGTGTGTGTATGTGTGTGTGTGTGAGAGAGAGAGAGAGAGATTGAGAGGGAGAGAGAGAAAGGGTACTGCATGGGGAACTTGTTTTGAAGCTATGTTTCCATCAAAGCACATTGTTTTTACTCAGACTGTATGTTTATGGGGGAGGGCTGTTGAAGATTAATAGAGTCACTCTTTCTTGACCACACTAAGACAGACTCATTAAGGAGACTAAGAAGGTAGAGTCAGAGATAAGAAGAGAATGGACATTGTTTATCAAATGGTTGAGAGCAGGCAAGTAAGATAAGGATTGTAGTTGTCCGGTTACCAGCATGAAACAGATTGAGCTCTAAATGAGTTAATTTGAGGAGTGCTTAATAAAGAGGCTGTTTACCAAGGTGTGGGGGAAATTCCATGTGACAGAGCCTCACACCCGGGCTAGTAAGTGAGTGAGGCTATGACTGCTTCTCAGCCTAAAAGGGCAGGAAGACGGAACAGTTACCAGAACCTGGCATGAGGGAGCTCTGGGCTTTGTTTGAGGGACTTCTTAGGGTGAGGCTGGAGGGGAATTATCCTGACACTGTCTTGACTCTTCCCCTCACTCTCTTGCATGTACTCTCCACTGGCCAAACCCAATCAGAAGCAAGTAAATCTGTGAAGTAGTCCCTATATATAGATCAGCCTCTCATGTGGAGCAAATTGGAGGAGAGATGGGAGTGGATCCCAAAGGAACGAAAAAAATTTACACAGCACAGACTGATTATAAGGGATCACTGGGGACTCTGGTGAAAGAACTTTCAGGGTAGCAGTGGGGCAGAATGTAGACTGTGAAGACTAAACTGGGGTTGGAATAAGAGTGAGGAGGAGGAGCTACTGTTAAGGGAGAGTTTGCGGGGTGACTGGAAAATTAATTTTGGGTCGTGTATGGTAGATATAAGTCATGGTGGCAGACCCTTATTCATGTTTACATGCTGAGAAACACAAAGTTACTGACTCAAACAAGTGCCTCAGTTTTGCATGATCTCGTTCCAGTTTTCCAGAATTGTGAAGAAGATAAAGCCCAGATCAGCATAAAGAGGCATTCATTAGGACCGGTCTGTGAGAGGATGTATGTGCATGAGCTCTGTACCCACTGTCTCCCTCCCTGCAGAGGAGAGAGTCCACTTGATATGTCATCATAACCTCAGTGCCAAATTTGGTGTTTGAAACATAGAAGGTGCTCAGTGAAAATCATTGAATGCAAAAATGTTCAAATATTCAAGACCATTGATATATTCCAAAAGCACAATATGACATATGAATACCACTTGGTTATATTTAGGAAAGCTAAAAAAGCCATTTATAGCCCCATCCCTCTTCAGCATATAGTCCACATCTCACCTTTACCATCTCTTTTGCACCTTTAATAAGTAGTTTCCTTAAATGAGTTTTAACCCATCTTATCAGGAGAGAGTTTGATTCATCTCGCCTATGAATTTAAGTTCGTTGGTAAACTGTTTCTCTTCATGAAGTTCTTCAGAAGGTTTTATTGGTGATTTTTCTCCTATTTAACTTGGTTCCATTTCAATCTGCTATTACAATGCCTTGAGTTCTAAGACTGAGAAATATTTCCTGTCTCACTGGCCATAAGGGGGTAGAAAGTTCTATCCCCAAAAGGGGGTAGGAAGGAACTTTAAGTTACCCTATGACTATCTGGTTTTCTTGTTTAATGAAATAGTTTGAAACCAACACCACAGAAATACAAACAATGAGAGAATATTAAAAAAAACTCTATGCCAAGAAATTGGACAACCTCAAGAAATGGTTAAATTCCTAGAAATGTATAAACTACCAAAACTGAAACAAGAGGAAGTAGAAAATTTGAACAGAATAATAACTGGTGAAGAAATTGAATCAGTAATTAAAAACAAAACAAAACAAAACAAAACTCCTAACAAAAGTCCAGGCCCAGATGACTTCACAGGTGAATTCTACCAAACATTTAAAGAAGAGTTAATACCTTTTCTTAAACTATTCCAAAATATAAAAAAGACAGGAAGACTTCCAAATTCATTTTATGAGGCCAGCATCTCCCTGCTACCAAAACCAGATAAAGATACCACTAAAAAAGAGAACTACAGGCCAATATCCCTGGTGAACACAAATATAAACATTCTCTATAAAATACTAGCAAATTGAATCCAACAATACATTTAAAAAAATCATTCACCACCATTAAGTGAGATTTATTCCTGGATTGCAAGGTGGGGTTCAATATTCACAAATCAATCAGTGTGATACATCATGTCCATAAGAGACAGGATAAGAACCAGATGATCATTTGAATAGATGAAGAAAAAATATTTGACCAAGTCCTACATCCATTCATGATAAAAACCCTCAGCAAAGTAGGTTTAGAGGTAACATACCTCAACATAATAAAGGCCATCTATGGAAAACCCACAGCTAACATCATCCTTAATGGGGAAAAACTGAGAGCTTTTCCGCTAAGGTTAGGAATAAGACAAGATGTCCACTCTCACCACTTTGATTCAACACAGTACTGGAAGTCTTAGCCACAGCAGTCAGTCAATAAAAAGAAATAAAAGGCATCCAAATGGGTAAGGTAGAGGTAAAAGCTACTTGAAGATAATATAATACTACATGTAGAAAACCCCTAAGACTCCACCAAAAAAACTGCTAGAACTGATAAATGAATTCAGTAAAGTTGTGGGATACAAAATCAATATACAGAAATCTGTTGCATTTCTATACAACAATAATGACATAGTAGAAAGAGAAATTAAGAAAACAATCCAATTTACAATTGCACCCAAAATAATAAGATACCTAGGAGTAAACCTAACTAAAGAGGTGAAAGACTTGTACTCTGAAAACTCTAAGTCACTGATGAAAGAAATTTAAGATGACACAAAGAAATGGAAAGAGCTTCCATGCTCATGGGTTAGAAGACCAAATATTGTTAAAATATCTATAGTACCCAAAGCAGCCTACACATTTAATGCAATCACTATCAAAATACCAAAAGCATTTTTCACAGACCTAGGGCAAACAATCCTAAAATTTGTATGGACCCACAAAGACCTGAATAGCCAAAGCAATCTTGAAAAAGAAAAGCAAAGATGGAGGCATCACAACTCCAGACTTCAAGTTACATTTCAAAGTTGTAGTAATCAAAACAGTATGGTACAAAAAACAGACACATAGGTCAGTAGAACAGAATAGAAAACTCAGAAATGAACCCATAATTACATGGTCAGTTAATCTTTGACAAAGCAGAAAAGAATATCCAACGGGAAAAAGACTATCTGTTCCACAAATGGTTTTCAGAAAACTGAACAGCAAGAAGGAATACTTGTGCACTGTTGGTGGGAATGCAAACTGCTTCAGCCACTGTGGAGAACAGTATGGAGGTTCCTCAAAAAGTTAAAAATAAAACTACCTTCAACCCAGCAATTGACTACTGGGTATTTACCCAAAGGGTACAAAATCACTAATTCAAAGGGATACATGCTGCTGTTTGTAGCAGCATTGTTTACAATAGCCAAGATGTGGAGGAGGCCAAGCGTCCACTGATTGATGAATGGAGGCCAAGCGTCCACTGATATGGGGCGCCTGGGTGGCTCAGTTGGTTAGGCGTCTGCCTTTGGCTCAGGTCATGATCTCAGGGTCCTGGGATCAAGCCCCACATCAGGCTCCTTGCTCAGGGGGGAGCCTGCTGCTTCTTCTCCCTCCACCTGCTGCTCCTGCTGTTTGAGCTCTCTATCTCTGACAAATAAATAAAATAAAAAATTAAAAAAAGATGTGATATATAAATGATGGAATATTATTCAGCCATAAAAAGAACGGAATCTTGCCATTCACAATGACATGGGTGGAGTTAGAGAGTATAATGTTAAGTGAAATAAGTCAGTTGGAGGAAGACAAATACCATATAATTTCACTCATATGTGGAATTTAAGAAACAAAACAAGCAAAGGGAAAAAATATGGGCAAACCAAGAAATAGCCTCTTTTTTTTTTTTTTTTATAGCCTCCTAACTATAGAGAACAGTCTGATGGTTACCAGAGGGTTACTGGTAGATGAGGAGATGGGTTGAATAGGTGGGGGATTAAGGAGTGCACATTTCATGATTCATAAAGGGTGGTGGATGGAACAATTGAATAACTAGATTTATATCTGAAACTAATATGTGATGTTGTATGCTAACTAACTGGAATTAAAATTAAAAATTAAAAACAGTATTTTGACATATTTAGAAGTTTCCAGTAATATTTTTTGAAAGAAGAATGTAAAGGGAATCTTGCTTCTTTTAACTCTCCAACTTTTTGACAATTGCCATTTGTCTCTTCTAAGTTAACATTACTTGAAACCAAATTTTATTTCTTCTTCTTACGTCATTCACAAAACATAATGTCTTGAAGTACCATAAAAGCAGTCTAGCTTGAACAACAAAATATTAAAACATAATGAAACCAGGATATTCTAAATTCTAGAACAAAAGGCAAAATCAATATCTCTATTAAGAAAAGGAATCTTGCAAATTTCAGTCTGGCTGCTGGGGCCCCTTATCCAATAGGCAGGGGCATAATATTTAAGAGATAATAAATCACATTGAGCTTGGTGTTTCTCTGATTTTAATGCTTTGTGTTTAACTTTTAAGAGCAAACTCTCCCAATGGTTGTTTAAAATCACTGTGGTAGTATTAATAGGCATAGTTGTGCAGCAAAAGCAGGATTTTCTGCTTCTGAAATGTTCATATTTCACACAGTGTGATGGCCAGGATACATCAAAATTTTACCTCTTTAGTAACAGCTTCAGTTTTAAGGTTCCAAAGTACATCAGCTAAAATGATATACATCTGCACATACATATTGCAAGTGTTGAAGAAGCCAATGTGATTTTTGCGTTGCAGGCACTAGACACAATGAATTTCTATGTTGTATGTGTTCTATCTCTGTGGTTCTAAAATCTAATTTTTAGGATGTGTTATAAACATGTTGCTCCTCACGATACTCATTTAACATTTTATTTTTATTAAAATACTGAAAAATATCTATTTGACTATTTAGATTGTTTCATTTTGACCATATATTTTGGTATGTGTAAACTACTATATAAGTAATAGAGTGTTTTTCCTAAAAATTTGCTAAAAATTCAACCTTCTGTAATTAAAAATAAATCTTTAAGCTCAGCATAGCAGTTATTTTCCCATAAACTTTATTGAAAGTGATAGAAATGGATAAAATTTAACCATGAATTATGCCTATTTCCTATGAAATATCAAGTTTCCATTTCATTAAATTTGGGGAGTTGTTTCAGGAAATAATATGATACTAAAAGAAAGGAAATAAAATTCTTAGAAAGATCTCAAAAGATTATTAATAGTTTAGATTTGAATAAGACTGATCAAATACTGGAAGGCACGCTTTCTTTCTTTTCTTTCTCGCCCCCCCCCCCTTTTTTGATTGCCTACATTGTCTGGAAATTGTTCAGTAGAACAAAGGGTTTTATGGATGAAAGACTGGTATGAGGAAACATGAATGTCAACTCAGGCTCTGAAAGACAGTCTGCTAATGAAATATTCTAAAAGTCATTTTCAAGGTGGTTGAAAGTTCTCACTGATGTGCACCAATGCCTTTGATAAAAAAAAATTATATATATCAAATAATTACAGAAGTGTTGGCTCTGGGGACAAAGAAAATAAGGTTAGTTCATATGCACCCAAATATTATGGAGAGGTTTGTAGATCATATTTTATTTCCATTGGTGAAATGATCAGGCACCTGACAACTTGGTAGTAAATTTCTTACTTTTTACATGTGAAAAATGCCTTTTTGTGCTATGTAGGTTATGCTAACTAACTGTGATCTATGATTTACTACTTTAATGGTTAGGTCTTTATGTGCAAAATGTAGAAGGAGATGATTATCTTTAAAAATTGAACTCTCCCAAAACATCCTTGAGTGAACTTTCCTGATAAATGCAGGAAGTAATGACTTTTCCCCAAAGTCCACTGATCCACTCTATTAATATACATACCTGCCAATGACACCTACTTATCCTCCATTCTACAGTATGTATTCTTTCTTAGGGGATTACCTATCTATCTATCTATCTACATTTCTAAATGTCATATGTATATATATATGTAACATATATATATATGCACATATATATGTCTACTTGTCATATATATGACATATATATTTTATATTTATAAGTATAAATATAAAATATACCTTTGTATGCATTTGTTATTGGATGGAACTTTGCATTCAGTGTCCTTGGAATCTGTCTGCATCAGTTTTCTGTGACTTTGATTTTATTCATGCAAAGTTATGATGAAGACTCTTTTTCAGGAGTGTCTGTCATGGTGCCCCATACAGAGAGGCCCTTAATTAGGGTAACAACGGTTCTATGACATGACCAAATTAATGGATGCATGGTTCATTAGGTTTTTTAAACACTTTACATACTCTATATTTGGCTGTGGAATGCCTACTTTCTGCCCCTGTCACAATGCCAGATGACTGACTGAATCTCAGTGGTTAGACAACAGTGTTAACCTTTGTATGCCTGAGTCCGGGTAGGACTTGGTTTGTAAAAGGCAACTAATCCCTGATGGGTAGACTCTATCTCCATTCCATTTTATATTTTCACAAATGAAATTTTAATACATGCATTATTGATGCAAACATAAATAATTTTATGTGATATATAATGAGCTTTGGGACTGACTTGATAATAGTTTCTCAAGTATGTTATACATTTAAGTATATGTTATTGCTCATTTGTAATGCACTTCCCCTTGTACTATGTTTTTCAACTTGAAACTCCTCAGTAGTCTAGATTCAAACACAATGCTGCCTTCTCTTTGAAACTCCAACTGAGATTCTTCTAACAAAGGTAATCACTTTATACAAGTTCTTATAGTATTTTTACATATGGATATGATGAGAATTTCTTGTCACATTGAAATTTTCAAGTATCTTTACATGTCTCATATTAATTAGAGAGAGTCTACAGGTTAGGGGCTAATACTTTACTCATTTTAAAAAAATCTCCAGGATCAAAAGTAGGCGCTCAGTGAATACTCATTTTTAAAAATTGTTCAAAGGTAAAAAAAAATGTTCAAAGGTAAATAAGAGTATGTATATAGGATCCTTACAGTTAATAAGAAAGCTTGAAAGAAAATGGAGTATAAGATGTGGAAACATTCAGAAATAGTTTAAGAAATGGAGTCATCTTATGGGGAACTTGGAACCCATGTGCACTGTTGGTAAAAATGTAAAATGGGCACCAGTGCTATGGAAAACAGCATAGCAAGTCCTTAAAAGATTGAAAACATAATTCCTCTATGATTCAGCAATTCCAGTTCTATGGATATACCTAACAATTGAAAACAGGATCTCAAAGAGGTATTTGTACACTAGTGTTCATAACATTATTCATAATCATTATTAATATAATTCACAACACTATACATAATAAAGTTAGAAGCATCCCAAGTATCCACTGACAGATGACTTGGTAAACAAAATGTGGTGTATACATACAATGGAATATTATTCACCCTTAAAAAGAAAGGAAAATCTGATGCATGCTACAACATGGATGAACCTCGAAGACATTATGTTAAGACACAAAAAGACAAATGCAGTATGATTCCAATTATATGAAAAACTAGAGTAGTCAAAGTCATACAGATAGAAATAAGGGTAGTTGCCATGGCCTTAGGGGAAGGGGAAATGAGTTGTTTAATATGGGTACAGCATTTTGGTTTTGCACAATGAAAAGAATTTTGGATATTAGTTGTGTAACAGTGTGAATGTGCTTTATGCTACTGAAATGTATAACTAAAAATAGTTAAGGTGGTAAATTTCATGTTACATATATTTTACCACAACTTAAAATAATCGAAAAAAATGAAGTCATCCTCATTTTATGCATCATAATTATGTCAGAGTAATCCATCATAAAGGTATTTTAATATGTATATTTTGGGCCAGCTAGTCTAAATGGACACCATCTGGTTGTTTCAGAGATATCCACATGCCAAAGAGAATTTACTGTTTTATAATTTTGATACCACATCAACAAGATGTATCTTGTACATACTCATAATGTTTCATAGCCTTTGGTAGTTGGGAGGGAAGATGAAGATAAATAGCAAGAAGGTAACTACCTGACAACATTCTGTGAAGTCATTGCTCATAATACATTAAGGGCATTGACACAGCTGCTTTGTAAAGTCAGATATTCTGGAATTGTTCTAGAATGAATCCTGGCTGAGAATTAATTCAAGAAATTTAGAGCCCTTTTCACTAGTAAAAAAGGAGAACGAGCTTCCCAGCAACATAAATATTTGGTCAGTTGGATCTACTATAATGATCGTTAAATGCCCATTTTTCCAGAGGAAATAAGGCCAAACTGGAAAATCTAAGTCTTCTCAGCTACTTTTAACAATGATGGAAGTCTGTTTTTTTTTAAAATTAAATGTAAATCTTTTTAATTAGATCTGTCCAATTTCACTTTCCTACCTCTGAAGCTGTTGGGAATGACCCAGGGTGGTTCATTCCAGAGAAAGACAAGTGGAAATGCAACTACCAACAGTTCAAAAGGAGTCGAACTTAATCTAGAAATTTCAGAGATTAATTAGGGATTGAGGCAACTATCAAGAAGAAAGGCATGGACCCAAATAGAGAACCAAGATTGACAAAACTAAGAGGAATTAAGGGGATCAGAAGAGAGATCAATAATTCTAAATAATAACTAATAGATAACACTTACAGACCACAGACTACATCCCAGACACTCTTTACTTGTATTAACTCAATGAATCTTTTCAACTGTTTTATATGACAATGTCTAAACCTTGTATTATCCTAAAAGGAGACCCAAAGACAGGAATTTGGGTTCAATCCCAGGGAAATGAACCCAGCTTTTCTGTTTTCTTTGCGAGAATGGGTAAGGGAGAAAGAGCATCTGGGTGGTGCACTCGGTTGAGCATCCGACGCTTGGTTTCGGCTCAGGTCATGATCTCAGGGTCGTGAAATTGAGCCCCTCATCTGGCTCTGTGCTCAGTGTGGAGTCTGCTTGTGTTTCTCTTTCCTCTGCCCTACCTCTCTCAAACAAATAAATAAATCTTAAAAAAAAAAAGAAGGGGGGAAAACTAAATAAACTTCTGTTAATTAGTAGTGTCCGCTGTGGACAACCAGGGCTCAAATATACCCCTGGAGATCTGTATAGAACATGCCTCATAATTGTTCCACTGAAGGATGAAGCTGGATATTTTATCCACCAACTTCTACCCCTCATTGTCTAAGAGTTGCTTGTGGAGCATTAATTCCTACTCACTGTCATGTTACCATATTCTAAAAACAGGGAGACATAGGAAGTAGTTCTTGGTATGTAAGGAGCTGCAGATGGTGTCAGAGCTATGGCAGCATCTGCTGCCCTGAGTTTATGTATGAGGAACGTGGGACACAATTTTAACATCATGTAATTTGGATTTATTCTAGAATGGTAGACTGCTGACTGAAGCTAGGATTCTATATTTTGTCCATGTTTATATGGATAACCCCTGCACAACTGAAGTTGATGAAACAGACAAGAATAGAAAGACATTTTGTACATGGAGTCCATAGGCTACACTGAGACCCAGCTCATTTGTTCATTCATTCATTCATTCAAAAATTTGTCAGATGCCAGCTTTGAGTCTAGTCCTGTTTGCAATGGGGATGGGATAAGATGAGGGATATAAGGAGAACGATTATGACAAAATATCTGCTGTCATGGACCTGGCAAGTTATTGGAAATTGAGATAAAATAAATAAAAAATATAATTTCAAATGACAGTGAATATGTTGAATAAAATAAAATTATAATTGTGACTAATTACAATATCAGTAGTTCTTAGACATAATTGGTAAAGACAAAGGGAACCAACCCTTATTACTAGCGTCAGATTCCTGGTGTTGACATGATCTGGACAACTGCTTAGTTAGCAACTGCATGGTAGCACACCAAAGAGGTAGATAAATAAATTGTGAACACATTGTCAGCAGAGCTGGGTGCATACCTGCCCTGATTAGATTGATGAATTGTGATGTTTTGAAAGAAGAAAGTGGTTTCATGTATTATCCTATATGATGCTTTGCATAAAGATTAAAATTGGGGGTGCCTGGGAGGCTCAGTGGGTTAAAGGCTCTGCCTTCGATTCAGGTCATGATCCCAGGGTCCTGGGATCGAGCCCCGCATCGGGCTCTCTGGGCAGTGGGGAGCCTGCTTCCCCTTCTCTCTCTCTCTGCCTGCCTCTCTGCCTACTTGTGATCTCTGTCTGTCAAATAAATAAATAAAATCTTTAAAAAAAAGATTAAAATTGTATCATTACACATTTTGTGTTAGTATCTTGAGGGTGCATTCAAATATGTGGTAGCTTTAGATCAGGCATTAGGAAGTTCTTTAGGGCTTGCTCCTTTTTATGGAATGTTATATGTAATTCAAGTTATATGCTGTAGGTCATACTTGGAAACCAGTTCATTGTGGATGTCTATAATCAAAGTCTCCTCATGCATTCTTTCATTTGTTTCGTTGTGTTTTTTATCCTCATATTTACTGAATGTTCTTTATATGGCAGGCACTGCACTGGGCACTGAAGAGGGCAAGAGAAACCTGGCAACTGGAGGTCATATTTGTGGGGTGGGGTGTGCCTGACAATAAGGAAACAAGAAATTAATGAACAACAGCATCACAGCTAGTTGTAAGAATTATGATGGAAATGAAGTGGGTGATGTGAAGGAGAAATAAATATGTATGGGGTTTGGGTGGCACAACACAGGATAGTCAGGGAATGCATCTTGGGTAAGGGGATTTTGATGGTGGGACCTTAAAGACCAGGGAACCACCATGTGGAAAAGTGAGGAGCAGATGGTTCAGAGCATGAACATAGAAGATAGGTAACACCAAGCTCTCAAGTCTGGAAAGGGCTTGCTTTACCTCAGGCTTAATAGATCAGTGAGTAAAAGATGAGTGTCAGAAGAAATGGAGAAGTAGACTGGAGGCAGACCAGGCACGGCCTTCAAGTTTCTATTTTTGCTCATTTGGTCAGCTTTGTGTCTTTGTCAGATAGAAATTTAACTTTCTTCTTTTATCCTCTATCCTTAATGCAAAATAAATGAACAATGAGGAGACTGTCTTTCTCTCTTTTCTTTTTTTTTTTTAAGTTTTTATTTATTTTTAAATTTTTTTAATTTTTTTTCAGCATAACAGTATTCATTATTTTTGCACCACACCCAGTGCTCCATGCAATCCGTGCCCTCTACAATACCCACCACCTGGTGCCCCCAACCTCCCACCCCCCACCCCTTCAAAATTCTCAGATCGTTTTTCAGAGTCCATAGTCTCTCATGGTTCACCTCCCCTTCCAATTTCCCTCAACTCCCTTCTCCTCTCCATCTCCCCTTGTCCTCCATGCTATTTGTTATGCTCCACAAATAAGTGAAACCATATGATAAATGACTCTCTCTGCTTGACTTATTTCACTCAGCATAATCTTAAAGTTTTTATTTAAATTCCAGTTAGTTTACATACAGTGTAATATTAGTTTCAGGTGTATAATTTAGTGATTCAACACTTACATACATCACCAGGTGCTCATTCCAACAAGTGCCCTCCTTAATGCCTGTCACCAATTTCACCCATCTCCCCACTCTCTAGTAACCACCAATTTGTTCTCTATAGTTAAGAGTCTTCTTTCTTGGTTTGTCTTCCCTTTCTCCCCCCTAGGATCATTTGTTTTCTTTCTTAAATTCTGTGTATGAGTGAAGTCATACGGTATTTGTCTTTCTCTGATTAACTTAGTTTGCTTAGCATAATACTTTCTAGCTCCATCTGTGTCATTACAAATGGCAAGATTTCATTATTTTTTAAGGCTGAGTAATATTCCACTGCCTATATACACACCATGTCTTCTTTATCCATTCATCAGTCAATGGACATTTGAGATATTTCCATAATTTGGCTATTATAGATAATGCTATAAATATTGGGGTGCATGTATCCCTTTGAATTTAGTATTTTTATATTCTTTGGGAAGACTGTATCTTTCTAAAACTAGAAGGAAAAGTATCACACCCTTGGAACTATGTGCTCATATGTCTCCTCCCATGCACACGAACCATGTTAGTGTACCATCTCTAGCTCCTAATTCAATGCCTGGCCTATACTAAGCATTCAGTATATATATATATATATATATATATATATATATATATACACACACATACATGATTTGTAATTGCTGGAAAGTGTTTTATGTTTCCCGTTTTATAAAGCATGCTTGGAACTGTGGGCTTGGCACATAAGTTTGTAAGATTTTTCAGATGAGAGACTTTGAAGACAACATACACTCTTTGAGTACCCACTGAGCATTAGAAATCACAGAGACTCCTGGGGCTGAAGTTTGTTGGTACATTTTGATGACTTGTTGAACATTTAAAAATAATTATTTCCCTGGCTATTAACTAGTCCTTATCTCATTTATAATATTGGTGAAGATGTTTTTGTTTATTTATTTGTCCAAAATACATGTAGAGCATCTGCTTGTGGTAGATATTTCTGCTGGATTCTGAGGAGACAAAGACTGCATGGTCACCATTCTTACTCCTTCAGGAGTGAATTTAATATAAAAAAGGAAATGTGATACAACATCAGCCATACAGTTATAGAATCTCTGGAAGGTGCAGAGCTGTCATGTATAGTGGTGCAGTTGGGGTCTTATCCTCTCTGAGTTCACAATCTGGAAGGGAACATGTGCAAAATAACTGTCACGCAAATGATAGCATGCTGACATTTATCACCAACAACTGTTGAATAATGTCAAATGATAGGCCTGGTTGTACATATAAATGACAGAAATACACAACAGCAGAGTCTTGCGAGTATGTTAATTTGCAGAGATTCTCCATACCTTACTAAGTAATGAGATAGAACGTTGAGGGGTTCTTTAAAAAAAAAAAAAAACTATTTCCATAAAAAATTCTTTTCACAAAATATTGAGAAAATTCTGATTTTTTAAAAATGAGCATATCTTTGACCTCACAAATATACTTCCAGGAATGTCTTCCAAAGATAGAAATGTAAGTGTAGAAACCCAGACACAAAGGCTGTTTTTATTTTTTTATTGTTTTAACACTTTTTATTATACTAATAAGCCAACGTATTCCCTCTTCCATTTTTTATACACTGAATTTGGAAAGCTTGTCATTCAGATTTCCACATGGCTAGCATCATATACTCTCATTCAGATCCCTGTTTGAAGGTCATCTTATAGAGATTATCCACTATCTCTTTATCTCTTCTTATCTTGCTTTTTTATGATTCTTGTAGTTTTATTGTAGGACTTACATGCCAACTGCCATATTTAATCGTGTGCGTTGTCATACTTATTTGTCTTTATCTCTCAATCCCCAAAATTTAAACTCTGTGAGAACAGAGGCTTTGCATTCCCAATCTGGGATGAGGTAAATATTGAGCAATGAACACATAGTCCATAAATATTTGTTGAATGAATAAATAACAAAAATGAAACAAACCAAGTGTTCATCAGATTATTGACCAAATGAATTAGATAACTGTATAATGAAATTCTGTGCAGTCTTTAAAATGGCATTGTTATAAATATATAGTTTAATTTTTTTTTATTTTTAAAATTTATTCTTTTAAAGATTTTATTTATTTATTTGACAGAGAGAGAGGGATCACAAGTAGGCAGAGAGGCAGGCAGAGACAGAGGGGGAAGCAGGCTCCCTGCTGAGCAGAGAGCCCGATGTGGGGCTTGATCCCAGGACCCTGAGATCATGACCTGAGCTGAAGGCAGAGGCTTTAACCCACTGAACCACTCAGGCACCCCTATAGTTTGTTTGTTTTTTTAATGTGGTAGATTGTTTATAATAGTAAAAAAGGTATAGTTTGCAAAACAGGCTTTTCACTGTTTTCAGTTTTTACTGTTCAGTATTGTTTCTCTCCTCATATACATACATATTTGTGTGTTTTTGTGTATGTATGAAAAAGAAACAAAAATGTTAATGGTAATTATTTCTGAGTGGAGAGAATTCAGTTTAGTTTATTCTTTGAATGGTTTGCAATTTTTAAAAATTTGTTCTTGTGCTTCTCTATATTTTTCACAAGTATTTCTTTGTATAAAAGAGCCACAAGTCATAAAGGCTTTTAGTCCTCAGGTTGATTAAACAATCATGTTCAGCATTAAGGATTTTGAGTTTGTTTCTCCAGAATGACCCATACTGACTAAATTTCAAACTTGTCATTGGACTGTTACCTGTTGCCCCTAGTATCTTTGTATAGGTAGCCAGCTTTTTAATGCTTAATTCAAGTATTTGGTAGAGTTCTTGTGTGCTAAAATACTTACAGAGTAATATTACTATATTATACAGTATTTTAGCATCATAAATACACACTTTTAAAACTGATATCTAAGGGGAGACTGACTGGCTTGGTCAGTAGAGCATGGAGCTCTTGATCTCCTGATTGTGAGCTAGAGCCCCCCATTGGGCATAGAGTTTACTTTAAAAATAAAAATAAGATTGACACCTAATATATGTTTTCAAACAAATAACTATTTAATGTAAATAGCACACTTTGTCTTCTGACTTTAATGTGGCTTTTGAGTTTTGTTTACTTTCATCTCCTCTTTGTGCCATTTAGTATAGTGCCCTGACGAGAAGAATCTATTTATCCATTCAGTCCTTTGATAAGCCTGGGATCCTCAGATATATTTACAAGAAAGTTACGGTGCTACTGCTTTGAGAATCTAAACGGGTAATTTTATTAAAATAATTCTCCATCCTCAGGCAATCTCTCAGTATGTCCCCCAATATGGATCAGTCTATGAATTCCCAAGAAAGATTAAAAATACATTTTAAACTTCTTTAAACTTTTAAAATCTTAAATTAAATGCTTAACTCTCTTTAAATGTGTGACACTATCCATCACAATTTTATATTTAGACACATAATAATGTATAATCTCAGCTTCTGTCCACTTGTAAAAATGGGAATAGACTTGGAGAGATAAGCAATTTCCCAACAGAAAATTGGAAATTCTGCCAACCAATTCCAGGTGACCTGCCATCAATCAGTGTTAAATTCTCTGGGGCTATTGTTGAAGGGTATTGCTATTAGTGAAGGGTTTCACCTGGTGACTAATGGTATATAACAAATACATTGAAGAACTATAGAAACACCCCAAATCTGTAATTGTCTGGTAACTTTCAGCAGAGACCTTTCCCAGCAATTGAGAAAGTGAGATTTTTATAACCTCTTTGCAGTACTCTTATTAGAATATCTGTTTTTAGAGAAATAGGTGAAATGATTATGCCATGCAATTAAATTAAATTAGCTGACAAAATATTTCTTTATGACTAAACTGTTTAATGTAGGCATTTGGAAATACGTGGTATCATTTAGAATATATGCAAATGTGACAATTATTCTGATTCTGAAGTTAAATAAGAAGTCTCAGTTGGTAATAAAATCTCCTTGTTTGGTATTATTAAGTAATTATGATTAATGTCTGAAATGCAATGTTCCATGGTTATAATTTTCTTGTTTGCTTCAGTGAGTACATTAGAATTCATTAAAAATGCAAGCTCTTTAGATACCTGCAAACTACAAATGTAGTGAGGACTTTGCTGGAGGTTAGGAAGCATTTTTCAGTAAGAAGCCATGAGTGGGGTGAACCAACAGCTGGCAGATAAGTATGATGGATTTCTAGTACTGAAATGCAGGGATAGACAATGGGTTTGTTCACTGATGTCAAAAATCAAATCCATTCTGATGTAAAAATCTAATTGCAAGGCATCCCTGCCATTTCTCCAGCTTTTTAACTGTAAAGACTGAGGCAGGTAAGATAAAAAACTCACAAAAGTGGCTAATGCTGATGAGTAAGCCATGGATATATGAAGGCAGCTAAGAATTGGATGTCTTCAAAAAGTAGTTTGTCTTAGAGTAGTGAAAATAGTAAAATCAATCAGTTGATTGCTTGATCAATCATTGCAGCACTCCCGGAGCATGTGCCTCACCTGATGGTTGTAAAGAGTAGATGAAATGAAGTATATAAAACACCAAATCTTGTGTTTGTTCTATCTGGAAAGTGTCCTTTTAAGTGTTGCCCCAGAGTGAGTTGTGTGGCAATCCATCAGTTGGCCTCTGTCTACTTAGGATGAAGTGATGCAATGAAGAACAACTCTGTCCCCTAACCAAAGAAAAGTGGAGCTCTGGTGTCACTTCTTCTTCTTTAAGGACCATAATCCCATCATGAGGGTCCAACCCTGAAGACCTTATCTAAGTCTAATTACCTCCTAAAGGCTCCACCTCCTAATGCTATCTTATTGGGAATCAGGGCTTCAGCCTATGAATCTCGAGGCCATAAACATTCAGTTCTTCCCAGGGGTTATGAGAGCATATCCTTAAAGCCTATAAATGATGACAAGTCTGCAGAGGGGAACTTCCAGAATAGCAGGACCAGGATATCCATTTCTACCATTTCATCATTTGAGAGCTTGACTATGTAATAAAAGGCAGTCTTGATACAAGAATTAGTAATATGGTACCTGTTATCACAGTGCACTCTAGTGAAAAAGCAATTAGATAAGACTCAGATTCCTGTTCAGCCCTAACTCTTGTCTGTCTGTGGACACAACTGTTCTTTCTCTAAAGCTAGGTTTCCTTATCTGAAAAAGAGAAATCATAAAAGTTTTGGTGAACTCAGGGGAAGGTTACAAGAACAAAAGTGGTACCAAATGATGGGCAAATGGAAGGAATTATTATCATCTGTATTAATTTCCTATACCTGCTTAAACAAATTACCACAAACTTGCCAGCTTAAAACAATACAAATTTAGGGGTGCCTGGGTGGCTCAGAGGGTTAAGCCTCTGCCTTCAGCTCAGGTCATGATCTCAGGGTCCTGGGATTGAGCCCTGCATCAGGCTGGACCCTGCTTCCCCCTCCCTTTCTGCCTGTCTGTCTGCCTGCTTGTGATCTCTCTCTCTCTGTCAAATAAATAAATAAAATCTTTAAAAAAAACACAGAAAAAAGCCCAGTACAAATTTATTATCATCATTTTGGAGATCAGAAATCCAAATGGGGCTAAACTTAAGGTGTAAGTAGGGCTATGTTCCTTTGGGAGGCTCTAGGGAAGAAGCCATTTCTTGCCCTTTCCCAAGTTGAGAGGGGCTGCCCATATTCCTTGGCTTGTAGCCCTGTGTCACTCTAAACTCTACTGTTGTCATCTTGCCTTCTCTGATTATTTTACTCCTTCCTCCCCCTCATCATTTTTTATTGTGGTGAAAAATACACAACATAAAATTAATCATCTTAAACATTTTTAATTTTGCAATACAGCAGTGTTATCTGTGTGCACATTTGTTTTGCATCAGAACTCTAGAGCATTTTCATCTTGCAACACTGAAACTATGCACATTGAATAACAACTCCTTTTTCCTGTTGCCCAGTCTCAATCTTATGAGGACCCTTGTCCTTATATTGGGCTCACCTAGATAATCTAGGTAATCTTCTTACCTCAAAATCCTTAATTATATCTGTAACTTCTTTTATACTCAGCAGGTTCCAAAAATTAGGATGTAGATGTCCTTGGGAAGCAATTATTCTGTCTACCATGTTATTTGATAAGATAGTTCAGATGGATAGTATAAGCAACTTAGAAAAGGGATAAAAAATGATGGGATTTGGAGGGAGACAAACCATAAGTGACTCTTAATCTCACAAAACAAACTGAGGGTTGCTGGGGGGAGGGGGGTTGGTGGAGGGGGGTGAGGTTATGGACATTGGGGAGGGTATGTGCTATGGTGAGTGCTGTGAAGTGTGTAAACCTGGCGATTCACAGACCTGTACCCCTGGGGATAAAAATACATTATATGTTTATATAAATACATACATACATAATTACATACATACATACCAGAAATGTTCAAGGGAGTGAATTTATTCTGTATAACTGTATTTTCTTTTCTCCGATGAAATTATGTTTTGAAAAAATGGAATTAGATACATTAATGGATGGTAGAGTCATATTGATCAATAAGAATATAATTCAGGGGGCGCCTGGGTGGCTCAGTGGGTTAAACCGCTCAGCTCAGGTCATGATCTCGGGGTCCTGGGATCGAGCCCCGCATCGGGCTCTCTGCTCAGCAGAGAGCCTGCTTCCTCCTCTCTCTCTCTGCCTGCCTCTCTGCCTGCTTGTGATCTCTCTCTGTCAAATAAATAAATAAAAAAAAAAATCTTAAAAAAAAAAGAACATAATTCAGTTTCTTTCAATTGTCATTAAAAACAAAATGGTTTGTCTTAATTTTTAAAAAGTTCCCTAAAAAGTACCTGAAGATAAATGATTTTATGTATGTTTTATAGGCTACAGCACATGTTTCTTAATGAAAATGAGGTATGAAGAAATAATGAGGCTCGTCTCCTTTTGAATGCTAATTCCACCTTTTCCCTCCCATCTTTGATGTTAACAAGCCATAACAAGATAAGAGACCAGTCTTATCCAAGTCTTTAGTAGAGAAGTCTTCTGTGAGTTTATAAGGGTTAGAGAAATGAGGTCAATTTTGACTTCTTGAATTTTAGAGCTAGAAGGGATAACTATGTAATTTTAGGTGCTTCTAATATTGTCTCCCAGACTTGCTGAGTGGTAAGACAGCCTACCAGATACACAATTTAATTTGAAAATCTAAGAGAATGTTGCAAAATCTCCTCCAATGAGAACAGAGAAAGTAGAACAGCAATTGCCTCTTTTGGGGTATAGTCATAAGCATGTTTAGTATATGTTCCTTGAGGACATAGACATTTTGGCTGACCTTGGTACTCCCCCAGGGACTTTATCAGGAGGCATAGTGTCATGCATTATACTTGAGAACAGAGGATGAGTGATCCATGCTGGACTTCCAGAATGTTCCCTAAAGATTAAATTCATTGGGAACCTAGCAGGAAAAGGTGATATAAGTCTAGAGAATGGGACTTCCCATTGTTTTGGTTTGGCTTCACATTTGGACTAAAATGAAAGAAGGCAGGCTTCAAACTCTAAAGCCTCCAAAAGGAAAAAGGCAAAAATTAAGCATGGTGGGAGGCAGGATGAATCCTCATTGTTGGATTCTCCAGAAGGTATCTCACAGTTTATATGGGCAGTACATGAAGCTCTTCAATTGCTAGACACAGATTTGAGTGCAGAAGACCATGATCGCCATTGGAAGTCTGATCTCTCAGTTATAAACCTGCCCATCCCTGTCCCTTGCCACTCCTGTACTCATGTCTATCCTTCTGAGTGTAACCCTGTGACCCACTGTGTCTTTAATCACCATTCATCTGCTAACTAGGTTTCCAACTGGGACTGTCTAGAATATACTTCCCCCTGCCATTATGCTACAGATTTATAATTGCCCTTTAAAATTTGGTGCATATGTGATTTCCTTCAGAAAGGCTTTCCTAAAGCCCAGTATGATGTAAGTCATAATCTCTACTCATAAGGAGTGTGACTTATCACTTTCTATTTATAGCCAGTACATAACATAGGGTCCAGCTCATAATAGGTACTTAATAATATGTAAGTGAAGGAATGGATAAATGAATGCATAAGAGCTCTTCCAGCCCGAGGCTGTGTTGCTAAAACATAACTGTACAACTCTTTAGAATCATGCCTGTTACCAGAAGATGAAACTTTTTGAAAACAGAGAAACATCACTGCTCATATTTGATTCACTCATAATTTTACCCAATTTAGAGAAACCACAGATACACATGTTGACAGTTAAAAACTTATCTTAAAGACTATACCATCTGGATTTTGAGAGCAATAGTCAAGTGAGATGTTGATTTTGAGAAATGGTACTACCTATTAATTCTATCACTGACTATCCTGAATTGGGTCTTTGTGTATCAGGTGTTGTGCTAAGTGCACTTGTACAGAATTTAATTCACAGAACCATTTGCTTTCATGTGCAGAAAAGAGATAGGACTAGAGAAGAGAAGGGCTTATTCTGCATTTTAGAACCAGCGCATACCTTAGATGAACATCTAAATTTGGCTGCTCCTACCCTAAGAGTGATGCTTTAGCCATTATGAGGTCCTGCCAGATTGGGTCATCTAAAAAGTCTAAAATGCTGTGGTCATAATTTTCAATTATGATATGCACTTAGAATCTCTATAGCAACAATAGGAAAGAAAAAGCCCACTGTAATAAATATCTAATAGGATCGTCCAGAAATTAAGGAAAATCCATATCATGTAGTTCTGTAAAATGTGAAGCCGTCTTGTTCTAAGGAAATGACTGGTTCAGTGTCAGAGAAGGGACTGTATCAGACTTCTCATAGCCTAGCATTTGCCCGTTGTCATGCCATTTCATACCACTCGCCAGGTTCACTATACTGGAGCTGTATTAATTTCTTTCCCGATTATTTATTTATTTATTTATTTGACAGAGGTCACAAGTAGATAGAGAGGCAGGCGTGGGGGGATGGAAAGCAGGCTCCCCACTGAGCGGAGAGCCCAATGTGGGGCTCGATCCCAGAACCCTGGGATCATGACCTGAGCCCAAGGCAGAGGCCTTAACCCACTGAGCCACCCAGGCACCCCTCTTTCCTGATATTTGAATTTATCAGTTATTTCTGTCTCTGGGCCCTTGTATTTACTTCCCCCACTTTTTGGAACTCTTGTCTTACAGCTCTTCGAATATCTGGGTGACTGAATTTATGCATGGAGCATACTAAATAGCCAATAAATATTTTCTGAACAAAGGAAAGAAACAAGCAGATGAGTTGCTGGCCAATTTAGCATTGTTTTCATACTGATTTGCCTCAGGGTCTCTCTCTTCTTTACTGTACGTTGAGATATTATTGATGGTAAGCATGTGCTTAAAAAATTTTTTTTTTTTGCATCCCTAGAAGAGGGAGAAGGGAAGTAAGCAAATGTTAATTATTTGATATACCAATTCTTATGTGTAATTGCCCCTTTAATCCTCAAATCATCTCTTTGTAGTAATTTGTAGACATGAAATTTGAGACTCCTCTGAGTTAATGGTGTAGTCAAAATTGCTCAAATATAGAACCAGCCTTATATAACCCAAGTCTAGTGATGTCTGGGTGGCTCAGTCATTTAAACATCTGACTCTTGATTACAGCTCAGGTCATGATCTCATAGTGGCATAGATATAGATAGTATCGATATAGATAGTGGTATAGATAGAGCCCCACACAGGGCTGCAAGCTCAGCTTGAGTCTGCTTGAGTTTCTCTCTCTCTCTCCCCCTCTACCTCTCCCTGCTGCTCACAGTCACTCTCTTTCAACATAACTAAATTTAAAAAATATTAAAAACAAAACAAAATCCGGGTCTACCTGATTCAGAGGCCATCTTCTTTCCATGGCACCAGAGTGACCTGTATGGATGAAATAATTAAAACACTTACTGTGAAAGGAAAGAAGTGAAGGAATAGGGAACTCACTTTAGGAATATGAAGAAAAGTGTTTACATAGAGAGAACTCTTGGGTTTCCTCCATTTAGTGCATGCCTTTCCTTGTCCTGGGGTCATTGGATTAGCTATCTGGCTTTTCTGTGTTGCTAGACTATTGAGAGAAAAAGAGGCTGATGATATTTTAATAATAGCTTAATAGTAACAGACAAAGCAATGTTACAGCTTTTCTCCACTAATAAAGTTCGAGGAACAGGGATTAGGATATAGAAGCAGGAACATTGGTCAATGAGACATTTTGGAATAGAACTCAGGTATCATGGTTGATGCCTTAAAAAGGAAAATGGGAAACTGAGGATAGGGAACTGAATGGAAACCTCTTCTGTCCCCATATGCCACTTTGGGTTAGAACATGTGGAGAAACACCTCTGTCTTCTCACTGAGCACTGAATCATATCAAGTGTGTGATCTTTTTTTTTTTTTTTAATTTATTTATTTGAGAGAGAGTGAGGAGGAGTAGGGAGCAGTGGGGGAGGGGCAGAGGGAGAGGGAGAAGCAATTCCCCCTCACTCTGACCCTGGCCAGGAGCCCAAATGAGGGCTCCATCCCGGGACCCTGGGATCATGACCTGAGCAGTCCAAGGTAAAAGCTTAGCCAACTGAGCCACTCAGGCTCCGTCATGTGTGTTATCTTTGAACCTCAGCTGGTAGTAGTATGGGAGGGACTAGAAGCATGGATTTTGGAATCAAGCAGACAGGAACTTAATTCATAGGCAGGTCTAGTTCCTGACCGATTGATAGTTAGGTCTTTAAACTGTTTTGGCCTCAGTTTCTTAAAAAAGAAACGAAGAGAATATAACACTAGGGTTGTGTGGATTAACTTCAGTAGGCTGCAAAAAATGTTTTGCACAGAAAAAGTGTGAGCTATAGTTATATTTAATAATAATAATATTAACAAATGTAATCCATCCTAATGCTAAAGATAGTAGATACAGTAGTGGTGCATTATTTTGTACATAACATCTAATCATTAAATAGAATTACTTGTGATTTGTTTTTTATGAAGTGATAAAGTGCATGAAAAGATGCTTTGCTTGAATTGTATATCATTAATGTACTTTATCTTAAAACAAGACATTATTCCTTCAATAGATTTTTAGTGCAGTTATGGATTATGCTGTCTTCCTTCATCTGTTTGAGTAATTACTTTATGACTGAGACTTATAGAAACTTGATTAAAAATCACCAGTAATACGGTTTCTTTTCTGCTTTTCATGTTATTTAGTAAGGTGTGAAAAACAATTATATCTATTAATAAAAACTGACTATTTAAGCAGCTGAGCAGTCAGTATTGTTACTTTTTTATTTTTTTCCTTCGCCTGGATTTTCAAGATAATCAATGTCCATTTTTGTAACAGTGAATAATTGAGCTCTCCTTTGGGAACCTGAAAATGGAAAAATAGAAAAAAAAAAGGAAAAGGTCTTTAAAAATTCAGAGTCACCAATACTGGTTCTACATACTAATCTCACACTCTGCCTGAGGGCATGGCAGTTCCCTCCCAGTCTGGATCATGGTTCCCACTCCCATGGCTCTCAGGAGAGCAGGAGTTCAGAATCAAACAACCATCTATGCTAATAATACTTTTAAGGCATTTAAGGAAACCATTTATCAGGATCAGGGTTTTCTAAAGTGGTGTTTGTCAGTGGAGACATTTATATTTGTTCTAGTGACAAAGAAGAATGAGGTTAAATTAATCAAATAATTTGCCAAACTTTTGCTTTGGTAAAGAAATTAAACACTCAGTCTGGAAATTAGATGAAGGGTCTGTGTAGAGCTGGGGTCTCTGTGACTACTGAAAAAGTGTTTGAGAAAGGAATCATGTATAGCCACATTCAACACTGAATCTTTTTGTAGGGTTCCCTCTTTTGTGGTGAAAGCATAAAAGTAAGAGCAAGGTAGTGATTTTCTTCTCAAAATGATTTTTGCTTCATTTGAAAGGTACACATTTTGAGATATTATCATCTCTATCTAACTACCAACCTATGTACCTACCTGTCTGCCTATCTTCATCATCATCTATCTGTGTGGTCTAACCAAGTGTGGTCTGAGGACCAGCAGCACTAACATTACTTAGGAGCATTGTTAAAAATGCAAAAATCTTGGGAGGCCTGCTTGGCTCAGGCAGTTACTCAGCTGCCTTCAGCCCAGGTCATGATCTTAAGGTCCTGGGATCGAGTCCTACGTAGGGCTCCTTGCTCATTGGAGAGCCTGCTTCTCCTTTTGCCTGCCACTCCCCCTGCTTGTGGGTGCTCTCTCTCTCTGATTTAAATGCAAGATCTCAGGCTCCTCCCAGACTTACTGAATTGGAAGTTCTGATAGTGGGAACCAGAAATACACATTTTAACAAGTCCTCAAGGTGATTTGACATACTCTAAAGGATGTGAAGTAGTACTAATCTATCCCATGGAGATGATGTTCTTGGTTATAGATAATTTACAGTTAAGATTATTTAACTGTAAATTTCACTCTTGTTAGAGGGTGTCATCTACTAAGAGCTATTAACACTTTCCTACTTGGTAACCATAATAGTTGGGGGATACTTCTCATGAATCAGATTCCTTGGCATCTTCCATTTGGAGGCTGTAGGAGTTGAAACATTTCTACTTAGGAGGGCACTCATTGTTTTGCCCCAAAGAATAAGTAGTTTGTCTTGCTGAGAAGATAAAACTTTGTGAAAGGAGATAGTATAATAAAATGGGTTAGAATGCAAGTTCTGGAGTTATTTTCTTTTTTTAAAGATTTTATTTATTTATTTGACAGAGAGAGATCACAAGTAGACAGAGAGGCAGGCAGAGAGAGAGAGAGAGAGGGAAGCAGGCTCCCTGCTGAGCAGAGAGCCCGATGCAGGGCTCGATCCCAGGACCCTGAGATCATGACCTGAGCCGAAGGCAGCGGCCCAACCCACTGAGCCACCCAGGCGCCCTCTGGAGTTACTTTCTAATGGTTCCTAACTCTTATACAAGATTAACAATGGCTTCCCTTATTAATCTTGTAGGGCCTTTGTAAATGATGATAATTGTAAGGTTCCGTTAAGATTAAATGAGAGGGAACCTGGGTGGCTCAGCTGGTTGTCTGCTTATGGTTCAGGTCATGATCCTGGGGTCCTGGGAGTGAGCCCCATGTAGGGGCTCCCCGTTCAATGGGGAGTTCACTTCTCCCTCTGACCCTACCTCCTCTCTCTCTCCCAAATGAATGAATTTTAAAAAATCTTTTAAAAAAGATTAAATGAGATAATGCATGCAGAAAACTTATCCCTGGTCCTGGCACAAGTGAGTGAGGGCTAAATCCACATTGCATATTTTTGGAGATTAATAATGAAATTTTCCATAGTGGGTTGGAGGTCAGAAGAAGAAAAAATATTTTGTGAGCTTTACCTTTAGGAATAAAGGAACAAAAATACATTGGGGCATATATCCAACCCATTGATCCAGCAATTTTATTTCTGTTTATCAGTGAAAAATACAAAATATGTCCACACTGAGCACGATTTTCATCATAGCTTTATTCATAAAAGCCTAATCAGAAACAACTCAAATGTCCATGAACAAATGACTGGACATACAGATTGTGATGTTTTCACGCAATAGAACCCTAATCGGCAATAAAAAGGAATGAACTTTTGATGTATATAGCATAGATAAATCTCAAAACATTCTGTTGAGTGAAAGAAGTCAGATATGAATATTGCCTATTGTGTATTCTGTATATGAGTTTCTGGAACAGACAAAACTAAGCTAATATGTTAGAACTTGGAGCAGTAGTTGTCTTTGTGAGGAAAGTTGACTGGAAAGTTACCCTGGGAGATTTGTGGGTGATGGAATGGTACTTGTAGATGTATATTTTGTCAAAACACAGTATGTCAAAATGTATATTTGTAATATGAACATTTGCTTTATGTAAATTAAAACTCAGTAAAAAAAAAAAAAAACCCAAAACAACAACAACAAAAAATCCCAAGAAAATGCAGTACAGATGCCATGTGAGATCAAGGTCTATAAGAACTTTGTAAGATTTCATAACTTTTAGGAATTCCCCATTGTTTCCTCATAGTGAGTCCCCATGATGAGTAGCCATCCAAATCCAAAGTGCAAAATAAATCAATAACATCACTGAGATCAGAAAGAAGCTGGAGGTCCTGGGTCTATCTAAGTCTACTTCATAGAAGATGGCCCATTAGCCACAATTCACTGTCTTCAAACTCCCAAGGGGAAGTGTTGTTTTGCTTCCAAATTCTCTTAGAAATTCTTGGTTAAAATTAAGAATAATTTGCCTTGCATTAAGTCTCATTATTACCCTAGCATCTATTGCCATTAAGCCTCTCATATTGAATACATTCATTCAGCAGGCTGTCAGCAAGCATTAATTGGATGCCTACTTCCTGCTCAGCAGGGCCTTTCAAGAGGTCAAAATAGGTGTTAACATGACGTTTTAGAGCTAGGCAATCTAAGTGGTTAAAGAACCTCTTATACCTGTGGAAATCGCAACACAGAGAGGGCAGTTGGCTTAATCAAGGTCACTTTTGCACCTTGGGCCTAAATCTCCTCAGTGCCAATCGAAGAATCTTCTCATGGAATCCCATTGGTACAATTTTTGCTTTTAGAGGATTTATAATCTGTTTGCAGTACTCCTGCAAGCACAAGCCAGAGATTAACTAGAACATAAACGAGGAGACAGGAGAAGAGGGAAAAGAGATTTAATGTTTGAGCATCTACTGCGTGCCCGATAATTTTTGTGTTTTATTTCTCTTAACTATCTTAGAAATGGATGTTTTCAGGGCACCTGGGTGGCTCAGTGGGTTAAAGCCTCTGCCTTCGGCTCAGGTCATGATCCCAGGGTCCTGGGATCGAGCCCCGCATCGGCCTCTCGGCTCAGCGGGGAGCCTGCTTCCTCCTCTCTCTCTCTGCCTGCTTCTCTGCCTACTTGTGATCTGTCTGTCAAATAAATAAATAAAATCTTAAAAAAAAAAAGAAATGGATGTTTTCATTCCCATATCATAGTTGAGAAATCTGAGACTCAGAGGTTTACCTAAGGTTTTAATGGTGGGAAGTGACAGAACCCAGGTATATCAGGCTCAAAGTCTTTACATGACACGAAGCTGGAACATTATAAAGAAATGTTTTAAGGAAGTGATTGCCTTGAGAAAATACTCAACAGAACAAATGAATCAATTACCTTTCCTTGTTTTTAGTAAGAAAAACGGAATTTCAAAGCCACTTTGGGATGCCTCAGGTGGAATGGGAATTTGCATGTTCCCTAATGACAGACAAGACATGATGTGAGATATGAGGATTCATCTGGCTTTTTTTTTTTTTTTTTTGCATTCACTATTAGTGACATAGAACTTCTAATCAAGCATTTAATACTTTCTTTTTTGCCTCTCAGTAAAAGGGTTTTTATTTCAATTTGCCTCCTAGGTGTTCTGTGTCAGGCAATTACTCTACCAGAAGGTTTTCAAAGTCTAAGAAATTAAATGGGCGGTTCTTAAAGCAACACTGTCTTGAAAGCATAATTGCAGTTAAGTAATAACAAACCTGAGTGCACAAATTGGGTTTTCTTCTTTTCTCAGCACCCAGGCTCCTTTTATTAGTGTGAGTTCCCAGTGTATCAGAAAGGAAACTGGAACCCCACACTCAAGTCAGTCACCTCTGTGATCCAGAAATGAGAGCATGTGGCCTAACTGTATCATATTAGGTTTGTAGAAAATTACCATTTTTGTTTAGTTGTTTTCTTAGTTTATTGCATTTTTATATATGATAGATTACTTGAAGCTCCAGTGTTCAAAAGGACTGAGATAGGACCCTGGAGGTACCTAGGAGGGAACTCTGGGGCAGAATATAGTGTGATCACATTAATGCTGCTGGAATCCAGGATTTCCAAGGATATTCAGATCCATCAGCCTGACCAACAAGATAGACAGCATAGCTTTCATCATATTAGGAATCTGTTCATGGCATGGCTCGTGAAGCCTACTTGAATGAGTCATTTTTTTAATTTATTTTAAAAAATTTCTTTATTGAAATTCAGTTTAGTTAACATATAGTGTATTATTAGTTTCAGGGGTAGAATTTAGTGATTCATCACTTACATATAACACCCAGTGCTCATCATTACAAGTGCCCTCCTTAATGCCCATCACCCAATTATCCCACCCCATCCCCCTACCCAGTTCCCCTCCAGCAGTCCTCAATTTGTTCCCTATAGTGAAGAGTCTCTTATGGTTTGCCTCCCTCTTGGTTTTTATCTTATTTTATTTTTCCTTCCTTTCTCCTATGTTCATCTGTTTCGTTTCTTAAATTCCACACATGAGTGAAATCATATAGTGTTTTTCTTTCCCTGACTGGCTTATCTCATTTAACGTAATACCCTCTAGTTCCAGCCACATCATTGCAAATGGCAAGATTTCATTCTTTTTGATGGCTGCTTTGTAATACTCCTTTGTGTATATATACCATATGTTCATTATCTACTTATCTGTCAATAGACATCTGGGCCCTTTCCATAGTTTGGCTATTGTGGACATTGCTGCTATAAATATTTGGGTATAGAGGCCCCTTCAAGTGACTATGTTTGTATCCTTTGGATAAATACCTAGTAGTGCAATTGCTGGGTCATAGGGTAGTTCTATTTTGTAATTTTTGAGGAACTTCCAAAGTGGCTGCTCCAGTTTGCATTCTCACCAACAGTGTAAGAGGGTTTCCCTTTCTCTGTATCCTCTCCAACACTTATTGTTTCTTGAGTCATTAATTTTAGCCATTCTGACTAGTATGAGGTGGTATCTCACTTTAGTTTTGATTGTATATCCCTTGTGCTGAGTGATGTTGAGTATTTTTTCATGTGTCTGTTGGCCATTTGTCTGTCTTCTTTGGAGAAATGTCTGTTCATGTCTTCAGCCCATTTCTTGACTGGGTTTTTTGTTTTTTTGGGCATTGAGTTTGATGAATTTTTTATATATTTTGGATACTAGACCTTTATCTGATATGTCATTTGTGAATATATTCTCTCCTGAATGAGTCATTTTAAACACGGTGCAGGCAGAATTCTGAAGATACTCCCCAAAATTCCTGTCCTCTGTTCATTCAATTGAATGTTAATCTAGGTACTGCTATGAAGGGTTTTTATAAGTAGAATTAAGATGACTAATTAGCTGATTAGTGAAAGATTATCATGGAGTATCAGTAAGCACAAGAGTCCTTAAAAGTAAATAGAAGAGGAATACAGAAGAGCCAGTCAGAGAGATGTTGTGGAAGAAGAGCAGGCAGAAGAGATGGACAGTCATGAGAGGGATTTGTCCCAATTTTACTGGTTCTGACATGTAGGGGGCCACACACAAGGACTGGAGAAAGGCCTCTAGGATCTAAGGTGGCCTCCAGGTGACAGCCCACCAAGAAAACAGCACCTCAAATCTACAACTGAATGGAACTGAATTCAGTCAACAACTGATAAACCTGGAAACAGATCCTCTGCTAGAGTCTCCAGAAGGGAATATAGCCCTGCTGACACCTTGATTCTGGTCTTCTGAGATGTTCAGCAGAGCAACCTGCTGAGCCCACCAGATTTCTGTTCTATAGAACCATGATATAATAAATAGGTGTTGTTTTAAGCCACTAAATTTGTGGTAATTTGTTATGGCAGCATTAGAAAGTTAATACAAATCTCTTGTGATGGGGACTGAAGAATTTCCCTGTTGTATTTTCAGCCCGATTTCTTCAGGTTTTAGGATGAGACACTCTTTTGGGACAACTGATAACTTTTCAGAGATTTCAATTAAGAGCATCATTTTATTGTTGTTGTTTAAGGATGGAGGGAGTAAGAAAATGCACTTTGAGCCAAAATTTCATTTGGGTGTACTTAAAACTGATTAAGGTTCTCCTCTCCATTATAGTTTCCATCCAATAGACTCTCAAGGTTAGTTTTCCAAGTCAGGACAGTGGATGCTTCTGGGGGGGTTAGCATATTGTTATTCAACTTATTCAATACAGTGGTGAAAAGAAATTGTATTCATTTCCTAGTGTCTTTGTAACAAATTACCTCAAAATGAGTGGCTTAAAACAATAGAAATTTCTATGTCTTATTCTAGTTCTGGAGCCTAGAAGTCTGAGATCAAGGTGTCGATAGGACTATTTCTGTCTCTGAAGACTTTAGGGAACTTCCTTCCTTGTCTCTTCGTAGTTTCTGATGGTTGCCAGCAACCTTGGCATTCTTTGGTTTGTAGATGCATCACTTCAGCCCTTATCCCCATTGCTATATGATGTTCTCTCTGTGTGTCTTCACATGGCATTCTTCTCTCTATGTGTATGTGTCCAAATTTCCTTCTTATAAATACATTGGTACTTGGGGCCACCCTAATACAGTATGACCTCACTGTAACTTGATAGACTACCTCTGCCAAGACCCTGGGATTCTGGGTGAACATGCATTTTGAGGGGACACTGTTCAACTCAGTACAGACATGATGTGTGCCTCTTACCTTAGCTTTGGAAAGAAAAATAAAGCAAATATTAATAAAGCAAAAATAAGGAAATATTTGAAATGTTATCCAAATTCATGGTGGTTTCCTTAGTTAAGCACTTCAGATCTGTTGTTCTTGTCTATTGTGGTGCCATGCCAAAATAGATGAGATTTAACTCTTAAACCTTACGAAACTATTTTATAATATCTTAAGGCAATAGAGCAAAAATTCTGTTGTCATTATGTCACCAAAGGAGACAGTAACTAGTTTAGAGTTATAGAATGTTGGATTCGGAAGTTATTCACCTCCCAAGAATTAAAAAGACCCTTCCAAGACACTTCTCTGTTGTAAGAAAACAAACAACACACATATACACAACCACACCCATGAAGTATGTTGGTCTGATCAATCTGCATGGGAAGGTATAAATGAAGAGTATTTATAATACCAAAGGGTTAATTAATTACAGAAGTCTTGCTTATCAAGAGAATGTATTTAACATTTGGCTAACAGCCCCAAATTCAATTCACGGACAATTTTTATTGTAAAAAGTAAAGCATATCTTAACAAGTTACATATGTTCACATGCTTAATTTGCATGGACTTTATTATTTTCCACTCTCACATTAAGATGCAAAATTTAAATATTTAGAGAATTGGAACCAAACCTTTTATTAGCCTGGACTACTCAATATTTTACATTTGTCTGTGTGTTCCCTGATAGGCTAATTCATGATAGTTAACATGTTTTCATCAATTTTGGTACTGCACCCAAAATGTGGTGTTTTTGTGTGTATATTCTCCTAACCTTCAGGTTAGGTTTTGATAGTAATGACAGGTGGCATTTAAAAAAACGAGATAGGTGTCCTCTTTATCCCGTTTGTCCTCTTTAAAGGTCTGCTGTGGCACAATGAGGTCTGCAGTAGTACCCTGAAAGATCTGCTGGGTGTTCCTGATCCTGGATTGCCTCCTTTCACCAACCCCTCCCTTTCTCTCACCATCCTCATTGTTCTTGCTCCCTTTGCATTCTGGCTTTATGTAATCCTTTCAGGAGATCCTTCTGGGCTTCCAAAACTCTGCTTCATTTACTTGGTACTGATCTTGTCTCTGGAGCCTTAAGTAACAGCTCTACAGAGGGATGTCTAAACACCCACTCCTGACCTCTGAACCTGTGGCTCTCTTAGTTAGTCCCCCAACTTCTATTCCTGTCCTACTCCCATCTGTTCCCTAGACTGCAACCCAAGAAATCCAGTAAGTCAGTCTGATTCTCCAACTCCTCTTGCATTCAATGTCCAAAGTCATCAACATGGCTTATGAAGTTCTTCATGATGTGTCCCTTATTTACCCCGCCAATCTCATCCTTTGCGTCCCTTGTCAGTGACCCATTCTGTACTGTAGATATAGTGGATTACTCTATTTAGCTCCCTACTTGCTTCCCTCAAGGCCTTTTTACAATCTGGGTGCCTTCCCTCCCCGCCCCCCAGTCTGGTACATTCTTTCCTTTTCCCTTTTATGTTAATCAAACGGTTGCTGTTTGTCACATTGGTCTAAATGTCGTGTTCTCTAGGTAATACGCTCTGATCTGAGGATTTTATTAGGGAATATTTTCTGTAGTTACATCACACTAAACTTCCCCTAGTTAGTGCATGTAACTGGGCATCATCATGTGCTGTTAATTTATCCTATCTCCCAAGGGTTAATTTGTGAGCCTGCATATGTCTTGTTACCAGTATGGCACATAAAAACCATTTAAGAAATATTTACTTTTTAAATAAACCTGAAGAGAAAAAAGAAAAGAAGATGTTTATTATTCAAGAAATGAATGTAGGAATGTTTGAGTAATGACTTTTCTATTTGATAAGCATTGGAATTTTTTCCAGAGTGCCTTTCTCTCATAGACACCTGCGATATATGCATAGTTGAAGCTCACGGGCAAATCCTAGGCACGTTCTGGCTAACGTAAGATAGATGTGCTAAGAAGTGAAATGCTAGTGTGAGTAAGCATGAAGGTTGCTGGCACAAGCCTGAGTATAGGAAAAATAGGCTTGTTATTGTAAAGTCAGTCTAGAATTCAGAATATGGGCGCTAACAGACCATCAAACCATTACCATCATGAACGCGCAGCCTCTCATTTGCGGGTCTCTTTCCTGAGTGGAGAGACCCACAAATGATTAATAGTTATGGTCTATGGGAGCCAGGTGTAAATTCACAAATTGTGCTCTTACTGATGAGCAGAGTCATTTTGGATGCATTTGAATCCGAATGCTTGCTGGGCTTATCTAATGCCTGCACAATTAACAAATAATCATTTCGCAATTTGGGTTGCCAATGTTCTATTTGGACATAATAGAGTAACAGGCACAAGACTTTGTTGTGTTTTTCTTGATGATGAATATATCCAGAAAAAGGCTATTCAGCCTCTCAAGTGCATGGGATCACTTAGGGATATAGTTAAAAATGCAGATTCTGATTCACTGTATCTGGAGTGGGGCCAGAGAATCTGTATTTCTAGAAAGCTATCAAGGAATTCCAAGAGCCCTACTTTACATTACGAGTTTCTAGGAAATAAGAGGTGAGGCTTTTTATATTTGTTTGTCTTATATTCTGTCACTAGTCTTTCAAAATGGGTGCTATGAGACGTTCAGCTGGGGGAGGGCAGGATATAGATGGGAGATTTATAGACTGGATCTTTGTCCTTGGTGGCTGGGACAGATAAAAGTTTGAGGGGATTCACAAGCTATTCTGTAATGTCATTCAAAAGCAAAGCCATTGGCAAATTTATTGCCCCTTCTGCCTATGTTCTTATCTTGACTTCTGAAAATATTAAGGAATATTAAGGAAACTGCTACAGTTTGTACATAGCTTTTTCCTGTCTTACTTATCATCTCCAAACAATAAAATGAGAAGATTCCATGTCTGTTGAGAGCAGTTTCTCTAAACCTCTATTCAGTGTATAGACTTCTGTAGTTCATTTCTACCCGTGATAATTTTATGGCTCAGCTCTGGAGAGTATGTTGATGTAGCTCCTTCAGGATCTTCCTCCAAATGAGCAACAGAAATAGAACTGAAAAAATAGGAAGCATTTTGCCTCCACTTCCTTTTGTTCTTACAGGTTTGTACCAGAGGAAAAAAATCATCAATAGTAACAGAGACCTCTGCTTCCCTGCCATGCACTTGATTCTGATTCCCTGCCATGCACAAGGGTCTAGATTGGCTAAAATTGCAACAGTTGGACTTATCACTTCCTCCAAGAGTGTATTGATTGACAGAGGTTCTTTTTACTTGAACTTTCAACTTCTATTGTCTTATTTGACATGAAAAAAAAAAAGTAGCTTAGTGATGAATCCAGGAAGGAGTCTGGAAGATTCCTGACCTTCCGTTTTCTGCATGGTCATCAGCAAGCATAACTAAGATCTCTGCCAACGGGTCATGATCTACCCCAGCACTTTTCTGCATTTTCCTCAGAAAGTTTCTCAAATCTTAGCTTTTATATACTTTTAAAAAATCAAACCAAATCTTCACCTAACACGGAACATTCGATTTAGTCAGCTTTAGTACCTCATCTGTGTATGAAAATGAATATATTGTATTTGTGATACTTCTTTAAGTCAATGGACATATAATCATGTTTTATCTTTTTGTCTAGTTAAGGTTTTCAGTGTTTATGTTAGAATAAGTTGGGTCTGAGATCTAAAAATCTGATTAGAAAAATATCCTCAAAACTCTGACTTTTAGAGTAAGACCTTTTACAAAATACCCTTTATGTGCCAGGGACTATGCTAAGTACTTTGCACATCTGTTATTTAATGTAATGTTATTGTAACAATAACTGGGCATATTGGTGTATTTATACCTCACTAACCTTCTGCCAGTCAATACACAAATCTCTGTGAAATAATGAAAAAATGAAACCAAAGCAGCATTCAGAAAAGATAAGCAAAGCTCTCAAGGCCATCCAACTAACAATACTGAAAAAGAAATCAGAAATGTGCCTCTCGTACTTCCTCTACTTTTTTCACTGCACCCTTCCTTGGAAGGTCAAAAATTTTCTCTCTAATCCCATTCCACCTTTTCTTTATTTCTCTGCTCCCAAGTTTCCTGTTTATGAGTCCATTGCAATCATTTATATGTCATGAAGCACACCTTGGAGCCATTGCAATTTGAAAACATTTTTTGAAAATTGACCCAACGTGTGCATGGTTTCCCTGGTCAGCTGCCAAGTCCTGCTATATCTTTGGTATGCTGTCAAGCTAAGAGCTGTAAATTAAGTAAAGTGACTGTCTTAACCCCGGGAAGCTGAATTACAAGACATTTTATCAAAATAAATGATCTGAATTAAATAATTTTGGCTGCTATTTAACTGTGTTGTAGGAAACAGGTTTAGAGGAAACACACCTGGCCTTAGAGAAGCCCAAATCCTATTGGGTTCTTGGTTTATGCTAATGAGCCCTTGGACAATGTCATCACTCACTTTCCACTACACTGTTACAACACATAGAGGTCTCTTTACAACAAAGACCATTTTGGTTTTGCTCCTCAGAAAGCAGAATGAGAAGTTCATATTCTAACCTGGCATGTTCCTTCTTACTTGGATGCCATCATCCACTTCACCTTTGGCTAGAAGTCTGTGAGGATCTCTAGCCTCTGTAATGGTAGTGGCTGAAAAGATCAGGCCAAGCTTTGACAGCCAGTAAGCTTTTACCTAACGAGCAGGTGCATGCAGCAGACCTTTAAAAAACTCATAATTAGGGGCGCCTGGGTGGCTCAGTGGGTTAAGCCTCTGACTTCGGCTCGGGTCATGATCCCAGGGTCCTGGGGTCAAGCCCCACATCAGGCTCTCTGCTCTGCGGGGAACCTGCTTCCTCCTCTCTCTCTCTGCCTGCCTCTCTGCTTACTTGTGATCTGTCAAATGAATAAATAAAATCTTTAAAAAAACAAAACAAAACTCACAATCATAGCTACACTTATAATGCAACTTACAATGTTCTAAGAATTGTGCTAAACTCATCAGATATATTTTCTCCTTTAACCTCCGGAACAACTCTCAATTTACAAATGAGAAAGGTAAAGCTTGGAGAAGTCATGCCATTTTCTACAAGGTATAACATGCTGAAAGCAAAGCTAGAATTTGACCTCCTGTCTCTATCATTGCAAAGCTCATGTCCTTTGTCTCTAAGTCTCTGGGTTCAATTTGGCTGAAGGACACGTGCTATGCCCTCTAGCAACATATTCTTTTGTTGAGTGCTCAAGAGTTAAATAATGCAGTGTGATTCTTTTTCCTAATCTAGGTTTTTATTTCTCTAAGTGAGTTTGCACTTCCACTGAAATTTTAAGAACTTCAGTGTTTTTTCCCTGAGCTTTTTGAACTTCTTTCATACATTCTATATTCCGGAATGAATCAAAATTCTTAAAATTGATTTTTGTACTTTTATGTAAATGCCTGAGGTAAAAAATATTACCGTAAAAAAAAAAATATTACCGTGCTATGTTCTCCATAAACATGTTTCCTTTTCTCAAGCCATTTACTGTTCCTTTAAGATCCATGCCTAACAGAAAATGCCAGAGAATATTAACCCTTGCTCAGTGCTCACTAGCGCTATTTGTGACCCACTTGCTTTGCCCCATTCTCTCCATTGCTTTCTAATTCTTTCTCACAGTTCCTTGATCTTGTTATTTGTTCTTAAATTTCTTGTCTCTTCTCACCCCCAGACTTGACACTGTCTCCCTGGATATTGACTTTCTTCCCTCTAACCATAATTTGTGTTCACTCTCAATGACACTTTCTCATTCTTTTTTTTTGGAAAAATAATCTTGGTGGCACAGGAGTTGGTAACATTGCTACCAAGCTTTTGTCCTGGCCCCTCAAAGGAAAACCAGGCAGCATTCATTCTGAAAAAACAAATGAACAGAACTTCATACTTTAAGAATGTAGCTTTTTGTTATAATAGCCTACTGTATAGCAAGAAAACAAACATTAAATTTGGAAGTCAATTGGAATGTCACACAATAGAGCTTTTCTTTCTTTCTTTCTTCCTCCCTCTTTTCTTTCCTCCCTCCCTCCCTCCAGCCCTCCTTCCTTCCCTTCCTCCCCCCTTTCTTCCTTCCCTCTTCCCTCCCTCCTTCTTTCTCCTTCCTTCCCTCCTTCTTTCTCCTTCCTTCCTTTCTCTCTCTCAATCTCTCTCTTTCTTTCTTTCTTTTCTCCTCCCTCCCTCCCTCTCTCCCTCCCGCTCTCTTTCTTCCTTCCTTCCTTTCTCTCTCCCTCCCTCCTTCTTACTTTGACAATATTTTGACTTCCTTTCTTAACATATCCATCAAAAGATTACTAAGTATATAATTAAGTATTCTAGTCTTGGAGAACTTACTCCTTCCTGAGGCAGCCCAATCTGTTTTTTATTTCACTCTTTTGGAATGCTCTTCCTAATATTAAGCAAAATTATGTTTCATTGTCTAAATTCTTTGCAACTACATAGAATAAATCTATTTCCTCTTACACAAGACAATATTTCAACATTTATAAATAACTCTCACTGGGCTACTCTTCCCATTTACTTTGACCAGTCCTTGTAGGAACTTGTTTGGAAACTTCCACATCCTTGTCTCTTGTCTTAGGTGGAAGAACCCTACTTTTCTAATATCTGGTTTAAATGATCTAACTACCTTTAATCCCAATGTGGCCTGCTTGGAATAGAGTGAGCCTGTTATTATCTTTGTTATGGACACTAAACATGCTTGTTCACTAATAAATATATATTGGTCTCTTTTGGTTGCAAGTTGTAAAATAATCCAACCAAAAAAAAAAAAAAACCAAAAAGACAAATTTATATTAGGAGTTAGTGAGCTGTGCACAGATTTCACTAGACTTTAGGAAGCTCTGGAGCCCAGTACATAAATGTCTAAATGTTTTGAACCTAACCCTTTTAAAATTTGGCTGGAAAAATAGAATACATAAGAGAGTAGAGCACTGTCTATCCTGCTGACTCTCAATTATCTCTCTGAACTCTCCCCTCCTCTTCATCCCATGCTAGTGCATTTTTTGTGCAGACCTTTAAATTTCGACTGGGTTACAGCAATAACCTCAAAAGGGAGGCTGTGGCCACGGCAATTCACAGTATCACTATTGTAGATGCATTCTGGTTTCACAGAAAGTAAGATCCTAAGCAAATTAAATGCCCCTCGCCCACCAAATACCAGAGAGGTCAGACTAATTATGGTGCATCCAAATGATGAAACATAATGGGCCCTTCAGAATCATGGATGGAGAATTTATAATGACATAAAAAATGTTGATGATATAATTTCAGTGAAAATTGAAGGGCAAGAAACTGTATAACCCGCGTGATTCCAATTACATTGAAAACAAAGACTTCCATGTGGCAAATGAATAGCAATTCAATAGTGATAATATCTAGACCATAGATTATGGATGATTTATAGTTTCCTCTGAATATCTTTCCACAGCTTCTATGAGGGACAGCATTAAGTTTATAAAAAATAAAACACAAAGGCCAAAAGTAAGCAATAAGCATTAAGGCTATTAAATTAAATAGGTAAAATTGTGATAATTGTGAGGATTATGAGATTTAATATGCATAAAAGGCTTAAAAGAGTGACCATTTGTAGGTGCTCAGTCAGTTTTTTTCTCTTTCATTTTCTCTCTTCAGTCCTGAGACTTTACATAAAATGATCCATCTAGATACTGCATACAAAGGCCAGATCGACAATGAATAGAATTTAATGTATGTCAACAGAACTAAAATAAAGTGTGTTGGAGAGAGAAAATAAATAAGCTTTGTGGTTTGAGGTAGCCTCGGAGGTGACTTTTAAACCCTGGGTTTTGCCTGATTCTGTGATCTACTCCAGTAGGGTCCAATTAAATGTAGCATAATTAAGGGAATAAAATTCACATTTATATTCACAATAGTGTATGGGTTTAAATGTTCTCAAGGCTGATTGCCATTTCTGAACATCATTTAATACGCCAACGCTCTTTCAGGAGGACGTCTACCTTCACATGTGAACTTTTCCTATGAGGGCGAGGCCAGCCTTTTGGAGTCCCCTTGATCTAAACTTACGGAAAGAAGCTCGAGAGTCAGGAAGTATTCATCAGTGTAAAGGAGAATTGGAACCAAGTTGTATTAGAAATGTTTCCTCTTCAGTTTTCCTTTTTTCTTTTCTAAGTTTGAAACTCTTTGCTAGTTCGTTGTTCTGCTGGAGTATTTAAAAAAAAAATTATCCTTGGCTTTTGTGTAATGCGTCTCATGTTTGTACCGAATCTTCCCCACCTCTCCTCTGCGCACCATTTGCTCTCTTAGCTGTGAGTTTGATGCAGTTAAAAGCCTGCCTCAATGTACAATTATAAGCATTTAAGATGAAACCAAGCCACAGATTATACAAATGAAAGGAGCAAAAATAACAGCATTTTGTATAAACAAGGGCAGAGAGACAATTTGTTCTAGTCAAAGATAAATAAAGTTAAACTCTTCCCAAATTACCACGTGTCAAACTAATCAGAGGAAGCGTCGTTTCTGCAATGCTATTGTGCAAAAATAATTGAAATTACATTTTACAAAATCTAGCAGAGGTAATTTTTTTTTTTTAAAGCAGGCCTACAAACTTTCAGTTACTTCAGCTCACCCTAAGAGCTATTTGTATTGTGTGCTCAACTGAAATAATTGAAGAGCATAGTTTCAAAATGTGTTCTTTCTGCTTGAGAGAATCAGGGCCATCTCTTGGGGTTCAAAGTAAAACTGGCTATGTTAAAGGGACCTCCCAAATTCTTTAGGCTGTCCTTTTGAGAGTCAACCCATGACTCTTATTTTTTGTTTGTTTCTGTCAGTGCCTTTTATATTACCTGTCAATGTGCTCATCATAAAATCCATATACCTGTCATCTTTTATTGCATATTGTATAAGAAATGTCTTAACAATGAGTCCACTTTCTCAAAAGGAAATTGGTGTGAGTTTAATTCAGAAATTAATTTAGACTTTTATTGGGGCAGTTATCAAGTAGGAAGACTAGAACAAAGATGAATAACATATTCATTCTTTTTGTCTCTCATTCTATCTGTTCTTCTCTGAGGTCAATATTGCTTAAGGTTGTAAAATGAAAGCTCTACAAATCACAATCACATAATAGTCAGGAGCCTTATTAAATTTCATTCAGTTCTGTACCAATTCTTAAGGGACCATCACTGTCCTCCAATTTACGCAAAGATTGAATAAAAACTGATCAAAAATTTATGGGATTGAAAAGTCATTCTAAATTTGATCTGCTATTACTGGAGAGAAAACTAGGCCAAGAAGTTTAGCCTGTTAGGCAGTGGGGAGCCATTGAAAGCTTGTGAACAGAGGAGTGACATGATTATATCTGGCAGTGACAGAGAAAATTGATTCCTTGATCCTTGCTTACATGTTTTTTTTTTTCTTTTATTATGAAGGCATAAAAAACATTGTAGGAAGCCAAAGCATACAGACTTCTTGGAAAGTTAAATCACTGTGGCAGACAGTACTCACAAAATATTCATGCAGTGTTCTCCATTTCTTAGGCTTCCTTGGAATTAAGTGACTTGTTCTGGCAGATGGTCTCTGAGTGACATAGGTCATGTCTGGGCTAAGGTGGGAAAGAATTGATGTGTGTTTTCTGTCCCCTCTCCCCCTCGTGATGGCTCGGAGTCATGAGATGTAAGCTGCTAATAGTAGCCACAAGGAAGAGGGTTGTTTTGGAGCGTGGACCAACACAGGAGATAGAAGTTTGTTGAGTTCTGTCACTGATATTTCAACAAGGCCTAGCTTATCCTATTACATAGCCAAACTAGTATGTGAAAAGATACTCAAGCTTACTGTAATGGGAAAAAGGCAAGTTAAAACAACGAGTGAGGTACTATTTTACCTATGAGATTGAAAAACAACAGAAAGTCAGAAAGTTCCAAATTTGATGAAGAATATGGACAAATGGAAACCTTTTTGTATTGCTGGCAGAGATATTTAAAAAAAAAATGATACAGCCGTTTTGGAGAGTTTGACAGTAATAAAATTAGGAGTGACAGATCTGTAGACTAACAGTCCCCACTTCTCATTATCTATCCCACTAAAAATGTTACATAGGGGTGCCTGGGTGGCTCAGTTGATTAAGCATCTGACTCTTAGCTTTGGCTCAGGTCATGATCTCAGGATTGTGGGATCAAGCCCTGTGCCTGGGTTTGCACTCAGTGGAGAGTCTTCTTGAGATTCTCTCTCTTCTTCTCTCCCCACCCCCCACTGCTCTTACTTTTTCTCTAAAATAAATAAATAAATCTTTTTTTTTTTTTTAAAGATTTTATTTATTTATTTGACAGAGAGAAATCACAAGTAGGCAGAGGCAGGCAGAGAGAGAGGAGGAAGCAGGCTCCCTGCTGAGCAGAAAGCCCGATGTGGCGCTTGAACCCAGGACCTGGGATCATGACCTGAGCCGAAGGCAGCGGCTTAACCCACTGAGCCACCCAGGCGCCCAATAAATAAATCTTTTAAACGAATGTTGGGGTGTCTGGGTGGCTCAGTTGTTTGAGTTCCAACTCTTGGTTTTGGCTCAAATCATGATCTCAGGGTTGAGAGATCAAGCCCTGCACCGGGCTCCACACTCCGTGGGGAGTCTGCTTGAGATTCTCTCCCTCTCTCTTCCTCTGCCCCTCCCCCACTGGCATGCTCTCTCCCAAAATAAATAGATCTTAAAAAAATAATCACGTATGTCTATAAAGGGGATTATAGACAAGATTATTGTATCATCTCTTCTTCAAGGGACTGTCTCTTCCTGCTAACATGGTTCTTTTGTTGATCTTTAGATTTCAATTTGTTTATATAATATTTGTGGTAATGAAAAATTTGAGGTAACCTATGTGCCTATTTCTGGTAATATAAGTAAAATATCACAAGCAATTAACTGGGTATATGTAATAAAACTTGTATTGATTTTAGTTGCATATTTTGCATTATAAATTAAGCATCATTTATGTAAGCTGAAAACAAACACACATAAAATAACATTGAATGTTTTACAAAGTTATATACACAGTTGAGAGTAGTGAGGAGAAAGGAAATGGGCACTGGTGATGGGGGAAAATAAAAACAGAGTAAAACTAGAGAAGGGTTTGAGCAGCATGTGTAATTCAGAATTATAAACCCAAGGTAATAAACATCAGAAGGAAAAAAATAATTACCTGTCCACTTTGAATTCCATCTTGTGGATATATCCACATTAATATACTAGTATTTCCTGGGATGCCTGGGTGGCTCAGTTGGTTAAGTGGCTGCCTTTGGCTTGGGTCATGATCCCAGCGTCCTGGGATTGAGTCCCACATCGGGATCCTTGCTCAGTGGGGAGCCTGCTTCTCCCTCTGCCTCTGCTGCCACTCTGCCTGCCTGTGCTCTCTCTCTCTCTGACAAATAAATAAATAAAATCTTTAAAAAAATATACTAGTATTTCCTTTGCTATGCATACAAAACACCTATGAGATTGGCCTTTGCAAACTCTTACATTACCTCCACTGTAGGAACATCTGTTTCCACATGATCTGGGCAGAAATTCATAAAACATCAACTGAAAACTTCCTTAGATAGTACCTCATCCAAAGAATAGCTCCATTTTACCACACTCTGGCTCAAAGAGCTGAACTCAGTTTTTCAAACTAAAAGAAAAATTCAAGGGTCAGTGTCAACATGTTAAGTTAGATCTCCTGTAATCACTAATCAGCTTTTCCCATATTTGTGTTACAGATAAGAGTGTGGTAAGTGTCTGCACAAGATCAAAATAAACATCATCAGTCTGAATATTAGTCGGACTAATTCATGTTATACCAATTACACCTGCCACTTGAAAAATAAATTTTAAGATGATTTTTCAAGTACTCAGGCAACATTTTCAGAGAAAACTGTGACAGTATTCGAGACTGAGCTGCTGATTACAGACAGGGTGATTTTTTGGCTTCATGTGATTTGTCTAAAGAGGTAGCAAAATGAATTGAAGTGGAAACAGGATTCTGTCTGGGTGCTGTTCATCCTCATAGTATTTGGTCTTTACACTCAAATAAGAGGACTTCTTTAGCTATTATTCAGTTTTGTTATTACACTGGTTCAAGCATAGGAAATGTAAATGATTAAGAAACTTAAAAAAATGTCTAAACATTTTAAATTTTAATTCTAAACATTTCTTTTCATAGCATTCAATTTCTGGAAAATCTCCAAGGAAACTGACACACTATATAAGGGTGAGATAGGTAAACAGTGAGGAGGTAAACTGCCTGAAATTGCTACTCCCTAAAATCTTCCACTGACGGTCAATGTGATGGTGGTCAGCATATTTTTAGGGTAAACTGTAATGTATTTTGGCTTCTTAGGAGGTCAGTGAACATGCATGTGCTTTTTCAAAAGGACTTTCTGTAGGTGTAATTGCCAGGATCCCTATTTGAAGTTGCCAATATAGATTATTTTGAATAACAATAGAGCCCTTATCAACTCATATGAAGAATAAAAGCAAAATGGTAATAGATAATAAGACACAACAGAAGATATTTTCACTTTATAATATTGTAGACTACAATCTGTTTCTCAGTGTAATCTTTGACCTAGACTTTTACTGTTATATAGTACCACAGATGTTAACATTTATGTTTGAAATAAATTTTTGCTAGAAAATCCAGAAATAGAACACAATCATTTAAAATCTCGTTTATGAAAACAATGTTTTTTTAAATGACATTTTAAAAATGTTTGTGCCAGAGTGTGAAATGGGCATTTTTTGGTGTGTGTGTGGTGGTATAAATTGGTATATATATATATATATATATTTTTTTTTTTTTGCTAAATAATCTGTGTGAGCTGAAAAGATAATTTTTAAAAAACAATTTTACATCTATCAGCTCTGTGATCTGAAGCATATATCACTTAATCTTTTTGAGCCAGCCTTGTTTTACAACACTACTACCCCTAAGAGCTAATGTTTTTTTGTGCACTTATTATGGGGCTAGGAGTATACTGAAAGGTTTTTCCTCTCACACTGCGTCTGTGTGAAGTAGGTATGATTAACCTCTTTGAGCTTTAGTTTTGTCATCTGTAAAATAGGGATAATTAACTTGTCTAGAATTTCACAACTAAGAAGTGGCCAGGAATTGAACGCAAGTGTGTTGTACTCTACAATCTAGGGCACTTTCGATCACGTACAATATTGCCTAGCGTATTACCCTTTCATGGCAAGGGGGTTAATACATCCCAACCCTGTGTGTTCTGTGGGCTGATTCTTCGTGTATTCTTTGATCTCCCTTCCGGTATACTAATTTAGGTCAAAGATTACCAGATTTTCCATCCTTCTTCTTCCTTTTCCTTTTGATTTTCTGGAACAAACAAAAAACCCAGTCTTCTCAAAACACAAATTTGATTGTGTTGTCTCTGATAAAAATCATTTAGTGGTTTCTGATTGCTCTCAGAAGAAAGTCTAAAATAGTTACTACGATTTTTAAACTGTGCATGGTCTGACCCTGGCTACCTTCATGGCACCATCCTGCCTCATGCTTGCTCTAGATTCCAACATTCCCCACTTCTCTCCTTACAGGTTCTTTAGAGGAACCCTTCCTTTTCTTGGAGACATTTTTCTCTACTCATCATCTATTAACTTTCTCAAGGAAATGTTTCCTTTCGTACAGTCAGTCAGTTTCCTTGGTTAAATGCTCTAAGTGAAAAGCATTATATTGCTTTATAGCATTTACTCAATTCATAGTGTTTTCTGTGCATTTGTTGACCATCACACAAAAGATCCACATTAAATTATCATTTGAGAGAGGACTAGGTGGTGACTTCATCAAGGTAATGGAATTGGAAGCATGGGGCCCTCCTTCCCCTCTTGAATACATTGGTTCAACAATATATGGACAAATTCCCTTAGTGAGAAATCCTGAAACTAGTTGCAAGACTCCTGTACCTGGGGAGAGTGCAAAACCAGCCACACTGAAGTGGTTGGGAAAAATCGAGACCCCTTCTGACCATAACCCTACTCCTGACACAGCACCATACAACCAGAAGAAACCCCCAGCTCCTAGCTTCTCCCTGGGAGAGGGAAAAGAGCTCAACTGTAAGTCACTGTTCCAACTTTTCTGGGGGCTGCTCAAGATACTGGCTTCTGTCTTACCTGTCTTGGCACACTGATGGGACCTGGCATATTCTAGGCACCTTAGGATCAGTGAGAACAAAGATGGTGGTTTCTATTAGCATGGAAACAGTCATCATAACCCCTCCTTCACGCTCCACATCAAGCAAGCAGGTGAAAAACCTAAGATCCCAGCTTCTGCATGGGTAGGGAATAAATTGGACTATATATTTAAATTTTCCAAAATTTCCACCGACTATTCAAGGGAATAGTGCTATCTTGCCTATGTTGGAGCTCTGATGGGACTTAACATCCTCTACATTTGGTAGAGTACAGAGAGGGCTCTTACTTCAGTAGTGAGGAATAATTATCCCTGGACTGAGCATATCTCAGTACTACCTAATGAATATCATTAGGAAAATTCAAAAAGATCAAACCATTTAGAGTAACTTAACTGCATTTCAGTACCATGCTCAAGAATATGAGAATACAAAAAGTCCTGTACCCAATAAGGCAAATTCTAAATTTCTGGCATTCAGTGAAAACTTATGAGGCATGCAGAGAAACAGGGAAATATGATTCATAATGAGAGAAAAAATAAAACCAACTCAGAAGTGACATGTATTAGAATTATAGGCAAGAATGCTAACACATGGGGCGCCTGGGTGGCTCAGCGGGTTAAGCCGCTGCCTTCGGCTCAGGTCATGGTCTCAGGGTCCTGGGATCGAGCCCCGCATCGGGCTCTCTGCTCGGCGGAGAACCTGCTTCCTCCTCTCTCTCTGCCTGCCTCTCTGCCTGCTTGTGATCTCTCTCTGTCAAATAAATAAATTAAAAAAAAAATCTTTTAAAAAAAAAGAATGCTAACACATTTATTATAATTGTATTCTATATATTCTAAAAGTTAGTTAGACACATAGAAGATATAAAATAGATCCAACTAGAAATTCTTGGTATGAAAACCACAATGCACGAGATGAAGCATACACTGGATGGGATTAACAGCAGATTAGACATTGTAGAAGAAAACGTTAGTAAACATGAAAAGATAACAGTAGAAACTGAACAAAGCAAAAAGACAAAAGAGAATAAAAAATGCATGGAGCATCAGTGAGCTGTAGAAGACTTTGAAGAGCACCGGAAATGTAACTCTCTGGGCAAATACAGAATTTTATTTATTTCAATTTAAAATTTTACTTATTTCTTGTTTTTAAATACCTTTAAAAGATCATTGGCTGTTCAAGCAAAAATAACAACATAGTGTGGCTTTATAATATATGTAAAAACAAAAAATATGACAACAGCAGCATAAAGAGGGAAGCAGAGAATAGGAAGCATACTATTGCAAGGATATTATACTATATAGGAAGTGGTATAATATTACTTGAAGGCAGACCATGATAAATTAAAGGTGAATACCATAAACCTTAGAGCACTAAAAAATAAAAAATCCACTAAAATAACAAGACAAAGAATTATGGCTCATAAATCCACAAAGGAAATAAATTGGACTCATAAAAGTAAATTATATAATAGAAGATAGAAAAAAAGGAGAAAGGAACATGAAAGATAGGACTAATAGAAAACAACAAGACAGAAACCTAATTATATGAATAATTGCTTTAGATATAAGTACTCTAAATCTATCAAGTAAAAAGTGGAGATTTTTAGATTGGTTAAAAAGAACAGGACATTGTGTACGTTGCCTACAAGAAATGTACTTAAATGTAATGTAATAGGTCAAAGGTATAACAATGGAAACAGCTACCATGCTAATACTGAGTGACTATTTTAAAATCAGACAAAGTAGATTTCAGAGAAGATTCTTACCAGGGAAAAAGATGATTCATAATGATAAAGGATCAATTTATCAAGAGGACCTAATGATTCTAGTGTGTATGCACCTAATAACTGATCTTCAAATACATGACAGTAAAACTGACAGATCTGCAACTAAGAAATAGACAACTCTACAATTTTTGTCATAGATTTTAATACATCTCTCTCAATAATTGATCTATGGATCCAGTGGAATCCCAGTCAAAATCCCCAGCAGTCTTTGTGTGTAGAAATAGACAAACTGATTCTAAAATTCATATAGAAACGCAAAGGACTTAGAATAGCCACAACTTCTTCAAAAAAGAAGAATAAAGAATATCTGACTTGATTTCAAGACTTAATATAGAGCTGCATAATCAAGATAGTGTCGGGATGGTTTCCTGAGTACATATGTCAAAATGAATCAAATTGTACACTTTAAATATATGCAATTTATTGTATGTCAATTATACCTCAATAAAACTGTTAAAAAGGATTACTGTGAAGAATCATGAATTTCAAATTATGTCAGTAATGCAAGCAAAAAAATCAAACACTGGAAAATGATAGTCACGTTCCTTTTTATTCCCCTACAAGCCTGTTGGCATGCACAGTGAGGCTAAAAACAGCAAGCTAATCAAGTCAAACAAGAAGTAGACTGAAAAAAAAAAAAAGAAAATTTCTGGGAAACTACTTAATACATACATTACAGACATGATTATTAATATACCACATTCTGTTTAGTTTGCCTTGAGATAGTGACTAAAGCTTGTATGAAATCATCACCCTTAGCAAGATATTTAAGAATGATTCATCTAAAACATGAAGCAAACCCTGTGTGATTGGTAAATGAGTATTATGACTTATTTAGCAAGCTGATGATGTTCTTTCTTTTCCTTTTTAAAGTTTTCTGCATTGTGGGAGATAGCCAGTTAAGCTTTGCTAAAACATAGTTTTGAAATAAGTTGGACTAAGATCCGGACCTTTGAGTCATAGTTATATATTTTTAATGACAGTGAAAAGGTTCCTTATTCCAATAATACATTGAATAATTATTTTTAAAATATGGGTCATTTCATTTTTGGTTCATACTTTAAAAAGGTCTTTTATCCTGTACTCATAACATAGGATAGACTTGCGTATATATAAAATTTATAAACAAGTGTATGTACCTTAGGAGAAGATCCAAAGCAGAAATGAGCCTCTTGGGAATATTCAAGAAGTATGCAGACTGTCCAAGTGAATGCTACTGAATTCACAGAGAATTTATGAGAGTGTTTCTTGCAGTTCAACCTACAGGGTTAGTTCAAGTTTGAACTTAATAACATTGGAACTTAATAGTCCTGAAAAATATAGCATTTTGGACATACTCTATTTTGTGTTTTATAGAAAGCTGCTGAGATGTTGACCTACAACTATTTATACTAAGCCCAAAAAAGACTTCAAATTGCAGAGAAAATACCAGAAACTTTCTCTAGTCCTATTGAATGGTGAGGGGCATATAAAATGTGGAATTAATATCATGCCTCTATCTTTCCAATCTATGTTATTTATTAAGAGCAGTCAAAGCTTTAAAAAAGTCAAAGAACAATAGCCACATACCTAGGATGTACTAAAACCATCTCAAATCAAAGAGTCAAAATGGCAAATTTGTTGCAGAGTTTCTGTTGTGATTGAGGAAATATTTTGATTCAATATTAAGAAAAAATCATAATACAAAACTTATGATTTCAATTATCTGCTCAAATACATTTTGATATCTTTTTAGTTTTTTTTTTTTTTAACAAAGTAGTTGCCTTGGGATATGGATTTATTTACTATTTTATTTCTGCTTTTTAAATTTATATACTTTACATGTTTATACTTTACAAATTTTATATGATTATATATTTTCTTGATTATCTGAAAAAATCTCTAACAATTTTGGGTAGCTTTACGTATTTCACATTTTTTACCTTTTAAAAAATCAATTAAATGTATTTATAATCAATGTGATTTTAATCTTACAAGTTTAAAAATACTTATTTAAAAATTCAGAAAATAGGAACTCTCTTTTGTTAACCTATGAACCAGATCTTTAATTTTGAAGAGAAATTTATGTCATAGGGCAGTGACATAGTGAGGATATTTCATCTAAGATACTCTTTGCATCTCTTTTCTATTGTCATATTTTTCTCCATATAACATGTTTTTATATATGATATGGGAACTAATCTGTACTTTCTCTTTTTAAGTTGTCATATTAGAGATGCATGCATTTTTGGATAATAGCTTTATGGAGGTATAAATAACATACAATAAACTGCAAGGTATATAATAAGTTTTGATGTATACTACACCCATGAAAACCTCACCACAATCAAGATACTGAACACATTCCTTATCCCCAGAAGTTTCCATGGGTCCTTTTGTAATCCCTATCTCCCCAGCTGCACAAACCTTTCCTTTAGTCTCAGCATGTTCTTAGGCAACCACTGATCTGCTTGCTATCACTACTGGTTAGTTTATGTTTTCTATAATTTTACATGTATGATATTATGCAATAAGTACTATTTTTGGTTTCTTTTTCTTTAATGTACATTGTTATATTAGTTTCAGGTGTACAATATAGTGATTCAGCAATTTTATACACTACTCGGTGCTCATTGTGATAAGTGTACTCTTACTCCCCTTCATCTATTTCACCCATCCCCCCACCAACCTCCTCTCTGGTAATCATCAGTTTGTTCTCTGTAGTTAAGTAGTTAAGTCTCTTTTTTGGTTTGTCTCTTCTTTTCTTTGTTCATTTGTTTTGTTATTTAAATTCCACATATGAGTGAAATCATATAATATTTGTCTTTCTCTGACTGGCTTATTTCACTTAGCATTTTACCCTCTAGATACATCCATATGTTGCAAATGGCAAGAGTTCATTCTTTTTTATGACTGAGTAATATTCCGTTATATATATACATACACCACATCTTTATCCATTCATCTGTTGATAGATACTTGGGCTGTATCCATCATTTGGCTATTGTGAATAATGGTGCAGTAAACATAGGGTTGCATATATCTTTTCAAATTAGTATTTCATATTCTGTAGGTAAATACTCAGTAGTGTGATTATTTTATTTTATTTTTTAAAGTAGTCTCCTTGCCCAGTGTGGAACCCAATGTGGGGCTTGAACTCATAACTCTGAGATCAAGACCTGAGCTCAGATCAATAGTCAGAGGCTTAATTGACTGAGCCACCCAGGGATGCGAAGGTAGTTCTATTTTTAATTTTTTGAGGAAGCTGCATACAGTTTTTTTTTTTAAAGATTTTATTTATTTATTTGACAGACAGAGATCACAAGTAGGCAAAGAGGCAGGCAGAGAGAGAGAGAGAGGGAAGCAGGCTCTCCGCTGAGCAGAAAGCCCGATGCAGGGCTCGATCTCAGGACCCTGAGATCATGACCTGAGCTGAAGGCAGAGGCCTTAACCCACTGAGCCACCCAGGCGCCCCTGCATACTGTTTTCCACAGTGGCTATACCAGTTTGCATTCCTACCCACAGTGCAGAACAATTTTTCTCCACATCCTCATGCTCTGGCTTCTTTCATTCAGCTTACTTGTTTTGAGATTCATCCATGTTTGTAGTGTATATTAATAATTCATTTCTTTCTATTGCTGAGTAGTATTACATTGTATGATATACTAATTTATTCATTTATTTACCTATTGATGAACTTCTGGGTTGTTTCTAGTTTTTAGCTATTACACTTATATCTTTTATGAACATTTGTGCACAAATCTTTGAATGGACATATACTCTTAAGTAAATAACTAGAAGAGGAATGGTTGGATCATATGGTAGATGCATATTTAACTTTTAAAGAAAATTCCCATTTGTTTCCAAAGTGATCCTACCATGTTACTTTCCCATTAGCAGTATAGGAACATTCCAGTTCCTCCATATTCCTGCAAACATTTGGTATGGTCATTTAGAAATTTTTTTTACCATTTAAGTAGATGCACAGTAGTATCTAATTGTGATTTTAATTTGTATTTTCCTAATGACTAATGATGTTGAACATTGTCCCATATGCTTCTTTTCCATTCATATATTTTCTTTGTTGACATTTCTGTTCAAATCTTTTGCTCATTTATTATTAATTATAATTAATAAATAATATTATTATTATTTTCATTTATGAATAGCCAATTATTCCACCACCATGTGTTTATTTTATTTTCTACAGAGAGAGCACGAGCATGCAAATGGGGGTGGGGGGGTGTGAAGCAGAGGGAGAGAGAGAATCTGAAGCAGGTTCCACACCTACAGTGGAGCTCCATGTGGGGCCCTATCTCATGACCCTGAGATCATGACCTGAGCCCAAATCAAGAGTTGGACGCCCAGCTGACTGAGTCACCAAGGCTCCCTTCCATCACAAGTTTAAAAGATTTTTCTTTCTCCACTGAATTGTCTTTGTACCTTGTTGAAAATCAGTTGTTTATGTATGTCTGGGTCTAATTTCTGGACTCTTTGTTCTGTTATATGGACCTAATTATTTTTATGGTAATAACTCACCCTTTTGATTATTGTACCTTTATAATTATAATGTTAGTCCTCAACTTTCAAAGTTGTTTTGGAGATTCTAGGTCCTTTATGTTTATTTAGATATCTTCTCCATTCAGTAGGTTGTCTTTTAGTTTTGTTGATTGTTTCCTTTGCTGCACAGAAGCTAGTCTCAATTGTTTATTTATTTTTTGAAGATTTTATTTATTGATTTGACAGAGAAAGTAGGGGGAGTGGCAGGCAGAGGGAGAAGGAGAAACAAGCTTCCTGCTGAGCAGGGAGCTCGATGCAAGGCTCAATCCCAGGACCCTGGGGTCATGATCTGAACCAAAGGCAGATGCTTAACTGACTGAGCCACCCAGCACCCTGATGTAGTTCCAACAGTTTAATTTTGCTTTTGTTTCCCTTACCTTAGGAGGCATATCTAGAAAAAAGTTTCTGTATCCGATATTGGAGAAATTACTGCCTGTGCTCCTTTTGAGGATTTTCATAGTTTCAGGTCTCACATTTAGGTCCTTAATCCATTTTGAAATTATCTTTGTGTGTGGTGTAAGCCAGTGGTATATGACCTGAATTTTTTTTTTTTTATGTTAATTTTTTTTATTTTTTTCAGCATAACAGTATTCATTATTTTTGCACCACACCCAGTGCTCCATGCAATCCGTGCCCTCTACAATACCCACCACCTGGTGCCCCCAACCTCCCACCCCCCACCCCTTCAAAATTCTCAGATCGTTTTTCAGAGTCCATAGTCTCTCATGGTTCACCTCCCCTTCCAATTTCCCTCAACTCCCTTCTCCTCTCCATCTCCCCTTGTCCTCCATGCTATTTGTTATGCTCCACAAATAAGTGAAACCATATGATAATTGACTCTCTCTGCTTGACTTATTTCACTCAGCATAATCTCTTCCAGTCCCGTCCATGTTGCTACAAAACTTGGGGATTCATCCTTTCTTTCTTTTTTTTTTTTTTTTTTTTTTTTACAGCTTTATAAACATATATTTTTATCCCCAGGGGTACAGGTCTGCGAATCGCCAGGTTTACACACTTCACAACACTCACCATAGCACATACCCTCCCCGATATCCATAACCCCACCCCCTCTCCCAACCCCCTCCCCCCATCAACCCTCAGTTTGTTTTGTGAGATTAAGAGTCACTTATGGTTTGTCTCCCTCCCAATCCCATCTTGTTTCATTTACTTTTCTCCTACCCCCTCGACCCCCCATGTTGCATCTCCTCTCCCTCATATCAGGGAGATCATATGATAGTTGTCTTTCTCCGATTGACTTATTTCGCTAAGCATGATACCCTCTAGTTCCATCCACGTTGTCGCAAATGGCAAGATTTCATTTCTTTTGATGGCTGCATAGTATTCCATTGTGTATATATACCACATCTTCTTTATCCATTCGTCTGTAGATGGACATCTAGGTTCTTTCCATAGTTTGGCTATTGTAGACATTGCTGCTATAAACATTCGGGTGCACGTGCCCCTTCGGATCACTACGTTTGTATCTTTAGGGTAAATACCCAGCAGTGCAATTGCTGGGTCATAGGGTAGTTCTATTTTCAACATTTTGAGGAACCTCCATGCTGTTTTCCAGAGTGGTTGCACCAGCTTGCATTCCCACCAACAGTGGAGGAGGGTTCCCCTTTCTCCGCATCCTCGCCAGCATCTGTCATTTCCTGACTTGTTAATTTTAGCCATTCTGACTGGTGTGAGGTGATAGATCATGGTGGTTTTGATTTGTATTTCCCTGATGCCGAGTGATATGGAGCACTTTTTCATGTGTCTGTTGGCCATCTGGATGTCTTCTTTGCAGAAATGTCTGTTCATGTCCTTTGCCCATTTCTTGATTGGATTATTTGTTCTTTGGCTGTTGAGTTTGCTAAGTTCTTTATAGATTTTGGACACTAGCCCTTTATCTGATATGTCATTTGCAAATATCTTCTCCCATTCTGTCAGTTGTCTTTTGGTTTTGTTCACTGTTTCCTTTGCTGTGCAAAAGCTTTTGATCTTGATAAAATCCCAAAAGTTCATTTTTGCCCTTGCTTCCCTTGCCTTTGGTGATGTTCCTAGGAAGATGTTGCTGCGGCTGACGTCGAAGAGGTTGCTGCCTGTGTTTTCCTCGATGATTTTGATGGATTCCTTTCTCACATTGAGATCCTTCATCCATTTTGAGTCTATTTTCGTGTGTGGTGTAAGGAAATGATCCAATTTCATTTTTCTGCATGTGGCTGTCCAATTTTCCCAACACCATTTATTGAAGAGGCTGTCTTTGTTCCATTGGACATTCTTTCCTGCTTTGTCGAAGATGAGTTGACCATAGAGTTGAGGGTCCATTTCTGGGCTCTCTATTCTGTTCCATTGATCTATGTGTCTGTTTTTGTGCCAGTACCATGCTGTCTTGATGATGACAGCTTTGTAATAGAGCTTGAAGTCCGGAATTGTGATGCCACCAACTTTGGCTTTCTTTTTCAATATTCCTTTGGCTATTCGAGGTCTTTTCTGGTTCCATATAAATTTGAGGATTATTTGTTCCATTTCTTTGAAAAAAATGGATGGTATTTTGATAGGAATTGCATTAAATGTGTAGATTGCTTTAGGTAGCATAGACATTTTCACAATATTTATTCTTCCAATCCAGGAGCATGGAACATTTTTCCATTTCTTTGTGTCTTCCTCAATTTCTTTCATGAGTACTTTATAGTTTTCTGTGTATAGATTCTTAGTCTCTTTGGTTAGGTTTATTCCTAGGTATCTTATAGTTTTGGGTGCAATTGTAAATGGGATGGACTCCTTAATTTCTCTTTCTTCTGTCTTGTTGTTGGTGTAGAGAAATGCAACTGATTTCTGTGCATTGATTTTATATCCTGACACTTTACTGAATTCCTGTACAAGTTCTAGCAGTTTTGGAGTGGAGTCTTTTGGGTTTTCCACATAGAGTATCATATCATCTGCGAAGAGTGATAGTTTGACTTCTTCTTTGCCGATTTGGATGCCTTTAATTTCCTTTTGTTGTCTGATTGCTGAGGCTAGGACTTCTAGTACTATGTTGAATAGCAGTGGTGATAACGGACATCCCTGCCGTGTTCCTGACCTTAGCGGAAAAGCTTTCAGTTTTTCTCCATTGAGAATGATATTTGCAGTGGGTTTTTCATAGATGGCTTTGATAATATTGAGGTATGTGCCGTCTATCCCTACACTTTGAAGAGTTTTGATCAGGAAGGGATGCTGTACTTTGTCAAATGCTTTTTCAGCATCTATGGAGAGGATCATATGGTTCTTGTTCTTTCTTTTATTAATGTGTTGTATCACATTGATTGATTTGCGGATGTTGAACCAGCCTTGCAGCCCTGGAATAAATCCCACTTGGTCGTGGTGAATAATCCTTTTAACGTACTGTTGAATCCTATTGGCTAGTATTTTGGCGAGAATTTTTGCATCTGTGTTCATCAAGGATATTGGTCTGTAGTTCTCCTTTTTGTTGGGATCCTTGTCTGGTTTTGGGATCAAGGTGATGCTGGCCTCATAAAATGAGTTTGGAAGTTTTCCTTCTATTGCTATTTTTTGGAACAGTTTCAGGAGAATAGGAATTAGTTCTTCTTTAAATGTTTGGTAGAATTCCCCCGGGAAGCCGTCTGGCCCTGGGCTTTTGTTTGTTTGAAGATTTTTGATGACTGTTTCAATCTCCTTACTGGTTATGGGTCTGTTCAGGCTTTCTATTTCTTCCTGGTTCAGTTGTGGTAGTTTATATGTCTCTAGGAATGCATCCATTTCTTCCAGATTGTCAAATTTGTTGGCGTAGAGTTGCTCATAGTATGTTCTTATAATTGTCTGTATTTCTTTGGTGTTCGTTGTGATCTCTCCTCTTTCATTCATGATTTTATTTATTTGGGTCCTCTCTATTTTCTTTTTGATAAGTCTGGCCAGGGGTTTATCAATCTTATTAATTCTTTCAAAGAACCAGCTCCTAGTTTCGTTGATTTGTTCTATTGTTTTTTTGGTTTCTATTTCATTGATTTCTGCTCTGATCTTTATGACTTCTCTTCTCCTGCTGGGTTTAGGGTTTCTTTCTTGTTCTTTCTCCAGCTCCTTTAGGTGTAGGGTTAGGTTGTGTACCTGAGACCTTTCTTGTTTCTTGAGAAAGGCTTGTACCGCTATATATTTTCCTCTCAGGACTGCCTTTGTTGTGTCCCACAGATTCTGAACTGTTGTGTTTTCATTATCATTTGTTTCCATAAATTTTTTCAATTCTTCTTTGATTTCCTGGTTGACCCATTCATTCTTTAGAAGGATGCTGTTTAGTCTCCATGTATTTGGGTTCTTTCCAAATTTCCTCTTGTGATTGAGTTCTAGCTTTAGAGCATTGTGGTCTGAAAATATGCAGGGAATGATCCCAATCTTTTGATACCAGTTGAGACTTGATTTAGGACCAAGAATGTGATCTATTCTGGAGAACGTTCCATGTGCACTAGAGAAGAATGTGTATTCTGTTGCTTTGGGATGAAATGTTCTGAATATATCTGTGATGTCCATCTGGTCCAGTGTGTCATTTAAGGCCTTGATTTCCTTGTTGATCTTTTGCTTGGATGATCTGTCCATTTCAGTGAGGGGAGTGTTAAAATCCCCTACTATGATTGTATTCTTGTCGATGTGTTTCTTTGATTTTGTTATTAATTGGTTTATATAGTTGGCTGCTCCCACGTTAGGGGCATAGATATTTAAAATTGTTGGATCTTCTTATTGGACAGTTCCTTTGAGTATGATATAGTGTCCTTCCTCATCTCTTATTATAATCTTTGGCTTAAAATCTAATTGATCTGATATAAGGATTGCCACTCCTGCTTTCTTCTGATGTCCATTAGCATGGTAAATTCTTTTCCACCCCCTCACTTTAAACCTGGAGGTGTCTTCGGGTGTAAGATGAGTTTCTTGTAGGCAACATATAGATGGTTTTTGTTTTTTTATCCATTCTGATACCCTGTGTCTTTTGATTGGGGCATTTAGCCCATTAACATTCAGGGTAAGTATTGAGAGATATGAATTTAGTGCCATTGTATTGCCTGTAAGGTGACTGTTATTGTATATTGTCTCTGTTTCTTTGTGATCTACTACTTTGAGGGTCTCTCTTTGCTTAGAGGACCCCTTTCAATATTTCCTGTAGAGCTGGTTTGGTATTTGCAAATTCTTTCAGTTTTTGTTTGTCCTGGAAGCTTTTAATCTCTCCGTCTATTTTCAATGATAGCCTAGCTGGATATAGTATTCTTGGCTGCATGTTTTTCTCATTTAGTACTCTGAATATATCATGCCAGCTCTTTCTGGCCTGCCAGGTCTCTGTGGATAAGTCTGCTGCCAATCTAATATTTTTACCATTGTACGTTACAGACTTCTTTTCCCGGGCTGCTTTCAGGATCTTTTCTTTGTCACTAAGACTTGTCAATTTTACTATTAGGTGACGGGGTGTAGACCTATTCTTATTGATTTTGAGGGGGGTTCTTTGAACCTCCTGGATTTTGATGCTTGTTCCCTTTGCCATATTGGGGAAATTCTCTCCAATAATTCTCTCCAATATACCTTCTGCTCCCCTCTCTGTTTCCTCTTCTTCTGGAATCCCAATTATTCTAATGTTGTTTCATCTTATGGTGTCACTTATCTCTCGAATTCTCCCCTCGTGGTCCAGTAGCTGTTTGTCCCTCTTTTGCTCAGCTTCTTTATTCTCTGTCATTTGGTCTTCTATATCGCTAATTCTTTCTTCTGCCTCATTTATCCTAGCAGTGAGAGCCTCCATTTTTGATTGCACCTCATTAATAGCTTTTTGGATTTCAACTTGGTTAGATTTTAGTTCTTTTATTTCTCCAGAAAGGGCTTTTATATCTCCCGAGAGGGTTGCTTTAATATCTTCCATGCCTTTTTCAAGCCCGGCTAGAACCTTGAGAATCATCATTCTGAACTCTATATCTGACATATTACCAATGTCTGTATTGATTAGGTCCCTAGCCTTTGGTACTGCCTCTTGTTCTTTTTTTTGTTGTGAATTTTTCCGCCTTGTCATTTTGTCCAGATAAGAGTTTATGAAGGAGCAAGTAAAATACTAAAAGGGTGGCAACAACCCCAGGAAAATATGCTTTAGCCAAATCAGAAGAGATCCTGAATTGTGAGGGGGGAGAAAGGGGATAAAAAGGGGTTCAGAAAGAAAGAAAAAAAAAAACTATTAAAAAAAAGAAAGCCGATAAAGAAATAAATATAAAAAGAGGAAAAAATATATATATATATTAGATAAACTATTTAAAAAACGTTAAAAAAAAGAAAATGGTAAAAGTTAAAAAAAATTTAGCAGAAGAAGAGAAAAAGAAAAAAAAATTGAAAAAGAAAAAAAATTAAATTAACTGCAAGGCTAAAAAATCATGGGGAGAAAGCCATGAGTTCCGTGCTTTGCTTTCTTCTCCTCTGGAATTCCGCCGTTCTCCTTGGTAGGTGAACTTGGTCCTGGCTGGGTTTCCCATAGATCTTCTGGGGGAGGGGCCCGTTGTAGTGATTCTCAAGCGTCTTTGCCCCAGGCGGAGTTGCACCGCCCTTACCCGGGGCCGCGCTGAGTCATCCGCTCGGGTTCGCTTTCGGGAGCTTTTGTTCCCTGAGCGCTTTCCGTAGAGTCCGGAGGACAGGAATAAAGATGGCGGCCTCCCGGTCTCCGGCCCGGAGGAGCCGAGAGCCCGGGGCCCCACTCCTCAGTGCGCCCTCAGAGAACAGTGCCAAATGACTCTCGTCACCCTGGCCTCCGGCCGCGCTCCGAGCCGACCGAGCCTGCGACCGGTTCAAGGCAACCCTGAGCTGAGAGTCACTCCTCGGCTCTGTCTCTGCAGCCGGCCTCCCCGTTCTAATACCGGTAAGCTCTGCGACACTGAGACACCCCCGATCCTTCTGCGACCCTGCGGGACCTGAGGCCGCGCTTACCCCGCCTGGGCTTCACCCCAGTTAAGCCTCTGGAGCGATGTCCCTCAGCAGAACAGACTTTTAAAAGTCCTGATTTTGCTCCGTTGCTCCGCAGCTCGCCGGGAGCCGGCCCCTCCCCCCGCGGTCTATCTTCCCGTCGCTTTGGATTCACTTCTCCGCCAGTCCTACCTTGCAGAAAGTGGTTGATTTTCTGTTTCTGGAATTGCTGTTCTTCTTCTCTTCAATCTCCCGTTGGATTTGTAGGTGTTTGCAATCTTTAGATAAGCTATTTAGCTGATCTCCCGCTACCCGAAGTAGTCTCAGCCTGCTACTTCTCCGCCATCTTGACTCCTCCCCCTATGACCTGAATTTTTTATGGCTTGGAATATGCTCTGTCTGTAACTATTCCATGTACACTTTAGAAGGCTATATACTGGGGCGCCTGGGTGGCTCATAGGGTTAAAGCCTCTGCCTTCGGCTTCGGCCTCTGCCTTCGGCCCGCATCGGGCTCTCTCCTTGGTGGGGAGCCTGCTTCCTCCTCTCTCTCTCCACTTGCCTCTCTGCCTACTTGTGATCTCTCTCTGTTGAATAAATAAATAAAATCTTAAAAAAAAAAGAAGGCTATATACTCTGCTTTTATTGGGAGGAATGTTCTTAAATGCCAATGAAATCAAGTTTGTTTGTGATTTTCAAGTCTTCCATGTCTTTCCTGATATTCTTTCTACTTTTTCTATAAATTATATTTGACTGTAATTTGTCTACTTTTACTTGAAGTTCTCTCTTTCTGCTCCATTTTTGGATGTATAAATGTTTGTGATTTATATATTTTCTGTTTGACAGATAATAGACACAGCTTTCACATGTAACACATCTTAATCTACTTCAGTATCTTTCCATTTCATTAGCCCCATAATGTACTTCTTTTTATTTTGAAGGAAAATATGAAGATGTGACCCTTTCTCTTGTGATAATTATTTGTTTGACTAATATCAAATGTATGTTCTGTTACTGGTACTCTTTTTCTATGACTTTCTGTGTATTCAATCTTTCAAGTCAATGCAGAATTATAACATATTTTCAAGCTATTTTACATGGTAGTTAAACTCTACACCTGTAGTTTCAACACTATCCAAACTCCAATGAAGAGATGAAAATATGAGCTGCTATGACTAAGTCTGATCATGTGTAAGCAATACCAATTATATCTCAATTGCTGTCTGAATGACATTAAGTGTAATACACACCTTGATGTTTAAATGTGAAAAAAAAGTGTGTCTTAAAGTCTAAGGAATACTGTATATGCTAAATAGAAATATAGGATTCTATACAGTGAAGTAGCCAAGATTACTGTCCTCATTGAGCTTGCATTTTAATGTGTACAGGCCAAAGCAAAACAAGTACAAAATAAGCTAGATAATTCTCACCCATGGTATGTACTATAAAGATAGTTAATGGAGTCGATTAAAGGTGCCTTTGATTGGGTCATCAGTGAGGGCCTTCCTGAGGATGTCATGAGTGCAATGAATGGCACCAACACCTGAATAGTGGGAAGAAATCACTGTAGATGACTTGGCTGAAGAACATTTGGGTGAGACAGAGCAAGTGGAAAGCCTTTTATTTAGCAATGAGCTTAATACTAGAGAAACATAAAGCCAGTGTGGCTGGCATTTAGTGGATAAGGGTAATCATGGAGCCAGGTGAAAGCAGAAATAGTTGGTAGGGCTATTTTTGCTTCAATCTCTCCATAGTTGAGTCAGAAGATTAAGTATTCCTTCAGTACAATGCATTAAACACATTGTAGCTCATGGATCTGTTTCATTTCAACCCTGACTGGGGACTAAAAGCAGAAAGAAGTAAGTTGAGCCTCCCAGGGTGCTTAGCATCTGTACTACATGCAATTTAGCACTTGGATATATGTTTCCATGTGTTACTTGCAAATTGTATCATCTGTTTAAGCCCTTTCACTCTGAGCAGAAAGGGCCATATTATATTGGTTCGATTAATATTATATGGCTTCTCAAAAAGATGGTTATAGTTGGGGGAAGCAGGGGGTAGAAAAGGATTGATGCAAAATCAGCACGTTTCCTGGCAATTATATTAACCTGTTAGCACTTAGGAGTATAATTGGAACATCTTTCTAGAATGCAATCTGGAAATATGTATAAGCGAATCTAAGGTTTTTTTTAATGCTTTTATATAAGAAAGTATATGAAAGAAGTGATCAGGACAAAGATACTTTAACTAGGATGCTCATTGAACTTTTTTTCAATAATAGGAGGAAGACTGTAGACAAGTTAATGTTGGAAAACAGAGCTACCATGAAATATGTGGTGTTAAAGTTGTGATACAACTTATTTCTTGAGATGAAAAACATTGTCTAAAATAATTAAAGTGAAAAATATGGACAGAGGCGGGGTGTAATCCTAGTACAGGAAAATAACAAATTTCTGTATGTATGAACAGAAAAAGAAAAAATTCTGGCCATCTACAAAATTGGAAATAGTGGTTATTTCTTTATGGTGGGGTTATTGGTAGGCTTCCTTTTATCTTTGTATATTTTTATAATGTCTGAGTATTTATAGTGAACATACATGTTGTATCTAAAATAATTAGGAAGACATTCTTTCTATTTTGATAAAAAAACATAAGGGTAAGTAAGCTGCTAAAGGAGCTGATTTAATGAGTAAAAGAATTTATGAAGTATAGCTAAGAACACCCTTGGAGCAAGTCCAGAAGAAAGTGGTTTCTGGCATTGTGCCTGACATGTCGTAGATAACAAATAGTAAGTGGTTGTTAAGGGCTGAATTTGGTTCCCTCCAAAATTCATATATTGATGTCCCAACCTCTAGTACCTCAGAATGTACCTGTATTTGAAGATAAGTTCTTACAGGTATGATTATATTGAATGTGGCTATTATGATGGGGCCCTCATTCCATATGACCAGTGTCATTATAAGAAGAGGAAGAGATGCCAGTCATGCACACACCCAAAAAGGACCCTGTGAAGACAAAGGAAGAAGGCAGCTATCTATAAGCCAAGGAGGGAGTCTTCAGGAGAAACCAAACCTGCTGACACCTTAATCTTGGACTTGAAGTTTCCAGAACTCTGAGAAAATACATTTTTGTTGTATAAGCCACCCAATCTATGCTATTTTGTTATAGCAGCCTATAACATTTAAAAAAAAAAAAAAAATCATGGCTGCTTATATTGTTAAGACTTATCAAATCCCAGCTACTGCATAAAGCAGCTTTACATGCATTATCTTACTTGTTCATCAAAAAATCTTTTTTTTTTTGTTCATCAAAATATCTTATGAATTAGATGCTACTGTTCATGTTTACTTTGCAAATAATGTACTGAGGCTTAGGGATCTTAATTCATCACATAGTGGCAGAGCTAGGTTTTGAATGTAAATTGTCTGATGTTATAATCTCTGACCTCAAGTGCTGTACTAATATTAGTACAACAACATAGCAGGGTGCAAGGTTAGGGTTCAAAGACGTTAACATGGCAAAATCAAAGATTTGGCGCATTATTTCTACTCTAAGTAATATAGCACATTATAACTATTTTCATATAATGTATATAGTTTTTTCTTTTACAATTTTTATGTCCTTTTTTGTTGAATTAAAAAACTGCATTTCTCTTTATATAAGGTAAAGAGGTTTTGTGATATCTGGTTTGTTTGATTTTTTTTTAAAGATTTATTTATTTGACAGACAGAGATCACAAGGAAGCAGAGAGGCAGGCAGAGAGAGAGAGAGGAGAAAGCAGGCTCCCTGCTGAGCAGAGAGCCCAATGCGGGGCTCGATCCCAGGACCCTGGGATCATGACCTGAGCCGAAGGCAGAGGCTTTAACCCACTGAGCCACCCAGGCGCCCCTGTTCGTCTGATTTTTAAACCCTGGGGGTATAATTCCACACAGGTCTGTGAGAAGAATAATTAAGTACTAGAACTAGGACCAGGGTCTCAAGACAAAAAGGAAGTTATTATTTGGAATTTGAAGCCCTAAAGAGCCAGTGCCCCCTGCCAGTTTGTTGGCTCTTTACATGTGGATACGCTTTCATGTACTCTTCAAATCAACCTTTTGAAGAAGGTTCTACTATCAGTGAAGAAACTTAGATTCTGGGAGTTTAAGCAACTTCTTTAAACTCACAGGTCTGACAGGTACTCCCGGGTCTTCCTAGTCCTGTGACATGCTTGCACAGGAGAGCCATGCTTGTTAGGGGAATGAACACGTTCTCTGTAGCCATTATTTTTTTTTAAGATTATTTATTTATTTATTTGACAGACAGAGATCACAAGTAGGCAGAGAAGCAGGCAGAGAGAGAGAGGAGAAAGCAGGCTCCCCGCTGAGCAGAGAGCCCGATGCGGGGCTTGATCCCAGGACCCTGGGATCATGACCCGAGCCGAAGGCAGAGGCCTTAACCCACTGAGCCACCCAGGTGCCCCACTGTAGCCATTAATTTATATTTACTTCATGTTCATTCCAAAGAAGACATTTGACCTTATAGAAGAAACTCTGGGGTCCTAACACAGGGAGCTTTGAACTGCAGGTCCTTGAGACTTGGAAAGTTTAATTCCCCAACATAATTCATTGGAAATGACCCAAGAAAGAAACATGGGGAAAATCACTCTTGTAATCTCAGGGTTTCCTAAATAATACTATTTCACCATTTAGCGAATGCTTCCTCTGTGCCATACACCATGAAACATATTACCTTATTTCTCCGGAATGCTGTGAGACAAGCACTGCTGTTATGTTCCATTTCTATATCAGGAAACTAATGCCCAGGGAGACTGGAGAAAGTGCAAATGGAAGGTGGTAAGTATAGGATTGTAGCCCAGGTGCTTGACAAGCACTTGGTATTGCCCTGGGACCTACACTGGAAGAACTGCCATTTTGATTCCTGATGCCCCCTGCCTGCCATCAGTTTAGGGCAATCATTTGCTTCCTCATTTATAAATTGGGATGTGGTGGCAAACTGCAGTGCACAATGCAGACTCACCTCGCATTAAGTATGAGGCATTCTTTTCCCCAGAGGCTGCTCTGGTTGGCTGCTAACAAAAGTGTCGAGCTGACTCCCTCTCTGGGAACTCCCGTTAGCCAGTTGGGTGGTCCTCATTTGGTCCTCATTCAATGACTAGTTGACCTAGGGTACAAGCACAGCTTAACACTGAGAAGCCATGCAGATCTCCCCCTAGTTTTAACTGAGGCTTCTTTGTGGTTTATCTTCTCTATCTGCCCAGTCTTGCTTCTTTTATCTCTTACAAGTGTTTTTCCAGAGAGTGCTTCCCAAAACATCTCCTGTGCTCCAGTCTCTGCCTCAAAGTCTAGTTCCTAGGGAACCTGATCTAAGTCAGAAGCCAGTTAAAACTCTGTTCGTTTGTTCACTCATTCATTCATTCACTCATTCACCAGGTTAGTATCAAACACCTACTGTTTGTTAGGCACTATTCAAAGTCTTGAAAATATACTGGGATTCTTAGGATTTCTGAAAGCAAGATCTCTGTGAAGCTCCTTACTGGTTTTACTTAAAAAAAGGGGAGGGGTTTGCTTTAGGCTGGGAGAAAGTCTAAGCACTTTATCATTATTAAATGTTATTTAGGGCGCCTGGGTGGCTCAGTGGGTTAAGCCGCTGCCTTCAGCTCAGGTCATGATCTCAGGGTCCTGGGATCGAGTCCCACATCGGGCTCTCTGCTCAGCGGGGAGCCTGCTTTCCTCTCTCTCTCTGCCTGCCCCTCTGTCTGCTTGTGATCTCTCTCTGTCAAATAAATAAATAAAATCTTTAAAAAAAAAATAAATGTTATTTAGTTGTTGCTTTTCTACTGAATTATAAAAACTACCCCAGCCCATGTAAACTCTGATTCGGGTTATAGCATCTGCCACTCCACATTATTAAAATAACTTCTTCCCAGGTCTTCCTAAGTAATATCTCTTTGCTTCATCTTGTCCCTACTTTTGTTTTCTTCTTGAAAAGCAAATCTTATCTTCCAAGTGTCTGATGTGATACAGCTTTCTTGGCATATAACAAGCAGGCCTTACAGATTGGCTCCATGCAATATTTTCAGCTTAAACTCCCATCCCAAAACTTAACTGCTTTCCATCGGTCTCACTGATACCCCTTTTTCTTCTCATGATAGAAATAATTGCTATGGTCATATTATTTCATGTTCTTGAGGCTTTTGTACATTATTCCCTCTTCCTGATAGGGCACTCCATCTCCCACGTCATCTGTAACCCTTATCAACATTTCTGCTTATTAATGTCCTGGCTTAAATGTAACCTCTTAAGTTTTCATGGTTAATGATCTTCCCTCCCCTGTTAATGATCTTCCCTCCCCCACATAATGTCATCCAAATACAGTAGGATAATTCCTTCCTATTCTATACTCCCATGACATTTTGTGTATCATTCTTTGTACACTTGACCAATGGGCATTGCAATTACCTATTTGTGCCCTTTAAGGAATTGTTACATCCTTGGGAGCAAGGACTATGGCTTGTTTATCTTCACTTCTCCAGCATTTTAGTGTGTGTATAGCCAAAAACTGGAAGTACTGCAGTTGAATGCATCTCTCCTTTTCCTGTTTGACTACCAGACACACAGAATTAGTATTCCATTCCACTGGATTTCCTTTCTACAACAAAAGCAATATTTTCATATTAGTTTATATTGGTTCCTCCAGGGTAAATTTCAACCGCAGAGGAGAAACAGATAACATGGTGGTGGTAGCACCTTTCTTTTATTTAAATGATCTATTTCTTTGTTTTTGCTGCTATTTACCATTGTCTTTTTGCACTGACTTAGTTCATAATGCAAATCTCTTCAGTCAATAGATACGCTTGGAATAGTTAGCTTGTAGTGTGCTGTTTGGATAACTTTTCATCATTCAGCCTTCTGCATAATAAGTACTATAGAACAGACTTGGGGGCTTGTGTTGGAAGAGGGGAGCTGCTGAAGGATGAGTTGTAATGGAGAGTAGGAAAAGGAAGAACTGGGAATCTCTTCCAGTCTGGAAGCGTCCACTCACATTTCCCAAAAGTAATAACAGGTTTTTAAAAATTCTATTAATTAGAGGCACATGGGTGGCTCAGTGGGTTAAGCGTCTGCCTTCGGCTCAGGTCATAATCTCAGGGTCCTGGGATCGAGCCCCACATTGGGCTCCCTGCTTGGTGGGGAGCCTGCTTCCACCTCTCTCTCCACCTGCCTCTCTGCATACTTGTGATCCCCTTTTCTGTGTCAAATAATAAAAATAAAATAAAATAAAATATTTAAAATTTTATTAATTATTTGTGGGAGAAAACATGAGAGAAAGAGACTGAAAGAGAGAGAGAGAGAGAGAGAGAGCGAGCGATCAAGGGGAGGGGCAGAGGGAGAAGCAGACTCCTCACTGAGCAGGGAGCCCGATGTGAGGCTCAATCCCAGGACCCTGGGATCACAAACTGAGCTGAAAGCAGATGCTTAACCGACTGAGCCACCCAGGAGCCCAAAAAGTAATAACAGTTTAATTTTTAATATTTTTTTTTTCTGAACAACTGTATCTGTGCAGTAGGTACCAGTATGTGGGAACAGGAAAAGCATTAGTTCTCTCCCTCCACTTCTGCTCTCCTTTGCGCTCATGGTTCGGCAACTTGTGGTTAATCCCACCAGGGTTCTCCACCCTCCCCACTTTCCACCTGTCTCTTCCTGTTCTCCCCACACATGCACATCATATGCTCCTCTTCATTCCGCTGCTGTCACCTCCTATTACCCTTCCCGACTCCCCCCAGATCAGAGTCATTTATTTTTTCTTCTGTGACATCATGTTTGTTTGCACCTATACTATTATTCTGGTAATGGCATTTTTTTTTGAAAGAGAACTTCTGATTACTTTTATGTACAGACAATTCAGCAGCGTACGCTTAGCCCAGTTGGGTGGCCCATTCTTCAGCTTTTGCCTTTTCCAGCTTGACAACGTGAGCCGCTGACTTCAGACCCAGAAGGTTGCCTCCCCAGTGATGGCAGATCTCGTCCTATCTGTCATTGCAATTGTCCTGATAGATTCCACCAGCTTAGCCAGAGCTCCTTTGTCTTCTGAGTTACTCTGTGTGAGGGCAACAGTGGTACAAGTCTTCCTGTGGACCAGAAGCCCAGCCTGGCCCTCCCCTTGATAAGGTGCTAGGGAACTGCTTCTCACAACGTAAGGCAGGCAGGAAGACAACCAGCTCACTGGGATTCACATCATGCTCAGTTGCTACCAGCTGAGCCTTCCTGTTTTCCACCAACGTGGTGACAGTCATAACCCCTGCTTGAGGGACAGCTGGCCTCTTAGTGGGGACCGCCCCTTCACCAGCAGCTTTAAATTCTCAGCATGGGCCAACAATCTGCTTCTTCTCTTGCTTTGTCTCTGGTCTGTATTTGTGGGCCAGCTTAAGCAGTTGAGTAGATATTTGGTGGTCCAAGGTGACCTGGGTGAACTGGTTCATCACGGGGGCACTTTGAGATGTCTACAAAGACGAGCCCTTTGCTGCTGCAGCCAATTAGCAGGGCCATTGGACAAAGCAGGTGAAGTCCCTTTTGGGCTGGTTGTCCTGTTCAGTTCTTGGATCTTTTCTCAAATAGGGGATTGACCACCTACTTGGGTTCCTGCTTCTTAACAACAGCAGGGGCTTAGGCCAACTTCATTCCCTTGGCCTTCTTTCCTTTCTACATCTTGGATGGCTGGAGGAGGCAGAAAGAAAAGAGAACTGTCCTGGCCATGGCATTTAACTATTTGTTTGCATGGCTCTAGAAGAGAGGCTTGGATGACTCTGAAAGAGAGATGAAGTCTTATACCCTGTGGCTTCTCAGAAGTTGCGTGGTGAATGGGACAGGGCAGTCATTGGAAAATATGTATTACACAAATGATTCAGAAAGAATATTTATTGAGGGTGTTTTGCTATATTACCTAACACAACTCTTCTAAGATATTTACCTATTTCAGCAATAATTTGTTCTTGCTCCAGAATGTGATAAAAAAGATTAGTACATGGCAAAGACAGATTAGAATTAGAAATACCACCCATCTATTTTTTTGTTTGTTTGTTTGTTTGTTTGTTTCTCTTTCTCTCAGACATGGAGCGTTTTTATGGTTTAAACCAGAAGGGTCTAAGTGACTGTTATTAGATGTAGCATAAGCCTTGAGTGTGTTGACTACTTAGGAAACCTGAGCTAGTGTGTGATTAAAAATGTCAATAACAGAAACCTGATAGAATCTTCTTATTCTTCTTATTAATGTTATTGCTTCATGGAAATAAATAGTCCCAGTATGCATAACAGACAGGATGTTAAGATTGACTCAGATAGGATATATATATATTTTGTGTATATTTAGTGAGTTTTGTGGTTGATCATTGTTGTGCTATAATGTCCATTACTTCTTTAAAAATATTGGCTAATGGCTAGCCCTAATCTGATGTATACCTGCTCTTTCTAAAATTTATTCCTGTATACTTTACAGTATTACAGGTTTGTTATCTTGAGAAGAAGGAAAGAACATGTTGGTTAAAATTTTATGTAATCCCCTTGTCTAAAGCATTCACTAGATGCAGAAATGGATACCAGTGGGGCGCCTGGGTGGCTCAGTTGGATAAGCATCTGCCTTCGGTTCAGGTCATTGATCCTAGGGTCCTGGGATCAAGCCCCACATTGGGCTCCCTGCTGAGCAGGGAGTCTGCTTCTCCCTCTGCCTCTGCCAACTGCTTGTGCTCTCTCTCTCTCTTCCTCTCTCTCTCTTTTGCTTGCTTGCTCTCTGTATTTCAAATAAATAAATACAGTCTTTAAAAAAATGGATACCAGTGGCCCATATCAGCTATAAATATTGGATGATGTAGGCAATTAGCCTTCAGGCAAACAGAAGTCCTATACTTAGCAATGGTACTAATTATAATCCAGCTTCTCTACTAGCTTCTTCTTAAATGGATTAAAATTTCTGTTTAATCTCTTCCACTGAGTTTAAAAACAAACAAATAGAACATCATGAATATTTGAAAGAGTGACTTTTAAGAACAAGGTTTAGTGCTTGAAACCTGAACCCCTGGAACTAACCAGAATATAAGGCATCGAAGCTAGGGAAAATGTAATTCTGATATGGTCCTACTTGAGGCAAGCTGAGCTCAAGAGGTGTTTAGGGAATTGTAAACCAAAGTGTTCCATCTTTAGTACTCTTTCAGGGTTAATGGAAGGAAAGTGTCATAGTCCTGGCTACAGGGGCTGGTCCCTGAGGTCTGCTCTGGGTTACAGTGTCATCCACTCTGGTCTCCTAGGAGGGCTACAATTGACAAGGCAGTAAGAATCAATCTGGAGGGAAGAAACAAGCTATAGACTAAGAAACAGAAGAGGCACCAGCAAGCTGATTTGGCTCAAAGGAGAGGTACTCAGTCTTGACAATATCACTATCATGACATGTGTGACTATGTATTTTTTGGTGATTATTAATGACTTGACTTCTCTAATAATAGACAGTGAATTCCTGGAAAATCAACATTGTATCTTCAGTGGCAAGAACCCTGTTTGGAAATCACACACACACACACACACACACACACACATATGTGCCCCCCCAGCCCCAAACACAGATACACACTTACAGATACATAGGAAAACAATCTATCTTTTGAGGGATCTTTTGAATCCTACATTGTCATTTTCAAATGACAGATAATGAATTATTGTAGAAGGAAAGGAAGGAGGAAGGAAGGAAATGTTCTTAATCTTGACTTTCTCATCAGACTTGACTTTTTCTTCTGCAGAGTGGTTAGATCAGACCCGTTATGTTTCCTTTCCTTTCCTTTCCTTTTTTTTAAGATTTTATTTATTTATTTATTTATTTATTTATTTATTTATTTATTTCTTGACAGAGAGAGATGGTGAGAGAGGGAACACAAGCAGGGGGAGTGAGAGAGGGAGAAGCAGGCTTCCTGTGGAGCAGGGAACCTGATGCGGGGCTCAATCCCAGGACCCTGGGATCATGACTTGAGCTGAAGGCAGCTGCTTAATGACTGAGTCACCTAGGAGCCCCCCGATATGTTTTCTAAGCATTTTACAGAATTAATACTTTTTGGTTCCTTTGAAATGTTTGTTGTTATCCAAAGATAATGTTCATTGTTTGTTTGTAAAATGTTTGTTGTTATCCAAAGAGGGAGTATTATAGAATACTTGTGCTGGTGAAACACTTGGTGTCATCAAACGTTGAAGAAGTAAACCTTACCAGTATCCATGGCCATTTCCAGGCTTATTTATTACCAGCCTTCATTGAACAGAAGGGGACCTTCCTACTCATGTCCCGGGGTTGTCAGAGTGGAGTGAAATGGAGGGCAATTAAGAAAGAGTCCTTCATTCAGTTTGTAAGAGAGCTTTTAAGCAATGTCCAGACAAAGTACCTGCCTCCTCAACATTGCTGGCATGTTTTAGGGGATAAGAAATGATTTCATGGAGGGCCTTCAGCATCACAGAGAAATCTGGCTCTATCACTTATAGGCATGTGACAGTGGGCAGGTCAAATCAAATGTGTAAAGTAATTGTAAATTTTAAGGAACTCTAACAGAAGTTGAAGGTATCAATGATTATTACTATGGATATTCGTTATTATTATAATTACTTCATCTCTTTTTTTTTTTTTAAAGATTTTATTTTATTTATTTGACAGAGAGAGATCACAAGCAGGCAGAGAGGCAGGTAGAGAGAGAGGAGGAAGCAGGCTCCCTGCTGAGCAGAGAGCTCGATGCGGGGCTCGATCCCAGGACCCTGAGATCATGACCTGAGCCGAAGGCAGTGGCCCAACCCACTGAGCCACCCAGGCGCCCCATTACTTCATCTCTTAAGTGGGGATGCTCAGTCCATTATTATTCTCTGGACAGGAGGTCATTAAAGTTTTCACTAATGCATTTATCAATAGTTTTTGTTGATGTTGTTGTTATCTTGTGATGAACTGAACCTCATGTAGGGAGAGAGAATGCTAAAGTAGATGATAGCACAGGAACTTTGGAGTTACATAGATCTGGCATAAAGACGAACATAATCTTTTAGCATATATGAGAGGTTGGCAAGTCAATAATTATCTCTGAACCTTGATTTTCTTTTTTTTTTTTTTTTACATAAAAAGAATCTTACTTTTTTTTTTACTTAAAAAGGTTTTTTGAAACTTGATTTTCTTCATGTAAAACAGTATTAATATTTCACTCTCAGGGTTCTTCGGAGAATTGACTAGGAAAACACATAGTAACTTTTTCTAGTGGGGTTTTGGGAACAAAGCAGACATTCATTTGTGCAACCAAAATTTATTGAATACTTATTATTTCCTAATAATAAAATACTTAACAAAAATACAGTCTCTGTTCTCACAAATATTACTGTTTAGTTCCTTTAAATGTCAGTGTTTCCTAATAACAGAGAACACATACTCAAGAGAATGTGCACCAGGGTGGTGACTATTGCCAAGGGTAGTATGGATTTGTCAGTCAAGAAAAATGGTGTCTGTTCTAGGGTGTGAGTGGGGCAAAGAAGAATCTGATGACAGAAGGAGCAGACATGGTTGAAGAGCAGCCTAATTCAATCTTCACATTGTGTCCCAATAATATTATTTGAAAATAATAAAAATTAATTATTTAAATATAATCTTTGGGGCACCTGGGTGGCTCCATCAGTTAAGCCTCCGACTCTTGATTTGGGCTCAGGTCATGGTCTCAGGGTTGTGAGATGGAGCCCCATGTCAGGCTGTGTGCTCAGCAGGGACTCTGCTTGAAGATTCTCTCCCTCTGCCCTGCCCCCTACTAATGCACTCATTCTCTGAAATACATGAAATCTTAAAAAAATATATATATATAATCTCTTACTAAACTAATTTATTTAAAAGTAGTAAGTGTCCCATAAATATCTTTGTAACTTTTTCATGCCTGTACAATGCCTTAAGTACCGAGGACCCAGTGTTTGTTGAATATCTTTAGTGGGTATTTGCTCATTTAATTCTCTCAGTAGGCTTATTTGTAAGTAGCATCTGTAAGCATTCCCACTGTATAGATGAGTAAACTTGTGAAATTAAACAGGTTGCTCAGGATCAAACATTTAATAAGTAGTTCATGTGGAATTGAACTCAGGTCTCATTGGCTTAAAAAAATTATCCCACTGTACTTTGTCAAAATGCAACAGCAAGAAAAGGAAAAATAAAATGAATAAAAGAAGTACTGATTTTCTTTATTTGAGTGAAACCAGAAATTACTTGTATCTGTAAGAGGGTAATATGCCCAGTTTATCTTTTCAAATATTTATATGAACTGTGGCAAACAGTTGTTGGTCAAGGAATAATGAACCCTTCACAAATTCAGAATTTTCTATTGGCCACCAACGAAAATGATCAATTGGTCACTATTTAAGTTGTTAAATGTTTGTTAACTTGAATCTATTTTCTGTGTAAATTATTGCCATTAGTCCACATTCTGTTATTGGCCAAATTATTTCAGTAGAAGATTTTTGACATTTTCCTTCATAATGCCAATACTGTGCATAAAACCTGTGAAATTATGAGTAGGCGTCTCTGAATGCTTTGAAAAGTGATTTGTGTGTCTAATTTAAGCACATGAAGAAAAGATGAAGAAATCTGTGAGTTATGATTGTGTAAGCATGAGTGTGTGTTCTCATTTGTTTTCATAATTTTATCATGAACAGAATGACAGTGACCTTGCTTTAAGTCCTTTAAGCCATCTATCAAAATATGAAGTGAATAAAATGTAAAGAAGATAAATAATGTAACGCAAGCCTGTTCCTCATTCAGGAGAGGAATTATGGGGAATGCCCTAGGAATTCTGTCTCCACAGAGATAGGAAATTTTCTGGACATTTACTCATAGTGGTAGAAATTGCTGGAAGGAGTGCCTGGGTGGCTCAATGGTTAAGTGTCTGCCTTTGGCTCAGGTCATGATCCCAGGGTGCTGGGATGGAGCCCCGTGGTAGGCTCCCTGCTTGGCAGGCAGCCTGCTTCACCCTCTCCTACTCCCTTTGCTTGTTTACCCTCTCGCTGTGTCTCTCTCTGCCAAATAAATAAATAAAATCTAAAAAAAAAAAAAAAAAAGTGCTAGAAATAGAGGTTCTCTAGAAATTCTTCTTCCTTGTGAATTTCTACAGTAAGCTGTAGAAATACATTATTACCAGTTGGAGGTTTGGCTTTATCTATAAATGTGGACCTTCTTCCCTAGACACTTACGCTGCCATACCTTGGTATAGCCAAAACACGTACCTCAGCTCTCGCCATCCAGGTCTGAGCACGCCTGCCTGAGGACTGGAGGAAAATGGCTTAACCTTGAAGCCAGCATAGTGGTGGCCCTGCTATATACCCTGGGTCACTCCCAATATTCTCATGGCCTATGTCCATTAGCCACATGTGTGAAGAGAGAGTATTTAGTCATATGCTTGATCTTTTCACTCCTTTGACATTCCCAGTCTCTCAGTCGGTGACATGTCACGTCATCCTGGAGTGTGGCCAATCCAGATCACCATCCTTCCTTGAAATGTAGGGAAGGGGAATGAGACCACAGGAGCCAAGAGCCTCATTTAGAAGCTTACCCATCTTGCAAGGATCTTGTTATAAGAAAATGTGATAAGTGAACAAGTGCATACTCAGCAGTCCATCCTGTGGCATTTGTGAAAGTGCCTTATAAAATCAATTCTGATTAAGGAAAAAACAAAACAAAACAAAACTGTAGGTGCACCTGGGTGGCTCAGTTAGTTAAGCGACCAATTCTTGATATCAGCTCAGGTCATGATCTCAGGGTCGTGAGATCAAGCCCCGAGTCAAGCTCTCAAGTGTGCTTGCGAGTCTCTTCCTCTCCCTCTGCCCCTCCTTCTGGTCACACTCTCTTGCTTTAAAATAAATAAATATTACAAAACAAAACCAAACCTGTAGCCTGCTACTAACCTAATTATACTTCTTTAAATTTGAACTATATAATATGGGCCTGAATAAATCAGCCAGCCAGAATCTGGATTAGTTTTGTCATCTAGCTACATTTTATACTGGATATAATATTACAAACAAGGTACTAGTGTAATAAATGAGAATATACAGAATTAATTTTCTTTTTTTTTTTTTTTTTTTTGTACTGAGATTGCCATTGTTATTGGTCAGCTACATAGGTTCATCTGAATACCCGTGGGAATGAATTCTCTGCTAACATTGCCTGAATCACGGCATCAGCTGCCTCACTTCTGTTCCTCATCCAAGTTAGATCTGGGGTAAATGCTGAGTTTCCAGCACTGGTTCCTATTTTCCAAATCTATATGCTCATCTTCCTCTCCCTGTATACCATCTTGCATGAAACCATGCTGAGAATAAAGTCAATTACCAAAATCACTTTTTTTTTTTAAAGATTTTATTTATTTATTTGTCAGAGAGAGAGGGAGAGAGAGCAAGCACAGGCAGACAGAATGGCAGGCAGAGGCAGAGGGAGAAGCAGGCTCCCTGATGAGCAAGGAGCCCGATGTGGGACTCGATCCCAGGACGCTGGGATCATGACCTGAGCCGAAGGCAGCTGCTTAACCAACTGAGCCACCCAGGCGTACCCCAAAATCACTTTTTAATAAAATTTCCTCAGTGGGTCAGAGATTTTCAGTAACAGTGGGATTTTTTTTTTTCGTTCATCCAAAATATGCTCACATACTAACAGAACTATCTTTTTAATAAGTTTTTAAAATAGGTGCACATAAGTTTAGCAGTGAAGGCTCATACCGTTCATTTTCTGCTTATAATCAATTTAGGACTATTTATCCTATAAAAGAAACAAGAGCAAAAAAGTAACTCAGAAATTATAGGCTCACATGTGTTACTATGCTCCACAGGCCATATCTTTAAATATGTTCACATTGTGAGAATAATTGTTTTTGTCTTCATAGTCAATTCATCTTTTTGACTAAGCATTAAATTACAAATGTACTTAGTTTTTCCTGTGCTGTCCTACTTTTGCTTTAAATTTGTGTGAGTTGTACTAAACTTGTATCATGTATTTTACTGGTAGAATCCTTCAATTTTCCTTTTTATTTACTCACATTTCACTGCTAGCAAAAGAGAAGATTTGACCCCATCAATTTTCTTTCTATGACTCGTATCTGATGACTATATGCTTTAAAGAGTAAACTCTAAGATTTTAATGTTCCTCTTTCTATTCCCAAAAAGCTGTCATTCAGAGAGGAGCAAAACAGCATGTTTTAAACAAATAAGAATGTTTAATGTGCAAATTATCAGTATAATGTGATAGGATGTGACAACTATACTTCAGTGTGGAAGCTTGATATTACTCTATTATTATCCTTAGATGGGAAAAAAATCCTTTATTCTGAGGGTAACCATATGCAAAGTGTTCATCGGAATATTGTAGGATCTTTGGGATTTGGTTGAAATGTTGACTCTTTAGTTAACACATCTTCACAGATCTGTTACGAGGGCAAGTACATGAACAAGTTCTGACGTGACAACTTGTCCCCCAGTATTTAAAAAAAAAATAATTCAGGGGGTAGTCCAGGGTGGCAGAAGAGAAGGAGACCGAAATTTCATCTCGTCCCAGGAATTCAGCTAGATAGCTATCAAACCATTCCGAACACCTAAGAACTCAGCAGGAGATCGAATGAAGAATAGCGGCAACTCTATGAACAGAAAAGCTACCACTTTCTGGAAGACAGGGCAAGACGTCTTGTTGCTGTCAATGAAAAAATAAAGGTGCCAGTTATTAAAGAGAAACAAAACAAACCAGATTGTTTATACTTTTGCATATTACAAAGCCCAAACCATGGGTTTTTTCTCATCCTTGTTGAGGAGATACCCATTGTGTTTGGATGCATCTCTCCATCAGAACAAAAAACACAGTGCTTTCAAGGCTTCATAAGCAGGTCCTTATTAGTACCTTTCTAAAAAGGCACAGGGGCTAGTTTTCTAATAATTGAAATCAGGATATAAGTGGCCTGTTTAGTGGGTGAGCTCCTGCTCCTTAAAGAACAACTCTCTAGAATATCATATGTATGAACATGATTGTGGTCCCCTCTTCATCTCCTATTTACTCTTGCTTACTTTTTTGGAGGATTTGCTACTAGCCTTCATCGTCATACCTTACGTGGTTCGGGTGCATCTCATTATGATAGCTGAGCCTGATTTTTCTTTCCCTAAGTGCATTAGCCTTGACATCTGCCATTGTTCTTTTGAGGTCCAGTCACTGGTCCACTTTGTATCCTCTTACTCAAAAGCTGGGGATGACCATTTTAACTAGAAGAAGTCAACACATTTCTCAAACGTTACAGGGTTTCCATGCAAACGGAAGTTTGAAGCCTACAAAACAGAGGAGGGAGAATGGGTTCAACAGATGTTAAATGTATTTGTAGGAGAAGCAGCACTTACTGTGTGCTCTTATGTGCCAGGCAGTGTCCTGAGCACTTTCCCTGTTTTATCCCAATAATTCCTGAAAACAAGCACTCCCTGGGTAAGGAAAGTATCCTCTCTGGGAGGCGGTTACTATTATTATCCCCATTTAACAGATGAGAAAATAGAGGCAGAGGTCAGTTATATATTGAGCTGAAGCTCAAGAAGCTGATGGGTTTCTGAATTAGGATCCAAAACCAGATGGGGTTTAAGCTCTTAACTGTTAAGCACCGCTTCTCCCTGGGAGCAGGAGATTGTGGGTGGAAGGTAAATGTGGGAAGAGGCATGTGGAATTGAAGAAGAAGGAGGAAAAAAAGCTCTCTAAATGATAGTGAGAACTACTTCCTCTAGGACCCATAGGGAATGATGAAAAATCTTTGGCAAACATTATCCAATTTAATTTAAAAAATAATGCTGGAATTTAGATGCCATTATATCCATTGTATGGATAAGAAAACTGAGTTGGGTTGGAACCATAGTGTGGCATTTTCAACATTATGATCTGAGATATATTTTATCTGTCAGACTCCAGCAGATTTCATCTTCTTTGTTCGTTTTATTATGCTGCGCTAAGGAAGAAAAAAAACGCAGAGACTAATTCCATTTCCTAGCTTTAAGAAGCAGTAGTCAACTCTAGGCATGACTGATAAAAATTTATTTGATTGTGTAGTATTTACCTAAGTCCACTGAAGGAGCCAGATTTCCTTTAGTGTAGTAACAAGCTCCTATGTGACCTGAGCATTTTTCAGGAGAAGGTAGGTATAAAATTCTCCTAAATGGAGAGGAATATTTTTCCCTTAGTCCTATTACTGACAGCTTCTAAATTTAATAACACAGATGCTCGCCTACAAATAAGAGTAACAAAAGCTTAACTTGCCACAGGGGGAAAAATGCTATGATGTAACGGACCCAGGAATAAGTGAGATTTCTGGGAAGGTCACTGCCTGAGGCTGCTTGATAAACTCTAGCCCTTATATGTACCCACTGTTTGACGTTTCAGTTTCGGATGCTGAGCCTGATCATAGCACACAGGTCAACAGTTTCTTGCTTAGACTTCTCAAGAAGGTGACAAAATAAAATCAGTGTAAAGCTGTCAGATGAAAGGCTCTCCCATGAATTATATTTTGCTCAAGTAACCCATCTGAAGCCAAATGTGTCCTTTGCTAACTCTTTCGAGAATTCATCCCAAAGAACACCAAGGGGCTCCAGGATTGTTTCCCATCTGAGTCTCTTTTCAGAAAAATGCAGGAAAATTCTTGAGTTGACCTTGTTCTGATAAATCTCCTTGAAGCAAGGTCATCGTAATTCTCACCCACATTTTTCTGCTGTCTTGTCAGATGAATCCGTGAAATTCACAGATTAACCCAAGTCCCTCACTTAGACATTCTAAACGCGCCAAATGTTCAAGTGTAACAAAAAATTACACATCTGGTAATTCTGCATGTTATTTATAGCCTTTCTGATAGAGGCATAATTGATTCAGAAATGTAATTTACAGCTTGGCATCTCCATTTCAAAGCCTCAATTCTATGACATCCACCAAGAGAGTAATCTCATTTTTGTGAGGAAGCAGAGATAATAATTATAAAGAATTTTTGTATGATAGCGTCATGCTTTGGCATAAAGTTTTTCTTTCTCCTTGTCATTTCCTTTGCAAAGTGAGCAGTATTCATGTCAGCCACACACTTAATTCCACGGTATGATTTATGGAGACATAAATGAAGCATAAAGTTGATCAACAAACCCTGGGGTGATGGCAAATGGCTAAGGCAAGTTTCTCTTGCCCTCTATTTTTAATTGCAATCCTCGTAAGAAAACACTCTTTAATTTAACCAGGTAATTGTTCTTTTCGAAGAGAGCATTTATTATTTAGTTCCATTTTGAAAATTACTGAAGAATGCTGGAACATTGTCTTTATCAAAGAATAGTCATAAAATTGCTTCCCTTACCTGCCTTCTGCCTTTGGCTTCCCCACCCTTCTAAAGCATAAAATGACTCTGTCATTTACTGCTTTAGTCCCTGTCTAGGCCTTGTGCACGTTTTGAAGAAGATATATGGAGGAATTAATTTATGTTAGCCAGTGGGGTCCAGTATGAGTTTTATTGACATCAGTGGATGTATCTTATATTTACCCTCATGCCCCCAAATCATTACCCTAATTCTGACCGTGCATATCTAATCTAGGCAATGGAAGACTGACTACTTCAGTTCCTAAGGAGGAGCTCAGATTTCTCTCTGCTTGCAGAAATTGATCTGTTGAGTTTCCTTATTTTGGCGTTGTTGGCCCACCCAGATCCAGACTACATTGTTTTAATTTATGATTCTAGGAGCTATTCTGGGACATTTCTCTTGGCCGTTCACTGAGTTCCACGTTCTGGACTTGCTCTTGGCTGCCTGGTTTTCATTCCTGCCTTCAATATTGGTGTCAGACCCCAGTGTATTCCACCCACCTAACTTTCATCATTAGCTCTGAGATTCCAGCTGTGCTGCTCCACGTCGGCAAATGTGACTTCTTTTTTTTTTTTTTTTAAAGATTTTATTTATTTATTTGACAGAGAGAGATCATAAGTAGGCAGAGAGGCAGGCAGAGAGAGCGGGGGGGGGGGGGGGCGGCGGGGGGCGGAGCAGGCTCCCTGCTGAGCAGAGAGCCCGATGCGATGCGGGGCTTGATCCCACGACCTTGGGACCACAACCTGAACTAAAGGCAGAGGCTTAACCCACTGAGCCACCCAGGTGCTCCAGCAAATGTGACTTCTTTGGTTATGGATACTGGCCCAGGTGAAGTCAGAATTCACTGCAGCCCTTTTAACTCTTGTATTATTTTTTATTTGATTCATCACAAGAAATCAGAAATACACTTCAAAGCCTAATAAGCAAATAAAAATTATACATAAGACAAATATAAAAACTGTCATCATACTTTTCAGTCTATCATCTATCTATTATCTATCTATCTAATTAACATCATACTGGTAATGCAGATTTTGTTTGATTTTTACTCAGTATTTTGTAATTTCTGTGCTCCCATCTGTGAAGAATTTAAAAAACCTTTTTTTTTAATTTTGAAAAGGAAAAATGCTAATTTTTACCTTATATATGTACCCTAGTTTGTTTACCCATTTCTATATTTTGGCATTTTGCAGAGTTACCAATTTTTTTGTTTTGTTTTTGTAATCAAACCTTGATGAATATATTAGTATTTATTTAAGATTCTTTATTGAATACTTATTTTGTGTGAGACCCTGTTTTATGCATTGAAAACTCAACAAATGAAGTTGCTGAATTTAATAATCGTGGAAAAGCAGAAGTCTAGAGAGGAATAGGAAAAAACGGCAATTACATTATTGTGTGAAAAGTGCTGGGGGCATATGATAAGTAATGGGTAAATTTGGAAGTCAGAGAAAGCATTTTTTTTTTTTTAAGATCTATTTATTTAGGGGCACCTGGGTGGCTCAGTCGTTAAGCATCTGCCTTTGGCTCAGGTCATGATCCCATGGTCCTGGGATTCAGCCTTGCATCTGGCTCTGTGCTAGGCGGGAAGTCTGCTTCTCCCTCTCCCACTCCCCCTGCTTTTGTTCACTCTCTCTCTGTCTGTCTCTCTCTGTCAAGTAAATAAATTAAATCTTTTAAAAAAATCTATTTTAGAGACAGAACACGCAGAGGGGAATGGCTGAGAGAGCCTTATGCAGATGCCTCAGTGCGGAGCCTGAGGAGGGGCTCCATCTCACAACCCTGAGATCAGGGCCTGAGCTGAAACTAAGAGTCAGATGCTTAACCAACTGTGCTACACAGGTGCTTGAAGAATTTTGTTTGTGAAGTTTAAAAGAGAGATTTGAGTGTGGGTAGAATAGAGATTTGAGAGTGAGAGATATGTTGACTCTGATCATTTTATTAGAAGAGAATTCTAGATGTGAAATTATTCATCAAAATTTGTTGATGCAGGGGCGCCTGGGTGGCTCAGTGGGTTAAACCGCTGCCTTCGGCTCAGGTCAAGATCCCAGGTCCTGGGTTCGAGCCCCACATAGGGCTTTCTGCTCAGCAGGGAGCCTGCTTCCTCCTCTCTCTCTGCCTGCCTCTCTGCTTACTTGTGATTTCTCTCTGTCAAATAAATAAATAAAATCTTTAAAAAAAAATTTGTTGATGCATTTGACACAGTGATGTTTAGAAAGGTCACAGATATTGGCCATTTGGTACAATAATTTCGATTTGGGGCCAGTCCATTCCTATGTTCTTAGAGACCTTTTATACTCTGGGTTTGGTGCTTGAGCCCAGAATGTCTCCTTCTCCTCATTCCACTGTTGCTGCATCAGAATGTCTGCAGGAGAACCATTTTACATCTTGACTCATTTCTCTGGTCCTTGTGGGACAGGGGAAGATTAAATGTATGACATCTTTGAAGTGTTGTTTTAGCATTCTGAGCAGCAGCTGGAATATTTCTACCAACAATAAATAACACAGTGAAAGAGAGACCTTTTTCAATATCAGGCTTCTACTCAAATTGTGGACTCAGCTGTGATCCCTAAATATTTTAATTAATGTCTCTCAAAGGGAGGTTTTACTAAAGCAAATGAGAGGCACCTTGATACATATCCATTTATGTACTGAAGCTTATGAACAGGGGGCTCTGACATTCCCTAAAGGTCTTACCTTTCATCTTGGAATAGATGATGCTTCCTACTCAGATGATAGGTCTGCATTCCTTTTACTATATCACTCTATTCCAGAAGCAAAGGAAAGGAATTAACCCATTAATCAGATGGTGAGCCACTGAGTGCTAGAGAATGGGTTTTGCCTTAAGATACATTGGGATTCTAGGACTGTATTCATATAGTTAGGCCGCTTATTAATTTCTTGAAAGGATAGAGTGGGAAAAAATATTGCATGTGAATGTACTCTAAATCCATTATAAGAAGATTCGATGCCATCTTCCTAAGACAGAGCACTTTATTCTGCTTTAAGTAATAACTGGTATTACATATTGGCTATTTGTTAGATATCAAGGAGTTATGTTAAACACCTCACGTGTTTGTTCTCTTTTAACTCTAGCTACCAGTCTGTGGTATGCACAGTATCAAGATCATCGTGTTGTAGAAGAGGAAACTGACTTAAAAGAAGAAATGTCTTGTTTGAAACTGTACTAGGAGTGTAGTGGAACCCATATTCACACCTGGGGTGTCTAATTTCAGAAGGTGGATTGGAGATTACACAGGATGCAGGGCTGAATAGTTCAAGAGTGTCTGGAACAGAAGTCATTCTTTGTTCTCTTTCTGGGGCTCACACTGCATCATAATCTCACAAAGGAAGGCAGATTAAAGTATGATAATGGTGTCAGTGTGCGTGGAAGACAAGAATTTCTAAGTGTCTTGTAAAAAAAATTCCTTGTATAATTTCTAGCAAGGTATAAGCAGATTGACCTTCTGGTTCTATCTGTTCTTACCCTTAATTAGCAAATATTTGTCTTCTGTGAGGAGAAACGGAATAGCCATTGGGGTTTAAACTAGTCATAATCCACATGAAAAGAAAACAGTAATTTCTTTTTGGGGAAGGGATGGGATTTCATTATTTGATTGGGTTTTTAAGGTCTTAACCTAGTCAGTGGATATCCACTGAATCCCCAGTGGATCTCAGCTAAAGCAAAAAGCCAAACTCCCTTTCTTTGATTAGTAAAGAGGTACTTCAGGTAAAGTCAATATGAACTCTGTGGGTGTGACAGGACTGTTGAGAAGGGCCACAGACAATACTCTGTACCACTGAACCCTTCATTCTCAGCTTTCCCGTTTGCTTTCTGTCTTTGATTGACCTTTGAAAAGTTAGTCATTTTCACATTCTATACATATATATTTAAACATTTTATATCAGAGCTTTTAATAGCTCTTCCGTAGTGGTTAATTCTGTCTGCCATCGAACAAGCCAGCATTAATCTCTTGATGTTTAATAATACTGATTAATTTCCCAGTAATATTTCAATATTCATCAGTAATGAATTTTTATAAGAGCTGATCTTTGAGTCTCTCTTCTGTCATCTAGGATAAACTCAAGTCGACCTGGTGTGTCTGTATTTGGAGGATGATATATGACTTTTAAAGACTTCTAAGGTCAAACAAAGAAGGTTACCAACTGTGTTGATATATGGATGTACTGTCAGTAGTTGACACAACACACTGGGATCACTCACTATCCTAAGGGCTAAAACCTAGAAATGTTGGACAACTAGCTAATAAAAGGCAGCCCCCACATTACAGTTAAGTGCTCATTTGTCAGTATTTATTGGGGAGTCCTGTGCTGCTTTCACTTCCGGTTTATCTGTGGCACTAGGTTAAGTGGCAGAATTACGATAGTCTGGGATTCTTAAGTTTAAGCCAAGGTTGGGCTTCTGTGAATGCCCTTTTTCCAGCCCGAGACATGAAGAACTAAGGAGCCCACTAGAGAATGAAATTGGTTAGACAGGCCTGCTTATTATAACTGAGTTCTTCACTTTCAATACTACTATTTGAAGCAGCTCATGAAAATTCCATGACATTCACAGGCATCATCACGTTGGAATTTTAAAACTGTGTGTGGTTGGGGGATGTTATTATGTAACAATAAGAAAAGGAAATAATGAAAAGGTCCCTCAAAATCAGAAAACATCTGGTTGGAATTGTATCACTACTGTTCATTAGCTGGGCAATTTACACAAGTCATTTGTCTCCATGTGAAATTATTCTATTTGCTTACTCAGTACCCACTTTTCTTTCTTCATCCTTTCATTCCTTAATTCCTTCATTTCTTCATTTATTAAATACGTAGCACTCTATGTCAGATCTTATTCTAAGCACTTTACATACATCACCTCTTTATTAACCCTGATTTTATTCAGGGTTGCACTTGAGTTTAGAATACTCAGTTCACTGGCTTCCCTTACAGAGACAGGTGGTTATGAGATGGATGGAGTTCCGAACAAGAAGATTAAGCTTTGGGTAGAAATCCCAGAAAATCCATTGTCATTTTGATAAAATGAGGCAGATTTGGCTGGCATGGCCCTTTCCTGTTTATTCTTTGTTCTTTAACTTCCCGTCCAGAGTTCCAGCAGCCACGTTGAAAGAGTAAGGATAAGCCCCATGTACTGGGGATAGCATATCAGGGAGGCAGAAGGAGCCTGAGACCCTGATGGCAATGTTGACCCTTTGTTTTAACCTCTGCTACCACCCCAAACTTCCGATTACCTGAGAAATGATGCTTTACTTGCCCAAGCCACTTTTGGGTTTTCTGTATCCCATACCCAACTGATTCTGCTAAACTCCCTTTGGGTTCCAGTTTATTCATTTGTCAAATGAGAACTGTATTCTGTGAATGAGCGGTCTGTTAGGATAAAAGAAAATAGAGCATATAAAACACAAAGCACATAGTGTTATTCAGTAAATTCTACTTCTCCTTGCCATGTGGATATAAACTTTCTCTATTTTAGCCCATGGTGGATAGGGCTAAGAGTAGGACATTAGATGACTTTGATTGCCACTGACATTTTATACTCATTTGGTTAGCTTTTAAACTATATTTTCTTTTCTTTTTCTTTCTTTTTTTTGGTTCTTTTTTAGGGGAGGGGAGTGGCAGAGGCAGAGGCAGAAGGAGAGAATCTCAAGCAAACTCCCTTCCTCAATCTCACAACGCTGAGATCATGACCTGAGCTGAAATCAGAAGTCGGATGCTTTACTAAGCCACCTAGGCACCCCTAAACTATAATTTTCTATTCTCTCTTTGTCTTTATTGCCCTCAAAGACAGTGCTATGAAGGCACAGCGACTGCCCACTCAATGTGAATTCTTGTCAAATTTCTTCTTATATTCAATGACAAGGGAGGAGGAAGAGAAATGTTGATGTAGGACTAGAGAATGGACACTGTTATGTTTTTGAAAAATATGTACTTTGATGAAAGGGTGATGTGATTTTGAGTACCATCTCCTTAATATATGAACTGTGTGACCATACTGACAAATTGCTTATCCTTTCTGAGCCCCCTTGGAAACAATGGGGATAAAGCCCATCTCTCTGACACCTTGTAAATGTCCGATGCTTTACTGCCCTTGGAGGCCCCATGTCTGGCCTTCAGAGGAACCCCTAAGCATTCCTTTACTTTGCCTGAGATGAAAAAACATCTCAGTTTTTTGACAGTGAACAGTTAGGCTCTTTTTGTTTTTATCAATTTTTGCAGCCCAATTCCCAGAAATTTCTCAGAATACACTCTTCAAGTGGCCAGAGAGGAGGATGTCTCTGTGTTCAGTCTCTGCATATGGAGCTCCTTATGCTAAAGCTGAATAGTACTTTAATGTCTTTCCCAAAGGGATTCACTCTAAGTGGTGTTTTGCAATGTAGGGAGATGTGTTTCATTTGTAAAACAGAAGATAAAAAGTTTTCAACATCAAAAATTCTTTTAGATACAGAATCCTGATAAACATTGTGTTATGGAGAGTTGAGGTTTAGAAAACAAAATGGAAATGTAGGCAGAAAAAAAATGACAGATTTGAACCTCTCTCCTACATCACCCTCATGACTTAAATAAAACGAAGATTTGCTCTGTTCATATCCGTTGATATGGAACACTTGCAAGCGAGTAACCTGAAGAGATACTGGAAAATAACACAAATCTTTAAACTATTTTCTTCATTTGCAGTGGTGAGCTGGGGGCATGGAGTGAATGGTGAGAAAAAGTGGTTGAAATCGCATCAAATGATGAAATTTCCAGAAGCTAGAGATTACAGATTTCTGGTCACTTATTGAAATTCTGAGAGGCAGCAGATATCATCTGTGTTACCTTAAGAGGCAGTGGCCTCATGCGGTTCCAAAAATACCCAGGGACAGAGAGAAATATTTAGAACTATCCCCAGATGGAAAAGCTGCTTCTGAAGAAAGTGGATTCTTTTACATCAGAGGAATTGTAGAGGGTATATTTGTCATATCAATTTAGACTATTGCTTTTGATTTTCTTAGCAGATGGGGTCTGTGCAGTGGGAGCCTTCTCTAGGACTGAGCCTGACAGCCATTTTGTGTTAGATAACCTTACCTCATTGGGAAGAGACAACTGGACTAGGTTTAGACCCTTAATTCAAGTTGAATCAGTCAGGTTCTTTGATAATTTATACTGTGAAAAATAGAGACTTGAGGTGGGCAGTGATCCAGGGCAATGGCAGATTTCTAGATGGAGGTCTATCAACCTCTAAAACTGAGGTCCTTAGAGTTTCTCCCCCTTTTGGAAAGGGTAATAGATGGTCTTGTTAAAGATTATTTATTTATTTATTTGACAGACAGAGATCACAAGTAGGCAGAGAGGCAGGCAGAGAGGAGAGGAAGGGAAGCAGGCTCCCTGCTGAGCAGAGAGCTGGATGTGGGGCTCAATCTCAGGACCCTGGGATCATGACCTGAGCCAAAGGCAGGCGCCTTAACCCACTGAGCCACCCGGGTGCCCTGGTAATAGATGGTGTTGTAATAGGAGGTCTATGCAGAACATTCTCATACTTGCCACTGTCTACCCTTGTGTCACACATTTCTACTTTTCACAAAGATTCAGGAAAGAGCTCCTCCATAGTTTTCGGGGGGTCTATCTTTTTGAGGGGAATTTCATAAAGAAGGAGACTACACGGGTGGACTATGGCTCCTATCACTACAGTTGACCTTGGGGCTGCTACTGGTATATTCTCTCTCCTCCTCCACTATCCAGCCGAAATTCTCCTCAGTCTGAGCTATCACCTCAGCAGACCTGGGTAGCTCATCTGGTAGTGTGACCAAACCTTCATACCTGAATGATCTGAACATTCGATAATCATACCTCTCTCAGTTAAGCATTGTTACGTGTGTGTGTTCATAGTTATTCCAAGGCATGAGAGTACCAGGAGGCACCTTGTTGAGCCTAGGTTCAATATATATTTCTCCCAGCCCCTATTGTTTAAAAGTAGCCTTACATCTCTTGCTGATCAGGGTACAATACCCCTGCCAGTTCAGTGACTCTTCTCATCTGCTGGCCTTTGGACACAAGTGGTTTTAAGGGCCCTGGAAGCAGCTGTATCTGGTGGCTTAATAGCATGAACTATGGTGATGTCTGCTCATGAGTCTTGGGTCCAATACCTCCAACTTTTCATAGCCCAGAATTATGGGGGCAGAAAGCACAAAGTCCCCCGTGGGTCATTGAGAGAGATGGTAAGGGATGGTAAGTGAGAGATGGTAAATGAACCACTTCTGCTTCTACTTTTTAATTTCCAAACCCCTCTATTTTTCCTGATGGGGAGTTAGCATCATATAGTGATCTCAACCCCAAAGGTTGATACCCCATCCTTTTAGAGTGTTTCTTCCAAGCTGCCAATATATCTGTGCATTTAGAAGCTGCTCTAGTGGGGCACCTGGGTGGCTCAGTGGGTTAAGCCTCTGCCATTGGCTCAGGTCATGATCTCGGGGTCCTGGGATCGAGCCCCACATTGGGCTCTCTGCTCTGCGGGGACCCTGCTTCCTCCCCACCCTATACACCCGCCCCCCCCACCTGCCTTGCTGTCTGCTTGTGATCTCTGTCAAATAAATTAATTAAATCTTAAAAAAAAAAAGAAGCTGTTCTAGTGTTCTGTGAAGCTAACTGGATGCTTTTGGCTGGTGTGGTATGTGATGTGAGTAGTAAACCTCAGAGTCATGGGTCCACGCCTACCTCTCTTTTGCTGTAATGTAGGTCCCCTGGTTGGATGCTGTGCTGTATGGAATTTCATGCTTGTGGACCAGGAATTCCATAAGTCTTCAGATAATGGTTGTTGGGATAGATTTCTGTGAATAAAAGGCAAATTCATATCTGGAGTAGTTGTCTCTTCCTGTAGGTCTGTGAGGCTCATTGTTACAGTTGCCACAACTTCTTAACCTGGACTTTGAAGCTCCTAATGATTTAGTCCCAACCTTGTTTTTTTTAAGGCTAATGTTGCCCCTACTGTATTTTGTGAAGGCTCTTGTCTGGTTAGGACATGGATTTTGATGCTTTGTGCCTCAACACCAGTTTGATAAGAGAACTAAATGTAACTCACATTTATAATATGTCTCATGAATTAGGACTTAGTTTTGATCCCCTTCTTGTTTATTGGCTTTCTTGGTTGTGTGTTTGTTTTATGGATAGGTAAACTGAACTTAGAAATTCTCCTATGGTATAGCTTATATATTAGGAAATTATGTAGAGTTATTTGAGATGAGACAAGCAGTAAATGCTTTCCAGTAATCCTCATAATGGCTTTCTGTTTTATGATGTTATCCCCCAAGAAAGCTGGAAGAATTCTCTTTCTCCTTCTCCTAGAGAAACTAGGTCTTTTCCTCAATCAGAGCTGTGAAGACTTCTTCACTGTGTGAAGGCTTCAAATCACAGTTCAGATTTGTTATTTACACAGTTTGGGAAAGCTGGTCAATCAGGTGAGACTGCAAAATCCCTATGAATCATGGACAATATTAACATAGGCCTGTTTGGAAATAAATGCACATTTTCTCTAGAGTTCAAAGGATTTACCATCTGGTTCAATTTCCTGAACTAAATTTGAAGAAGATCCCCTCTTCCTTCACCTTTTTTTTTTTTTTCCTTCAACAATTTTGCTATATGAAATCAAGCCCTGAGTTTTGTTTTGATTTAGCTCTAATTGGAGCGATGCTTTTACCGAATCTAATTTCAGTTGGAACTAATTATAGGGGAAAAGGTCATAGCTGTACTGAGAGTATTGCTCTGCTCAAAATATATTGGCATCGTATAATATTAACTCTACTTCTGTAGAGATACAAATGAAGACAAGAATAAATTACCAAAACATTGTAGATCTTCCTTTTGTTTAAATCAGTAGGGGAAAATCCATACACCGTTATTGACAAGAAAACCTTTCTTATGTATGAATAAATACAACCTTTACAGTTGATTTGTGTCTATTTCCTGACAACAATATGGGAATTGCCAAGTAAGAGATGTATTTTGTACCTATTGAGCTTGAAATGATGATACAATTGTATTTCAATTGATGTACCATACTCACCTATACAAAATGCTCTTATAATAATCTGGCAGTCTGTAGGAGAAAAAGAAAAAGACAAACACCATTCTTTTCTTTCTTTCTTTCTTTCTTTCTTTCTTTCTTTCTTTCTTTCTTTCTTTCTTTCTTTCTTTCTTTTCTTTTCTTTCTTTCTTTTTGAGGAAGGAGACATTTAAGTGCATGAATGAGAGAAACATTTGTCCGAACTTAGAGTAAGTCGTTGACTTCTAAATAGTTATGTGACATTTTGGCTAATGCTGTTACCTTTCTTTCTGGGGCAGGTTCATCTTTCTTGCTAGACTCACCCTGGATTCTTATTAATGTGTGTCTATTGGGGGATTCCTTACCTCTATCTGCTAACCAATGGCTATTGTTCTGGGGTTTTATATAACTCAGTGCCAATTAGTAATATAGTTTTGTGTCAGGGTAAAAGTGTTGTGGAATATAAGACAGCATCAGAGCATACTATAGTCTCTGCAGAAATCGGTTTTATCTATCATCCAGCTCTGAATGGTCAGATAGAGGATTTTCATGTGAACATTTGAAGATGTCTGATCATCTGCCTCAATTTCCTCATTGGGGAACTGACCCTGTATGAAAAAGCATGGATGAGAATAAGCACTAGGTTTCTTAACCTCGCTTCTCTGTATAAGCCTCCTTGCATATTTCTTCTCTTACTCTCTTTTGGTGGTCATGGTGATGGCAGGGTGTTGAGAGCACTCTTATCAAAAAAGAATGAGAGGTTGGTGTTCTTGTCTCTCAAGTACTGAATGCAAATAAATTAAAGAAAAATATCCGTGGCTTCCAGCAACCCATCAGGGTTGGGGACCATTTGTTGTGGGATGCCAAGAATATAATGTAGACTCTTAAGGAAGTGTATTTTTTAAAGTTTTTAAAAATTTTAAATTAACATATAATGTATTATTTGTTTCAGGGGTGCAGGTCTGTGATTCACCAGTCTTACACAATTCACAGTGCTCACCATGGCACATACATACCCTCCCCAATATCCATCACCCAACCAAACCATCCCTCCAATCCCCCTCTACTCCAGCAATCCTCAGTTTGTTTCCTGAGATTAAGAGTCTCTTAAGGTTTGTCTCCCTCTCTGGTTTTGTCTTGTTTCATTTTTTTCCTCTCTCCCCCTATGATCCTCTGCCTTGTTTCTCAAATTCCACATATTAGTGAGATCCTATGATAATTGTCTTTTCTGGTTGCCTTATTTTGCTCAGCATAATACACTCTAGTTCCTTCCATGTTGTTGCAAATGGCAAGATTTTATTTTTTGATGGCTGTATAATATTCCATTGTGCATGTGTATGTGTGTATATGCACAACATCTTTATCCATTCATCCGCAAAGGACATCTAGGCTCTTTCCATAGTTTGGCTTTTGTGGACACTGTTGCTATAAACATTGGGGAGCACGTGCCCCTTCAGATCACTACTTTTGTATCTTTGGGGTAAATACCTAGTAGTGAATTGCTGGGTAGCTCTATTTTCAACTTTTTGAGGAAATTCCATACTGTTTTCCAGAGTGGCTGCACCAGCTTACATTCTCAACAACAGTGTAAGAAGGTTCCCCTTTTTCCATATCCTCACCAACATCTGTCATTTCCTGACTTGTTAATTTTAGCCATTCTGACTGGTGTGAGTTGGTATCTCATAGTGATTTTGATTTGTATTTTTAGGGAAGTATATTAACACTAGAGTCTGTATGCAGGCCCTGTAATATCCATGAAAAAATAATTATTTTGATCCAAATAAAAGTGATAAAATATTTTTTTTTAAACTAAGACTACACCACTGTGAAGATATTTATGCAATCCAGATACTGGCTCTATTCACACTTCCAGGTATCCAGATAGTAAAGACTAACTATATGCCATGGTAGAGGGAACAAAAGATTCGTCAGAGTCAATGATTGTTATGCATCCTTGTGGAATTATTGGCTCAAAAGTCCTCTTGCTTTTGTATATTTATTTGTATATTTATTTATGTATTTATTTGTTTAAAACTATCTGTTTACTGCTCAACACTCGGGTTTGAGAAAGAGAGAGTTACATTCTGAGTGATTAATGGGCCTACAGCCACCAGCCAGGCTCACTACTTGAACATAAGCAATCAGTTAGTAGAACAACCCGATTCTCTTTGGGGGATCTGATGTTGTCTTGGTCCTGTACAGAGCATGCTTCACTCTAAGCAGTCAGGTATGGGCCCCACAGAGCAATCACATCCCTCTATAACTCACTGATTTGGAGATTATCCTGTGGGGTCCTTCCCTGAGTTTTCTGGTCTGTTTAATAGTGTGAGTCATAGTTGCATATATCATTTCAAATGAGCTAATTCCTATCTCCTGGTAATCATGAAGCCGTTAATCAGGGTAACTAAACATAGTTTTAGTAATTTCATCAGAGAGGGGAAATTCTAGGAGAGACATACTCCACCAGGGCCCTATAACCCCATCTTCTCCCACTCAACACGCTGACATTTTGTAGGGCTAACATGAGCAAAGAATAACCATAATACTTAGCATTTATATAGCTCTTAACAAACATGAGATAATTAATCCTCATGTCACCTCTGAAAGGCAAGTGCTATGTCTATTGTTATCCACACTTTTCAAAGTGTGGAACTGAAGAAATGTTAAGAGATTCTCAGAAAGGTTAAGAGACTTGCCAAAGGTCACAAAACAAGATAGTAATAATAGAAGTTAAATTCCAGCTGAGATGACATGTCATGCAGACATGTGGCCTCTTGGAGGTGTGAAGGTCTGTTAGTAATATGAGGCCTGCCAGGACTCTGTGAAATTCCCAGTCACATTGTGGAGAAAATATCATTCAGTAGCCAGAAACAGCTGATGTGCACCCTTCAATAGTAGATTGGAGGAAAGAAGAAATGTGATCTTGATTCTACCCCTGGCAGGAGAGTGTGTGTCCTACAAAGCAGCTTCTTCCTCTTTTCTGCTCTTTGAGATTATAGAATGGTATGTGCTTGGCTCTTAAAACCTGTCAAAAAATTGAGAGACCTTCAGATTTACCCTCTGGGCCAATGTCAGGCTAACAGAAGTCCCCGACTGAGGAATAATATGAGAGGGGTAGCAAGTTTCATATTTGTAGACCCAAGAAAACTCAAGAGGAATGATAATTACATGGCTTATACATCCTACTTGCAAAAGCACACACATCCAGAAAAAACAAAAACAACAATGAAAAAGCCCAGAACAATTAAACGAACAAAAAGAACCCCTGAAGTTTACCTATTCACTCGTGAGAAGTTGTCTTGATTTACTTATTTTTTTTTAAAGATTTTATTTATTTATTTGACACACAGAGAGAAATCACAAGTAGGCAGAGAGGCAGGCAGAGAGAGAGGGGGAAGTAGGTTTCCCGCTGAGCAGAGAGCCTGATTCAGGGCTTGATCCCAGGACCCCGAGATCATGACGTGAGCTGAAGGCAGAGGCTTAACCCTCTGAGCCACCCAGGGGCCCAAGTTGTCTTGATTTAAATAAATCCCTTTCAATGGTCACCAATTCACATGAGTTAGGAGTATATGATAATACATCATAAACTATAAAACTGCCTTGCAGAGGTAAAGAAGGTTGAGATCAAGGGCTGAGCTCATTGGAGGGATAGGAAAATATTTGTTGAATTAACATGAAGTCAGAGTTACAAGTAACGTAAGCATCTGTGGGTCTTGTGAATATTTGGGTTGTTCTGCCAGATCCAATACTATTTTATTTTTATTTTACTTTATTTTCTCAAAAATCTTTTTTTTTTTGATAGTTCTTTACCATTACTAATTTACTAGAATAAAATTTTTTTAGTTTGAAGTTCTGAAAAGGAAAAGTCACCTTCCTTAATAATAGGAATGCCTGGAGCTCGGGCAGAAGAAAAACCTTCAGAGTGGGAAAGTCAGATGGGGAAGATGTGAGATGTTGTCACCATACTAGTGACCGGGAAATACTGCCTGCTCCCCTGGCCCACCCGCTTAAAACCCTTAGTGCTGATGTGACAAAATCCCCTGGTTTGTAGAGCAAAAATGAGATAGTGTGAGACTTCCTAAAAAGACTTTATAAAAGATAGAGGAAAGGCGGAAACAAATTTAACCATGCTGCTGCAGGGAGCAAGAATACCCACCTACAACTCAAACTACAACGACATTAAGAAAAATCAGTGAGTTTTTAAAGCTCAAGTGATCTGTTCTGTGGCTTCAAAATAGCTGGCACATTTCTCCAGGCATTTGGCCAACATTACATATTTAAGATCCCATGCTTTAGGTGAGGTAGGTCTGGAACTCCTTTTTAAAGCCCATTTTCTTTTTTTTTTTTTTTTAAAGATTTTATTTATTTATTTGACAGAGAGAAATCACAAGTAGGCAGAGAGGCAGGCAGAGAGAGAGGAGGAAGCAGGCTCCCTGCTGAGCAGAAAGCCCGATGTGGGGCTCGAACCCAGGACCTGGGATCATGACCTGAGCCGAAGGCAGCGGCTTAACCCACTGAGCCACCCAGGCGCCCCTAAAGCCCATTTTCGTTGGTTAATACTCCACACTACCATCTATCCATCAATATAGAGGTATTTATTCTTAGCAGAGTTTAATGTAACTCAAGTATTTAAATGTTCATCTCAATCTCTTGGTCACTCCTACACATAAGAAATACTTAGAATGCTAATATTTAATGAATGTCTCGTTAAAATGCCACTGTATTTTTATTTGCTAGGGATTGATAAGATATCTTAGAAAAAGGACTGTGCTTGGCAACAATTGTCTGCTGAGCATGGTAAGTAGGATTAGAAGCTAAGCAGACCAGGACCCCAGCTACCATTCTCACTTTGTAGTCCGACAATGTCCTGTGTAAGAACGAGCCTCCTAGCTATCAGGAGAGAAATATACAAGAAGAAACCCCCTGTGAATCTACACTTTGATGGAAATATTGAATTATTTGTGGTAAACTTTTAAATTATTTTTCTGTAGTCAAACATGGGCTGCAACTTAGAATACCTTTAAACAAGCCAATCGTGATTTTGTGTGAAATTGTCGTAAATCAGAATAGTTCCTTTGAGGCGTCAGCACCTGGTCTTAACCATCTTATAATAAATTACTCAGAGTTGAAGGGTGAAAGTGGTACTTCATAATCAAATAATAAAAGATTGCTTCATCTACCCACACGTTTTTGTATTAACCGTCTCTCACTTCCCAGCATATTAGTGCTTTATGGTGCTTTCACCCGATAGGACAGAAATGTATTTGAATCATTAGTATTCTTAGGTTGAAAGCAACAAGGTACTCACTTTCAATTCTGAACAGGCTCTCTCTCAAAGGTGACTTATACATTCATTATATTCTGATGCCTTGCCTATGTAAATCAGTAATCAAATATTCTAAATGGGTGATGGAAAATAATTTTATCTACGCTAGCATCCTAAATCATACTCATAAGGTTTAAAAAGTCTGATTGGGGAGTTTTGTTAAAATACCTTCCTAAGTGTTATTTTGGTACATTTTCCAAGTTATTAAATCTCCTATAAGCATATGAAAAAAGTCTATATACATAGATGTAAAATTTATTTTGAAGGCAAATTGGATAAAAAAATCTTTGACTATGCTCAATTCAGTCAACTTCTTCCTTATCAGATGAGCTAGTAGAATGAATGTACTTCAATTAATTTATTGGCTCCTTGGTCACATGAATGCTGTGTTAATCAATCATTTTAATAGATTGTCTTCTATGGTTTTTTTTTTTTTTTGAGAGAATGGATCAACAAATTTTCTAAAAACTCTCTATTTGCACAGTACTTCAAATGGTATCCATCATTATCAGATGTTTAATTACAGTTCTATAACATTATAAGTAGATGATGCAAATGTTTGATTTGAAAGAATTTGAGAGAAAATTGGTAATTTAACTAGATGGAAATTTAGAGAAGATTTAAAAGTAAAATTCTTTTTTAGTTTGGAGTTCTGAATTTTGATAAAACGTGTAGTCATGTAATTACTCTGACAGTTAAGACAGGTGCTTTATCATCCTCCAAATTTCCTTCATGACATTTGGGTCTTTCATTTAGCAAAATGCATTTAAGATTTATCCATGGTGGGAAGTTCCTAAAAAAATTAAAAACAGAACTACCCTATGATCCAGTAAGCACATTACTGGATATCTACCCTGAGGATATGAAAATACTAATATAAAAGGATACACGCATACATGTTTATTGCAGCTTTATTTACAATAGCCAAACTATGGAAGCAGTCTAAGTATCCATAGGTAGATGAATGGATAAAGAAGATGTGGTACACACACACACACACACACACACACACCACACCCAATGCAATGGAATATGATTCACCATAAAAAAGAATGAAACCTTGCAATTTGCAACTTGGATGGAGCAGTATAATGCTAAATGAAATAGGCCAGTCAGAAAAAGACAAATACCACACTATTTCACTCATATGTGGAATTTAAGAAACAAAACAAATGAACAAAGGAAAAAAGAAGACAAACCAAAAAAACAGACTCTTAACCATAGTGAACAAACAAATGGTTACTGGAGGGGATAGGAGAGAAGGATCCAGTTGGGATTTTGTACCTGTCCTACAGTGAGTGGAAGAAAAAAGCTATTTCCTTACCCCCTGGCCAACACTACTGAAGGAAGCTGTCTCATGGTTTCCCACTCCACCCCATTTTTCTCATGAACATGGTATTAGTTCACTAGGCCTGCCATAACAAAGAACTTCAAACAACAGAAGTTTATCATCTTGTAGGCCAGAAGTCCAAAATCATGGGGTCAAGAGGGTTGGTTCTTTATGACGGCTGTGAAAGAAGGATCTATTTCAGGCCTCTACTTGACTTGTAGATGAGCATCTTCTCTCTATGTCCCTTTACATCATCTTCCCTGTATGTGTATCTCTGTTTGTATTCCTCCTTTTTTTTTTTTTTTAAAAAGACCCTAATACATAGAGTGTTATATTTATTTTTCCACATTAACCTGTAATTTCAGTGCATTTCCAAGCACACTTCTAGAAGATGGTCCCTGTCTCCTGCCCAAAATCCGATAACTAATTCTGACTAAGAAGACTTAAGAGGGGAACCTGCTAATGTCTTTTTTTTTTTTTTTTTTTTTTTTTTTTTTTTACAGCTTTATAAACATATATTTTTATCCCCAGGGGTACAGGCATGCGAATCGCCAGGTTTACACACCCCACAACCACAGCACATACCCTCCCCAATATCCACAACCCCACGCCCTCTCCCAACCCCCTCCCCCCATCAACCCTCAGTTTGTTTTGTGAGATTAAGAGTCACTTATGGTTTGTCTCCCTCCCAATCCCATCTTGTTTCATTTACTCTTCTCCTACCCCCTCGACCCCCCATGTTGCATCTCCTCTCCCTCATATCAGGGAGATCATATGATAGTTGTCTTTCTCCGATTGACTTATTTCGCTAAGCATGATACCCTCTAGTTCCATCCACGTCGTCGCAAATGGCAAGATTTCATTTCTTTTGATGGCTGCATAGTATTCCATTGTGTATATATACCACATCTTCTTTATCCATTCGTCTGTAGATGGACATCTAGGTTCTTTCCATAGTTTGGCTATTGTAGACATTGCTGCTATAAACATTCGGGTGCATGTGCCCCTTCGGATCACTACGTTTGTATCTTTAGGGTAAATACCCAGCAGTGCAATTGCAGGGTCATAGGGTAGTTCTATTTTCAACATTTTGAGGAACCTCCATGCTGTTTTCCAGAGTGGTTGCACCAGCTTGCATTCCCACCAACAGTGTAGGAGGGTTCCCCTTTCTCCGCATCCTCGCCAGCATCTGTCATTTCCTGACTTGTTAATTTTAGCCATTCTGACTGGTGTGAGGTGATATCTCATAGTGGTTTTGATTTGTATTTCCCTGATGCCGAGTGATATGGAGCACTTTTTCATGTGTCTGTTGGCCATCTGGATGTCTTCTTTGCAGAAATGTCTGTTCATGTCCTCTGCCCATTTCTTGATTGGATTATTTGTTCTTTGGGTGTTGAGTTTGCTAAGTTCTTTATAGATTTTGGACACTAGCCCTTTATCTGATATGTCCCTCCCCCAGAAGATCAATGTATTCCTCCTTTTTATGAGGCTACCAGTCATGTTGGTTTGGAATTCACCCTAATTACCTCGTGTTACCTTGATTACCTCTGTAAAGACCCTATCTTCAAATAAGGTCACATTCTGAGATATTGGGGATTATGACTTCAACATATAAATTTTCAACCCATTACAAGCACCCCAAGTGTAGAAATGGGTGAAGACTCTCCTTGTGTCTGTAGATCTTGCAGATTCTTTTCTCTCACACTGGCCACAGCTGACTTTCAGCAGTTCATTAAAAAAACTTAACCAGTCTTTTGACCTGCTTCTATAGTAGCTTTGCCTTTTCTCCGGTGCTCTGATGTGGATAAAACAGTACTGTGTCTGCATCTCTCCTTGGAGATGTCTGTCTTTCCTTAGATTCCAGGCTGTGTGGTTTTGAGAAATGTTATAGTTTTATTGATTATCTGACTTTTTAAAAAAATAGTTAGATGAAAATGATACTCATTCCAGCTTTCTGCATACTAAGGGAGAAAAGAAGGTAGCTTTAAAATTTTACTTTCCAATTGTTCATTGCTATGTGAGGAAATTCATATGATTTTCATTTTATTGAGTTTGCATCTTACAACTTTGCTAAACGCAGTTATTATTAGTTCTAGTGGCTTTTTGGGGGATATTCCCTAGGATTTTCTATGTAGATAATCTTATAATCTGAAAATAGAAGATAGAGATAATTTTATTTCTTATTTTTCAGTATATACACCTTTTATTTGTTTGTTTAATTTAAAAAAATTAATTGCATTGGCTAGGACCTTCAGTATGATGTGAAATAGCAGTGGCATGAGTGAACCTTTCTTGTTCACTCTGGAAGAAAACATTCAGCCTTTCACTGTGATGTATCATGTTAGCTGAAGGATTCTTTTCTAAATGCCTCTTCCTAGGTTTAAGGAAGTTTCCTCCATTCCTAGTTTGCTGAGCATTATTTACTATGAATGGATGTTGAACTTTGTCAAATGCTTTTTGACAAAACATTTTTCAACCTGGTTGATTCTTCTTACTTCTTGAGAAGAAATACTTCTTTTACAAAAATTACTGAGTGTCGTGAATAAAAAAATTCAGAAATGGCTGTAATCCCAGACTATTAGGAATATAAAATGAATATACTGTTCCCTCACTGTCACCCTCTGATTTATAAACTATTATTTAGTATAAATCAGGTTAGTAGAGGTTTCTAGTCAAAGTGAGAGCTTTAGCTATAGAATCATCAAAGGACTGTTACCTCCAAAGTAGTCCCATATGGGTGACCTCAAAAAAAAATTTACAGCTGTTTTTTAAAAAGATTTATTATTTGTTTATTTAGGATTTTATTTATTTATTTATTTATTTTAAAAAAAGATTTTATTTATTTATTTGACAGACAGAGAGATCACAGGGAGGCAGAGAGGCAGGCAGAGAGAGAGAGGAGGAAGCAGGATCCCTACTGAACAGAGAGCCCAATGTGGGGCTCGATCCCAGGACCCTGGGATCATGACCCAAGCCGAAAGCAGAGGCTTTAACCCACTGAGGCTTTAACCCACTGAGCCACCTAGGTGCCCCTAGGATTTTATTTTTTTGAGAGAAAGAATATGAGGAGGAGGAGGGGTATAGAAAGAGGGAGAAGCAGACTCCCTGCTGAATAAGGATCCTGACATGGGGCTCAATCCTAGGACCTGGGGATCATGACGAGGGCCAAAGGCAGATGCTTACCTGACTGAGCCACCCAGATGCCCTATATTTTTTGTTAAAGATTGATTTATTTATTTGAAAGAGAGAGCAGGGTGAGGAAGAGAGGGTTCCCTGTTGAGCACAGAGCCCAATATGGGGCTCGATTCTAGGACCCTGAGATCATGGCCTGAGCCAAAACCAAGAATTGGTTGCTTAACTGACTGGAACAACCAGGCATACCTACAATCATTTTTTAAAATTCCGTTATTAGTGACTTTATTTTCTATTGTGTTTTTGGCATTGTGCTAGGTGTCTGGCATCCAATGTCTCATTTAGCCCTAACAAAAACTTTGAAAGATTGGTATTATTATTTTCTGGATATCACACTGTATAAGAGTATGAATACTAAAGACCAACTGCCAGCATTCATATTTCAGCTCTACTACTTATTTGCTGAGTGACCGTGAACAAGTCACTTGACTTCATTTAATCCATTGTTTCATGTGTAAAATAGGGAAAATAATAATAACATGGTTTAGTTGTTATGATATTTTATGCCTTGGCATATTTTTTGTACATTGTAAACCCTAAATCAAAGTTAGATATATTCCCTGCTATTTTACAAATGAAGAAATGGAGATGCATAGAAACAAATGCACATGACTAATACATGTTCGAGCTTAGATTTAAATTTAGGCCTAGCTGCTTCCCAAGAACATGAAATAACACCCCCCGCCACGTTATGCTGTTGTTACTTTGTGCTCTGATGAGGGAGAGGATATTTTGCTAATGTACAGTATACATTGGTTTATGCCTGTTCTCACAGAACAATCATTGATAGTGTCCCCTTTAACTCCCATGATTATCCATTTTGATGATAAATTATGTAATTTCCCTACTAATAACCAACATTTTTATTTATGTTTTTGTGGCAGATTATTATTTCCAGTTCTAAATTTTCCTGTGGAACAGCTTCTTTAACACACACACACACACACACACACACAGACACTGCAGAGTTTATGGTGGATTTTATAAGAAAGTTGTGGGTACTATGTGATAAAATAATGTAATGCACTTCGCATTCAAGCTATAAATCACAATTTAGTAATTTGATGGCTTATGCAGAGTGAACATATACCATTTCAAAAATCTTGTCTTATACTGACATGATTGCAAATCTATTCCTGATATTGGGAGTGCCACACCAATTCCATATGAGTGGATACACCCTGAACTTACTACCATTGAAGTCAATTTGGCCTATTAATGAAATGTTATTGGTTGTCCAGACTAGAAAAATGTGGTCTCATAGTCATTTATCATCTATGAATGGTTTCTAGGTGTGATTCTTTTGGGGACTTGTTCCAAGAGAAAGAGGAAGATAAAAGCTATGTGGTATTTCTAACACACTTTTTCCCCATAAAGAGAATTTAGCTCATACCAGGCTTTTAGAATTTTCTTAGTAGTTTTATAGAACAGCATGTATAAGTCCTTTGTAAACATCTTACTGTGAAAAAAAAAGTGTCTTCCTCTGTTTCTGTCACCTTTAAACATGTAGTGTGTATGTATCTACATAAGCGAAGTATCTCTACATATGTCATAATTGAAATATTTGCATTGAGACTCAAAGAGAGAGCCAAGATTTTTTTCTGCTCTTTATACACCAAACCTTTATAGAAACTCAAATTCAAACCATTTTATTTTTGTTCTTTTGAGGCTTGGTGATATTCACCCTTTATATTTCTTTATACCAGTATTTTCCTTACAATGTATATTTCAGTTTTAAGGTAGTTAGTTTAATTCTTTTTGTACTACATTTTATGAATGCATTTTTTTCCAGTTGTCATTGGAGGCCAAACCATAAGCAATATGTTTAGTCTTCTCCTCACTCAATCATATTTAGCCTAAAAAATAGACTTTCATCTGAAGAAATTCCCTGTGGAGTAGGAAACACAGCTGTTTCATCCTACTAGACAGCCTGCAGAGAGATACTATTTTCCTTGGGGGAAAGGACACTCAAGTTTTGAGACTCTAGGTACTGCACCATTGGGGAAAGAGCTGAAAAGAAAATAGACCATCTTTTTCAATTCTATTGTGCAGAATATAAAGAAGCTCTTTGTTCAGATTTCGTGTCTTCCTCCTTCTTGCTCGATCTTTAGTCTTTTAAAATTCTACCCTTAACTAAATGGGTAAGCTGCAAGAAAGATTAAACTTAAAAATATACCAGGAATACAGAATGAAGAGAGGTGATTGATCTTTGAGTAGGTATCCAACAGCGCAATAAAATTCTCAAGCAGGTTCCTTTTTATTTCAAAATGGGTTTGATTCAGAGGGATTTTATAGCTGCTAAATCATGCAGTTGGCAGAGATTGTGTGTGCTTCTCACAGTTACTTTGAAAGATGTCAAATTTGGCAAAGGCAGTAAAAATACGGGGATTTACTGAGCTTGCTTCCCCCCTCCCCCTTAGAGAATGCTCTAAAATCGAGCATGCTCTGAAGTAATACAGCACAATAGGAGTGTGCAGAATCGCAGATTTTACAGAAAACGTGACTTCCTCAGCCGGTGTGATGCTGCTGCGTCATTGGCAAATGCCTGGCAGCCTATGCTTGTTGTTACAAAAGGCTCCGCTCTACCACCAGTGGACTTGGTTTCGGTGTCATTGCCATTGGCAGTGTAGGCTGCTCATTTCCAGCATGATAGCTGTTGAACAGCCTTTGCTTGCCTGGAGAGAAGGAGGTCTGCAACAGCACCTCTGGACTCCTAGGCCTACTACGCAAGACTGTCCTTCTATATTGGGACAATATACTCATCACAAGCATGGCTCTAGTTTTAGAAAGCCTGGGTTTGAATATCAATTCCACCAGTAACTTGGATGACCTTTTCAAGCCCTGACTTTACTGTGTGTGAGATAATAGAGGGTTTCTTTGGTTTGGTTAGAGGGTTAAGTTGGATGCAAAGTACTTGGGACAGATATATAGTAAGTGTCAATAAATGTCAATAAATTATAACTATTATCATGATTATGTTCAATAAATGGGATTTATTTTTATTACTACCAATCTTGGTAGAATCTTAGAGAAAAGATTCTTATTCATAAAGTTTGCAATTTTTTTTTTTTTTTACAATACAAATTACGTGGTTGTTACTACTAATACAATACCTCACCTTTGTCTTATCAGGAAGAAAGTGCGCTTGCCTCTCTGTGGGTCCCAAGATGTTGTTCTGCTATCAATCAGATTCAGACTTATATCTCATTTTATATATATATAAAAATTAGCTTTTTAAAACTAATTTTGTTTCTAGAGTCAAACTTGTGGCCCCTTTGATGGATGAAACACGTGTTAATACACAAGTGTATGGTCAGTATAACTGAAGGATGCATCCAACTGGTTTAGGTAATCTGCTAAGAAATTGCTCATCTATAGCAGATCGCATAAAAATCCCTTCCTAAAATCCACTGACATCCGCAGCTCAAACAAGCCTTGATTATAGGCAGGAAATCACAGTAGCACTGTAATTCTAAGCACTTCCATTTCTCCTATCAAGGGCTCTATACACATGGCATTTGAAAATGTGTTTGGCTATGTCCTGGTCACTGTGACAAGTGATTTTAAACACTTGATCCTTACAACACTACTACTATCATCCCCATTTCCATGTGAAGACACTTTCTTATTTCAAACAAAAATTCTTTTAGTTAATATGACCTTCGACTTGAATATTCTGAGATTCATTCATTCAGTCATTTATTTTCATTCAAGTACGGACAGCCCATCTTATCCATTACTATAACCCTAATGACCAGCATAGTGTCCAACTCATCATACACAATGAATAAATATTTCAATTAAGTGAATACATGAATATTAACAAAGAGATTCTGAAGAACTATAATGTCTTAATTAGTTATATTCCTTTCAAAACCTGTCCCTAACTGTAATAAAGTATACAAGCCCCTGGTTGCTTGAAAGAATGGTGAGAATGGATTAAGGTAGAAACCAAGACTGTTCAAGCTTCAGGGATTATCCAAAACTGTGACTAAGCCTCTATTATTGGACTAATGGGATTCAGGGAGAAATTAAGCCATCACAACAAGTAGGATGATGGAAGTATTTAAATCTTCCAACTCTGCAATTGAAGTAAATATAAATGAGAAGGCCCAGTGTTGTAGAAAATTGATAGATAAGTTGGGGGCAGTTATTGTAGGCCATCTTCTCATTTTGTTTTTCCCCAAAAGCCCAGGGAATAGGTTTAAAAATATAAGTTGGTTTGTCCCACATCCTCCCATGAAATGCATTCATTTCTTCTTGTGGCCTTTTAAATTCAATACAGATGCTTCCATGGCCTACCAGACCCTATGTGATCTCAGCATCTTCACCTCCAAATCTGTCCCCTTACCTTGTGTACTCTCATCACGCTGTTCTGAGCTTCTCAAGATCCCTTTTCCTGCTGTTCCCTTGCCTGGAGGTGCTCTCAGCCCTTTTCATACCCGGCTCTTTCTGATCCTTCAACTTCTGCCCAAATGTCATCCTCAGAGAGACGTTCCCAGACGTTTATATCTGAACTGCACTGTATCTCTAAACTCTGTCACAGTGCCTTGTTGATTTCTGCTTGTGATAAATGCAGTGAAAGGAGTCATCTTCATGTCATACATCTCATTTCTAAATGTATGATGTAAGCAAATATGTTTTGTGTGAGCAGGAGGCTCTTTTTTGTTGTTGTTGCCATATTTAAGATAGGTGGAAGCCTAGAATTTGGTATGTCCTCAATAAATATTTGTGATACACACTACTGTCTGAAGAATGCAATGCTGTGTACTATGGGATGGCCTAAAATGTAGATTTATGATTTTGATGATTACAGTTTTTTTTTATTTATTTTTATTCAGGTATAATTAACATAGAGTGTTATATTAGTTTCAGGTATACAGTGTAATGATTCAACAATTCTGCACATTTCTTAGTGCTCATTAAGATAAATGTACTCTGAATCCCCTTTATCTGTTTCACCCACTCACCTCCTCTCTGGCAACCACCAGTTTGTTCTCTGTATTTAAAAGTCTGTTTTCTGTTTGTCTTTTGATCATTTGATTTTTTCAGTTGTTCATTTGATTTTTTTCTTGTTTTTCAGTCTTTAATTCCAGCTAGGTAACGTTCATTACATTGTAGTGATTCAACAGTTCCTTATATCACCCAGTGCTCATCATGACAAGTGCACTCCTTAAGCCCTATCACCAATTTAACCCATCTCCCATGCCATCCTTTCTAGTAGCCCTCAGTTTGTTTTTTGTAATTGAGTCTGTTTCTTCTTTTATCTCTCTTTTTTCCCCTTTACTCATTTGTTTTGTTTTTTAAATTTCACATGTGATTGAAATCATATGGTATTTGTCTTTCTCTGACTGACTTGTTTCATATAGTGTTAGACTCTCTACCTCCATCCATGTTGTTGCAATGGCAAGATCTCAGTCTTTTTCACGGTTGTATAATATTCCATTATTCATCTATATCTATATATGTCTGTATATCTATATTTTCCATATCATTTTTAGCCATTCATCTGTCAATGGACACTTGGGTTGCTTCCATATCTTAGCTATTGTCAATAATACTGTAATAAACAGGGGTGCATCTATCTTTTTGAATTAGTATTTTTGTTTTCTTTGTATAAATACCCAGTTGGAATTACTAGATCATATGGTAATTTTATTTTTAATTTTTTTGAGGAAACTCCATACTGTTTTCCACAGTGGTTGCACCAGTATGCATTCCCACCAACAGTCACAAAGTTTCCTTTTTCTCCACATCCTCAACAACACTTGCTATTTCTTATGTTTTGCCAGGTGTAAAGTGATATCCCATTGTGGTTTTACTTGTACTTCCTTGATGGTTAGTGATGTTAAGCATCTTTTCAGTTGTTTATTGGCCGTCTATATGTCTTCTTTGGAAAAATGTCTATTTTTCCTCTGCCCATTTTTAAATTAGATTATTTGCTTTTTTGGTGTTGAGTTGTATAAATTCCTTATATATTCTGGATATTAAGTCCTTATCAGAAATACCATTTTCAAATATCTTTCATGATCATAGTTCCTGAAATGACTAGGGACATTATACTAACTTGATAATTAGGAACTGGTATCATAGCACTGAAAGCTCTCTGCCAGAACATGGACAGAAGGAATGAAAATCTGCATTGGGTTTGAGAGAATTCAGACAACTGCCCTAAGAGAGGATTGTGATGGCTAATTTTATGTGTCAAATTGTCTGGGCCATGATATCTACATATTTCATCAAACATTATTCTGGATTTTGCTGTGAGGATGCTTTAGGATGGATAAACATTTTAATTGGTGGACTTTGTTCCCTTCCATACTGAGGGTGGGCCTCATCCAATCAGTTGAAGGCCTGAATAGAAAAAGGACTGCTCTCTGAACAAGGGGGAATTTTGCCGTAGGCAGCCTTCAGGTTTGAACTGCAGTATTAGCTCTTCCTGGAGTCTCCAGCCTGATGGCTTACCCTGCAGGTTTTGAACTTGCTAGCCTTCATAGTCATATGAAATAATTCCTGAAAATAAATCTCTCTGTATATATACATCCTATTGGTTTTATTTTTCTGGAGAACCCTGACACATAGAAGGGTATTGGGATGAAGGATCCAAAATGCTCTGAAAAGGTCAAGGGTGATTGCAATATTCATACCATATTTATCATAGTCTGTAAGTCATTGGCTGGGATGTCTTACAGGGCAGTAGTTATATCTGGGAATCTGTCCAAATGAAGTGGCATTTCTCTTACTGGTTTGAAAAAGTGCAAAAAAATATTCAGTTTAGGGAATGAGGAAACGTAAGCAGCAAGTCGTCAGATGGAGTTGAGATGAATCCAGAGATGCACTAAGCACTTTTTCTATGAAAAGATGAAATGGGAATTTAGTAACAAAGATAAGGCTATCATCAGGGGCTATCTCACCTGTTTTATGTGCATTATCTATATAATACCCACAGACAAGACTTCAAGGTGGATAATAGTGTACCTATATTACAGATGTGAAAACTGTGACTCAGAAGAATAAAATTAGTTTGCCAACTTTACATAACTAGTAGTTGCCAGTATCAGGAATCACACCCAAACATATTGTTGTTTCCAGCATCTGTCTGGGCCTGCTGTGGTTTTTCCTTTATTCCTTTGGCTCTGCAAGACCTTTGAGGCTGGGGGTTCTTAACAGCTTTAGTACTTAGGTACTCATGCTGAGCCAATGGCTCCCTGGACTAAAAGAAAAATATTTTCTGTATTTTTAGGGGCTTCACTATCGAAATAATTAGTATTACCACATGGACATAACATCTAATACCATATATCACATTTGAAGTCTCTGCCTCCATGAAATTTCATGCAGTATATTTCAGAGCAATGTATCCATTTCCTTCCACTGCCCTTTGGAAGATCTGGACTTTGGGATTGGGGTCATTGCTAAATGGTGGCAAAGGAGGACATATGATGGGAAAAATGATACACACTTTGCCCCTTTGGGTATTAACTGTACTTGAGTCTAAGAAAGTATCTTCTTTTTTAAGAGGCTCTGCATTCATAAGTCAACTCTCTCCTTCTACTGAAATTAAAGACATTCTACTCCATTTCAGTGAAAAAGTTCAGGAAAAATATGGACTGATATGTGTAGACCCTAAAATTGATTCCAAGAGGAAAGCTGTCTCTATCTAAATTTCTAATGCTCTTTTCTCCATCCTGTGTGGCCTGTGCCTTTGTTGCTTTGTCACCGGCATAATTAGTAAGAAGCACAAGGCATATTCTTCAAGTGGTATTTGTTTCAGCATGGTTTAAGCAGGAACTCAAAATAATAGAGGTAGAAAAGTATTTTTAGACCTTACGTTTGAAAAGAAGTATAATACTTATCACAATAGTAGGAATCTGAATGCACACTTACCATGACCTAGACATTGTCCTGACATAATTAAATATGCTGTCACCCCCAAGTCTCACAACAGCTGTGTTTCCTCATTTGCTTATTCAGAAACTGAGATTTGGAGAAGTTATGATGTTACCAAGGTCACGTGCTGTCAGAGAGAAATCTAGCCAGTATTCATACTCAGGCTCATCTGTTGCTCGAGCTTGTCTCTTTTTACATCTAACTTTTTTACATCTAACTTCCTGAAAATCTCTACTAAGACTTGTGCTGCTCAGTGAGCCATGAGACAAGGGGAAAGCCCCATGCTATCTCCTAGAACAGTGAATCCTTAAGTAACATGCAGTGAGAGAATTTGGGTATTAGGAATTCCAACAGGGAGTGTGGCCAACCAGATGAGCTGCAGGGAGGCTGCTTGAGAATTTGGACGTTTTCTCGTGTTTTAATAAGAAACAGCAAATTTTCACACAAAAAGAAATACCAGTTGACACATGCAAGAAGCCTCTTGTTGGGTCAAAAATTCTTCCCTGGGATCTTCAGGCATCTGTTTCCCAGCATCCCCTGGAGGTCAAAGACCATTTTCCCTTCTGGTTCCTAAATCTACAAGACCATCTCAGAGCTGAAGCTAGCAGGCGCCTTTGTTGTCTCCTCATGCAGCCAGTTTCCTTCTGTTGCTAGCTTGAGGGGTTATCTGTTTTTAGTCACAGCACAAGGGTGACATTTTTGCAGCCTTATCATGGGGTTATGTTCCGTGCTTTCTCTTTTATTCATGCAAGTCTGTCTAATAGAATTATAATGCCCAAACCAATCTTACCATCCTCATACTTTATTTTATGGCTCACAAGATGCCTAACTAGAATACTCTCTTGTCCCTGAGAAGTGACGGTTCTGTGACGAGGCTTAATTTGTATAGGGGGGAAAAGTGCACTGGAATATTTGCTTAATTTCTCTTCTTTCTCTCGCTCAAGTTTTCTCAATCTTGGCACTATTGACAGCTCAGGCTGCAGACTTCCTTGTGGGAGAAGGGGGCTGTCCTGGGAATTGTTGATTGCTGAGTAGCACCCTAGCCTCTAACCACTGGACGGTAGTAATACCTCCAACTTGTGACAACCAAAAAATTTCTCCAAACATTGTCAGATGTTTCCTGGAAGGTAAAACAGCCCCAGGTTGAAATCATTGATCTCATTCCTCTCTCCTTTTCATCACACATGCACCCACACACATGCCTCAATAGCACTTTGAAGGGACAGGTATTTTCTTACTAAAATTACCGTTGTAGGCATAGGACTTGCATCCTTCTGTGTGTTTGACTATGGAAGAAATTCTCCTACATCTAAAAATACACAGCTTGCTGTTTCTTTAAAGACAAAACCTGGGGTTGTGTAAATTCTTAGGCCTTGCAAAAGCTTAAAACCATCTGGAGTTAACCCCCCCACCCCCAACCCCAGCACACACACTCCCCTCCTGCAAACCTGACATCCTTGCCCTGGAACCTGCAGATGGAAAGTGCAGGAGGGGTGGGGGGGATGGGATGTGGGAATCATCTCAACTTTATAAAAATGAAAGCTTAAGAATAAATTGCTTTTAGCTCCCGAACAATCCTGGCTTCTGGATTTCAATTCAAGGCAGTAATAAAAGCTTCTTTCAATTGCTCTCCACTCGGTGTAATGGCGCAGGGTCAGAACAATAGCAGGGAGGTCCTCTGTGCGGAGAGGCCGTTTACCGATTAGTTGTACTGATGCTGAACAATGAGAAGGGTCTGGCTTCCCTTGGGGACTGGTGTGAATGGCAGTCCCCTTGCTTCTCTGGGTGGGACTTGAAAAAAAATTAATACATATTATCCATCTTAGTCTGTGTGACTTTCCCAGAAGTTGCACCAACATATGGATGAACCCTCTGAACTCCAAGTAGTGGTCCTTAGGTTTTAAGTATGAAAAAAGTTCTGATTCATGGATTCAAGCAGCTTAAAGTCTTAAACACTGGAGTTCTGTGGGGATTTATCTTTGACTCTCCATTTTATTTATTTTGTATCATTTCTTTAAATGACCTAATCTAGTCTCATTGGTTTAACTATAGAGACTGTTGGTTCTTAATTATACTGTCATCCATCCTAACTTCTTTCTCAAGCTTTGGGCTTGTGAGCAGTTTGCTGGGTATATCCATGTAGAATCCACAAGAAATTTCAATTCAGTACATTAGAAACTTGATGGTTATTATCTTATCCTCAAGCACTGTGAACTTTTTTATTATCCTAAGTCTACTAAGAGTTCTGTTGCCTCCCTAGCCATTCATTTCAGAAACATGGGGATATCTTCCTTCTCCCTTCTGTTCTTCCTTCTCCCTCCTATTCCCCCATTCTATATTTGATTTTTTTCCATTAAGTTCTGCTGTTTTTTCCTTCCTAACTTTTTTGTTGTTGGTGTGTATGTGGGGGGGGGGGGTTGTTCTCGTTAAAACTGTCCTCTTTTCTTTATTTCTATCATTACTGTCCTAGTAAGTGTCCTCAGTGTCTTTCTTCCTTCTCACCTGTCTCCAGTCTTGCTTGCCTTAAATTTCGCCTTCTTGGAGCAGCCAGAATGAATTATCTTAAAAAGGAATCCAACTCTGATGCATCCCTCCCCACTCTAAAAACTGGTTTTCTATGGAACTGAGCCCAACACTTTTAACATGTCATGACTTTGTCCCCATCTACTTCTCCAGCTGTGCTTGCTATGACTTGTTCTAGCAATAAGTTACCCTGTGACTTAGAAACTTAGAATATCCTTTTTATACATTCTATGGGTCAGGAATTCAGATAAGGCCCAGCAAGGATGGCTTTTCTCTGATCTATAACATCTGGAGATTCAGCTGGGAAGACTTAATGGCTGAAGTGGCTAGAGGCCTGGGGGCTGGAGCGATCTAAAGGCTCATCTCATATCTATGTTGGCATAACTCAGAGGTTAGGACACAACCAGATTGCCTCCATGTAGTTTGGTTGGTTTATAGCATGGCGACGTCTTAGGGTTTGGCTTCTTATGGTATGGTTCAGGGCTCTGAGCATGAGTGTCTCACTGAAAAAGGCAGAAGCTTTGTAAATCCCACAAAATCACTTCAGGCAGTTCACTGTTTGTCAAAGCAATTACAAGCTGTGGTATAATAAATAATATTCTGGTCTTTGTCCCTGGTTCCTGGCACAGAGCTTCAAAAACCCTTCAAAACCCTCTTCTGAGGGTTCAGGGTGTCTTTTGCATCAGACTGATTGTCAGAAAAACCGACCATATGATTAGAGTGCTGGAATCTTCATTTCTACCCTCTGACTTCCAGGGAGGGGAGAGGGGCTGGTGAGCTTCCTGGCTGGTGAAACACCGATGTACCAGAAATTGATGTACTCTGACTTCACAGGGACAGAAACTCCTGGGCTTGGGACCCTTGCTTCATGTACCTGTTCACCTGTCTGTTCTTTCGTATCTTTTATAATAAAATGGTGATATCAATTATAGCACTTTCTTGAGTTCTGTGAATTGTTCCAGTGAATTATTGAAACTTCAGGGGTTCAGGGCAACCTCTGAATTTGTAGCCAAGCCCTTTGTGGTAAAAGTGTGGTAATCCTCAGGACTTGTGGCTATAGTGTGAAAGAGAGACAGTCTCATAGCACTGAGCCCCTTAACCCATGGGGTCGGTGCTAAATCTGGGTAGATAGAATTTAATTGAATTATAGGACATCCAGTTGGTTTTAGAAAATTGATGTTGGAAAGCACAGCCCACCCCAGATTCAAGGTAGGGTCATGGACCTCTTGATGACAGGAGTATCAATATTCCTCTTATTATTTTTTTTCCTAGCTATATTGAGATATAATTGACAAATTGTATTATGATTTATGAAGTTTACAACATGATTACTTGATATACATATAGACTGTGAAAGAATTCCTGCCATCAAGTTAATTAACACATTCATCACTTCATATATTTATTTACATCTCCCCTTTTCTTGGTGATAACACTCAAGTTCTATTCTCTTAGAAGATTTCTATTATACAATAAAGTATCATCACCATGTTATACATTAGATTTTCAGACTTTATTCTTTTTATTTTCTTCCTTTTCCCCCTTTTTTCTTCTTTTTGATGCAGGGTTTGAACTTATGACCCTGAGATCAAGACCTGAGCTGAGATCAAGAGTCAGATACTTAACTGACTGAGCCACCCAGGCATCCCAGGCCTTATTTATTTTATAATTGAATGTACATACTCTTATCAGCCTCTCCCTACTTCCTCCATCTCCTAGAAGCCACCACTCTATTTCTATGAGTTCAACTTAAAAAAAAATTCTCTATATAGGTGATATCATACAGTATTTGTCTTTTTCTGTTTGGTTTACTTCACTTGGCATGATGCCTTCCAGATTCATCCATGTTGTTGCAAATGGTAGGATTCCTTCTTTTTCAAGGCTGAATAATATTCTTGTGTGTGTAAGAGAGAGAGAGAGAGAAAGAGAGAAAGAGAGAAAGAGATCTCACATTTTCTTTATCCATTCATCTGTTGATACACATTTAGGTTGTTTCCATCCCTTGGCTATTATGAATAAGGCTGCAATGATCACTGGAGTACAGGTCTTTGAGATAGTGACTTTGTTTCCTTTGCTATATTCCCAGAAGTGGGATTGGTGGATCATATGGTAGTTCTATTTTTAATCTCTTGAGGAACCTCCATACTGTTTTCCACAGTGGCTGTACCAGTTTACATTTCCACCAACAGCGTGCAAGGTTTCCCTTTTCTCTACCTTCTGTCCAGCATTTGTTATCTCTTGTGATTTTGATGATAGCTATCATAACAGGTATAGGTGACCTCTCTTTGTGGTTTTCAGTTGCACTTCTCTGATGTTAGTGATGTTGAGCACCTTTCCATACCTGTTGGCCATTTTTATGTCTTCTTTGGAAAAATGTCTATTCAGCTCCTTTGCCCATTTTTAAATTAGATTATCTGTTTTTTCTTGTTACAGAGTTGTAGGAGTTTCAGTATATTTTGGATATTAACCCCTTATCAGATAAGTGATTTGCAAATATTTTCTTCCATTCCATAGGTTGCTTTTTCATTTTGTTGATGATTTCCTTTGCTGTGCAAAGCTTTTTTGTTTGATACAGTCTCATTTGTGTCTTTTTGCTTTTGTTGTCTTCGTGTCAAGTTAAAAATCATAGCTAAAAGCAATGTTGAAGACCTTACCCATGTATTTTCTTCTAGGAGTTCTGTGGTTTCAGGTCTTATATTCAAGTCTTTAATCCATTTTGAGTTTTTTGTGTGTGGTATAAGATAATGGTCCAGTTTCATTATTTTGCATGTGACTATCCAGTTTTCTGAGCACTGTTTTATTGGAGATACTGTCATTTCCCCATTGTATATTTTTGGCTCCTTTGTTTTAAATTAATTGGTCATATATATATAAGTTTATTTCTCTATTCTGTTCTTTTGATTGTGTTTTATGCTAATACCATACTGTTTTGATTACTATAGCTTTGTAATATAGTTTGAAATTGGAAAACATGAAGCCAATATCTTCATTCTTCTTTCTCAACATTGCTTTGGTGATTTGGGGTTGTCTGTCAAATTTAGGATTATTCTATTTTTGTGAAAAATGCCTTTGAAATTTTCATAGGAATTGCATTTAATTTGTAGATTGCTTTGGGTGGTATGGACATTTAATAATATTAATTCTTCCAGTCTATGACTGTGGAGAATCTTTCCACTTATTTGTGTCTTCTTCAATTTCTTTTATCAGTATCTTATTATCAGTGTACAGGTTTTTTAGTTCCTTGGTTCAATTTATTCCTAGGGTTTTATTCTTACTGATGTAATTCTAAATGGGATTATTTTCTTAATTTCTCTTTTGGTAGTTTGTTGTTAGTGTACAGAAATGCAACAGACTTTTGCATATTGATTTTGTAACCTGCAACTTTCTGAATTTGTTGATTTGTTCTGAGTATTTTTGGTGAAGTCTTTAGGGTTTTCTGTATACATATCATGTAATCTGCAAATAGTGACAGTTTTATTCCTTCCTTTCTGATTTAAATGTCTTTTATTTATTTTTCTTGCCTAATTCTAGTAGTATGTTAAATAAAAATGGTGAGAGTGGACATCCTTTTCTTATCCTGATCTTAGAGGAAGAGCTTTCGGCTTTACACTATTGAGTATGATGTTAACTGTGTGCTTCTAACATATAGCCTTTATTATGTTGAGATACATTCCATCTACACCCAGTTCATTGAGAGTTGTTATCATGGAAGGATTTTAGATTTTGTCAAATGCTTTTGCTATCTTTGTTGAGATCATCATATGATTTTTATCCTTCATCATATTAATGCTGTGTAACCTATTTGATTTACATTGTTAAAGCATTCTTTTGTTTCGGAAAGAATTCCACTTGATCGCAGTGTATCATTAATGTGCTGTTGAATTTGGCTTGCAAATACTTTGTTAAGGATGTTTGCATCTATAATCATCAAGGGTACTGGCCTGAAATTTTCTTCCGCTTGTAATGTCCTTGTTTGGCTTTGGTATGAGCGTAATGCCGGCCTCAGAAAGTAAGTTTGGAAGTGTTCCTTCCTTTTTTATTTTTTGGAAGAGTTTGGGAAGGACTGGTATTAATTCTTTGAATGTTTGGTAGAGTTTACCAGCGAAAATGACTGGTCCTGGCCTTTTGTTTGTTGGGAGGTTTTTGATTGCTCATTCGATCTCCCTACTAGTAATTAGATGGTTATAGGATTCTAGAAATTTATCCATTTTTTCTAGGTTGTCCAATTTATTGGTCTATAATTGTTCATTGTAGTCTCTTATGATCTTTGAATTTCTGTGGTATTAGTTATAACATCGCCTCTTTCATTTCTGATTTTATTTATTTCAGTCCTCTCACTTTTTTTCTTGGTGAGTTTAGTTAAAGGTTGGTGAATTTTATCTTTTCAAAGAACCAGATTTTAGTTTCATTGATCATTTCTATTGCCTTTTAGTCTTTATTTCAATTACTTCTTCCTTCTAACTTTGGGCTTAGTTTGTTCTTTTTCTAGATTCTTTTGATATAAAGATAGGTTGTTTATTTGAGTCTTTATGTTTTCTTAATGTAGGTTTCTATCATTACAAGTTTCCTTCTTAGAACTGCTTTTGCTATTCTCATAAGTTTTGATATGTTGTGTTTCCATTTTTATTTGTCTCAAGATACTTTTTGATTTCCCTTTTGATTTCTGTTTTGATCCATTGCTCAAGTGTGTGTTGTTTGATTTTCATGTATTTTTGAATTTTGTAGTTTAGTTCTTATAATTAATCCTGGCTTCATATCATTAATAGAAAAAGTGGGAAAAAGAGTCTATTTTCTTCAAAGATTTTATTCATTTATTTGAGAGAGTGAGAGAGAGAGAGAGCACAAGCAGGGGGAGTGGCAAAGGGAGAAGGAGGAGTAGACTCCCTGCTGAGTGGGGAGTTGGATGCAGGGCTCTATCCCAGGACCCTGAGATTTTGACCTGACCTAAAGGCAGATGCTTAACCAACTGAGACACCCAGGTGCCCTGAGAAAAAGATTCTCAATATGATTTCAGTATTCTTAATCTATTAAGACTTGCATGGAGCAATGGGTGTGGTGCAAAAACAATGAATTCTGTTATGCTGAAAAGAAATTAAAAAAAAAAAAAGAAAAAAGAAAAAAAAAAGACTTGTTTTGTGTCCTAACACATATGAGTTATCTTGGAAAACACTCCATGTTCTTGAGAAAAAAAAGTGTATTCTGCTGCTATTGAATAGAATGTTCTGTATATAACTTTTAGGTATATCTAGTCTAACACGTCATTAAAGTCCTTACTGATTTTCTGTCTGGGTGATCTGTCCATTGTTGAAAGTGGGGTATTGGAGTCCCCCATTTTAATTGTATTGATGTCTATTTCTCCCTTCATATCTGTTAATCTTTGCTTTATAAATTTAGGTGCTCCTATGTTGGGTGCATAAATATTTATAATTGTTATATCTTCTTTTTTAAAAATTTTTATTAATTTTATTTTTTATAAACATATAATATATTTTTATCCCCAGGGGTACAGGTCTGTGAATCACCAGGTTTACACACTTCACAGCACTCACCATAGCACATACCCTCCCCAGTGTCCATAATTCCACCCCCCTCCCAACCCCCCTCCCCCCATCAACCCTCAGTTTGTTTTGTGAGATTAAGAGTCACTTATGGTTTGTCTCCCTCCCAATTCCATCTTGTTTCATTTACTCTTCTCCTACCCCCTTAACCCCCCATGTTGCATCTCCTATCCCTCATATCAGGGAGATCATATGATAGTTGTCTTTCTCCGATTGACTTATTTCACTAAGCACGATACCCTCTAGTTCCATCCACGTCGTCGCAAATGGCAAGATTTCATTTCTTTTGATGGCTGCATAGTATTCCATTGTGTATATATACCACATCTTCTTTATCCATTCGTCTGTTGATGGACATCTAGGTTCTTTCCATAGTTTCGCTATTGTAGACATTGCTGCTATAAACATTCGGGTGCACGTGCCCCTTCGGATCACTACGTTTGTATCTTTAGGGTAAATACCCAGCAGTGCAATTGCTGGGTCATAGGGTAGTTCTATTTTCAACATTTTGAGGAACCTCCATGCTGTTTTCCAGAGTGGTTGCACCAACTTGCATTCCCACCAACAGTGTAGGAGGGTTCCCCTTTCTCCGCATCCTCGCCAGCATCTGTCATTTCCTGACTTGTTAATTTTAGCCATTCTGACTGGTGTGAGGTGATATCTCATAGTGGTTTTGATTTGTATTTCCCTGATGCCGAGTGATGTGGAGCACTTTTTCATGTGTCTGTTGGCCATCTGGATGTCTTTGCAGAAATGTCTGTTCATGTCCTCTGCCCATTTCTTGATTGGATTATTTGTTCTTCGGGTGTTGAGTTTGCTAAGTTCTTTATAGATTTTGAACACTAGCCCTTTATCTGATATGTCATTTGCAAATATCTTCTCCCATTCTGTCAGTTGTCTTTTGGTTTTGTTAACTGTTTCCTTTGCTGTGCAAAAGCTTTTGATCTTGATAAAATCCCAGTAGTTCATTTTTGCCCCTGCTTCCCTTGCTTTTGGCGATGTTCCTAGGAAGATGTTGCTGCGGCTGAGGTCGAAGAGGTTGTTGCCTGTGTTCTCCTCAACGATTTTGATGGATTCCTTTCTCACATTGAGATCCTTCATCCATTTTGAGTCTATTTTCGTGTGTGGTGTAAGGAAATGATCCAATTTCATTTTTCTGCATGTGGCTGTCCAATTTTCCCAACACCATTTATTGAAGAGGCTGTCTTTGTTCCATTGGACATTCTTTCCTGCTTTGTCGAAGATGAGTTGACCATAGAGTTGAGGGTCCATTTCTGGGCTCTCTATTCTGTTCCATTGATCTATGTGTCTGTTTTTGTGCCAGTACCATGCTGTCTTGATGATGACAGCTTTGTAATAGAGCTTGAAGTCCGGAATTGTGATGCCACCAACTTTGGCTTTCTTTTTCAATATTGCTTTGGCTATTCGAGGTCTTTTCTGGTTCCATATAAATTTTAGGATTCTTTGTTCCATTTCTTTGAAAAAAATGGATGGTACTTTGATAGGAATTGCATTAAATGTGTAGATTGCTTTAGGTAGCATAGACATTTTCACAATATTTATTCTTCCAATCCAGGAGCATGGAACATTTTTCCATTTCTTTGTGTCTTCCTCAATTTCTTTCATGAGTACTTTATAGTTTTCTGTGTATAGATTCTTAGTCTCTTTGGTTAGGTTTATTCCTAGGTATCTTATAGTTTTGGGTGCAATTGTAAATGGGATGGACTCCTTCATTTCTCTTTCTTCTGTCTTGTTGTTGGTGTAGAGAAATGCAACTGATTTCTGTGCATTGATTTTATATCCTGACACTTTACTGAATTCCTGTACAAGTTCTAGCAGTTTTGGAGTGGAGTCTTTTGGGTTTTCCACATAGAGTATCATATCATCTGCAAAGAGTGATAGTTTGACTTCTTCTTTGCCAATTTGGATGCCTTTAATTTCCTTTTGTTGTCTGATTGCTGAGGCTAGGATTTCTAGTACTATGTTGAATAGCAGTGGTGATAACGGACATCCCTGCCGTGTTCCTGACCTTAGTGGAAAAGCTTTCAGTTTTTCTCCATTGAGAATGATATTTGCTGTGGGTTTTTCATAGATGTCTTTGATAATATTGAGGTATGTGCCCTCTATCCCTACACTTTGAAGAGTTTTGATCAGGAAGGGATGCTGTACTTTGTCAAATGCTTTTTCAGCATCTATGGAGAGTATCATATGATTCTTGTTCTTTCTTTTATTAATGTGTTGTATCACATTGATTGATTTGCGGATGTTGAACCAGCCTTGCAGCCCTGGAATAAATCCCACTTGGTCGTGGTGAATAATCCTTTTAATGTACTGTTGAATCCTATTGGCTAGTATTTTGGCGAGAATTTTTGCATCTGTGTTCATCAAGGATATTGGTCTTTAGTTCTCTTTTTTGATGGGATCCTTGTCTGGTTTTGGGATCAAGGTGATGCTGGCCTCATAAAATGAGTGTGGAGGTTTTCCTTCCATTTCTATTTTTTGGAACAGTTTCAGGAGAATAGGAATTAGTTCTTCTTTAAATGTTTGGTAGAATTCCCCCGGGAAGCCATCTGGCCCTGGGCTTTTGTTTGTTTTGAGATTTTTGAGGACTGTTTCAATCTCCTTACTGGTTATGGGTCTGTTCAGGCTTTCTATTTCTTCCTGGTTCAGTTGTGGTAGTTTATATGTCTCTAGGAATGCATCCATTTCTTCCAGATTGTCAAATTTGTTGGCGTAGAGTTGCTCATAGTATGTTCTTATAATTGTCTGTATTTCTTTGGTGTTCGTTGTGATCTCTCCTCTTTCATTCATGATTTTATTTATTTGGGTCCTCTCTCTTTTCTTTTTGATAAGTCTGGCCAGGGGTTTATCAATCTTATTAATTCTTTCAAAGAACCAGCTCCTAGTTTCGTTGATTTGTTCTATTGTTTTTTTGGTTTCTATTTCATTGATTTCTGCCCTGATCTTTATGATTTCTCTTCTCTTGCTGGGTTTAGGGTTTCTTTCTTGTTCTTTCTCTAGCTCCTTTATGTGTAGAGTTAGGTTGTGTACCTGAGACCTTTCTTGTTTCTTGAGAAAGGCTTGTACTGCTATATATTTTCCTCTCAGGACTGCCTTTGTTGTGTCCCACAGATTTTGAACCGTTGTGTTTTCATTATCATTTGTTTCCATGAATTTTTTCAATTCTTCTTTAATTTCCTGGTTGACCCATTCATTCTTTAGAAGGATGCTGTTTAGTCTCCATGTATTTGGGTTCTTTCCAAATTTCCTCTTGTGATTGAGTTCTAGGTTCAGAGCATTGTGGTCTGAAAATATGCAGGGAATGATCCCAATCTTTTGATAACGGTTGAGACCTGATTTAGAACCGAGAATGTGATCTATTCTGGAGAATGTTCCATGTGCACTAGAGAAGAATGTGTATTCTGTTGCTTTGGGATGAAATGTTCTGAATATATCTGTGATGTCCATCTGGTCCAGTGTGTCATTTAAGGCCTTGATTTCCTTGTTGATCTTTTGCTTGGATGATCTGTCCATTTCAGTGAGGGGAGTGTTAACATCCCCTACTATTATTGTATTATTGTCGATGTGTTTCTTTGATTTTGTTATTCATTGGTTTATATAGTTGGCTGCTCCCACGTTAGGGGCATAGATATTTAAAATTGTTAGATCTTCTTGTTGGACAGTTCCTTTGAGTATGATATAGTGTCCTTCCTCATCTCTTATTATAGTCTTTGGCTTAAAATCTAATTGATCTGATATAAGGATTGCCACTCCTGCTTTCTTTTGATGTCCATTAGCATGGTAAATTCTTTTCCACCCCCTCACTTTAAATCTGGAGGTGTCTTCGGGTTTAAGATGAGTTTCTTGTAGGCAACATATAGATGGGTTTTGTTTTTTTTTATCCATTCTGATACCCTGTGCCTTTTGATTGGGGCATTTAGCCCATTAACATTCAGGGTAAGTATTGAGAGATATGAATTTAGTGCCATTGTATTGCCTGTAAGGTGACTGTTATTGTATATTGTCTCTGTTTCTTTCTGATCTACTACTTTTAGGGTCTCTCTTTGCTTAGAGGATCCCTTTCAATATTTCCTGTAGAGCTGGTTTGGTATTTGCAAATTCTTTCAGTTTTTGTTTGTCCTGGAAGCTTTTAATCTCTCCTTCTATTTTCAATGATAGCCTAGCTGGATATAGTATTCTTGGCTGCATGTTTTTCTCCTATAGTACTCTGAATATATCATGCCAGCTCTTTCTGGCCTGCCAGGTCTCTGTGGATAAGTCTGCTGCCAATCGAATATTTTTACCATTGTACGTTACAGACTTCTTTTCCCGGGCTGCTTTCAGGATCTTCTCTTTGTCACTAAGACTTGTCAATTTTACTATTAGGTGACGGGGTGTGGACCTATTCTTATTGATCTTGAGGGGGGTTCTCTGAACCTCCTGGATTTTGATGCTTGTTCCCTTTGCCATATTGGGGAAATTCTCTCCAATAATTCTCTCCAATATACCTTCTGCTCCCCTCTCTGTTTCCTCTTCTTCTGGAATCCCAATTATTCTAATGTTGTTTCGTCTTATGGTGTCACTTATCTCTCGAATTCTCCCCTCGTGATCCAGTAGCTGTTTGTCCCTCTTTTGCTCAGCTTCTTTATTCTCTGTCATTTGGTCTTCTATATCGCTAATTCTTTCTTCTGCCTCATTTATCCTAGCAGTGAGAGCCTCCATTTTTGTTTGCACCTCATTAGTAGCTTTTTTGATTTCAACTTGGTTAGATTTTAGTTCTTTTATTTCTCCAGAAAGGGCTTTTATATCTCCCGAGAGGGTTGCTTTAATATCTTCCATGCCTTTTTCAAGCCCGGCTAGAACCTTGAGAATCGTCATTCTGAACTCTATATCTGACATATTACCAATGTCTGTATTGATTAGGTCTCTAGCCTTTGGTACTGCCTCTTGTTCTTTTTTTTGTTGTGAATTTTTCCGCCTTGTCATTTTGTCCAGATAAGAGTATATGAAGGAGCAAGTAAAATAGTAAAAGGGTGGCAACAACCCCAGGAAATATGCTTTAGCCAAATCAGAAGAGATCCCAAGTCGTGGGGGGGGGAAGAAAGGGGATAAAAAGAGGTTCAGAAAGAAAGAAAAAAAATTAAAAAAAGAAAACCAATAAAGAAAAAGTATAAAAAGAAAAAAAAATATATATATTAGATAAACTAGTTAAAAAATGTTAAAAAAGAAAAGGGTAAAAGTTAAAAAAATTTAGCAGAAGAAGAAAAAAAATTGAAAAAGAAAAGAAAAAAAATTAAATTAACTGCAAGGCTAAAGAATCATGGGGAGAAAGCTTGAGTTCCGTGCTTTGCTTTCTCTTCCTCTGGAATTCCGCCGCTCTCCTTGGTATTGAAACTACTCTCCTTGGTAGGTGAACTTGGTCCTGGCTGGGTTTCTTGCTGATCTTCTGGGGGAGGGGCCTGTTGTAGTGATTCTCAAGGGTCTTTGCCCCAGGCGGAGTTACACCGCCCTTACCCGGGGCCGGGCTGAGTAATCCGCTCGGGTTTGCTTTCCGGAGCTTTTGTTCCCTGAGCACTTTCCGTAGAGTTCTGGAGGGCGGGAATGAAGATGGCGGACTCCTGGTCTCCGGCCCGGAGGAGCCGAGAGCCTGGGGCCCCACTCCTCAGTGCGCCCCCAGAGAACAGCGCCCAATGACTCCCGCCACCCTGGCCTCCGGCTGCGCTCCGAGCTGACCGAGCCTGCGACCGGTTCCAGGTAACCCCAAGCTGAGCGTCACTCCTCGGCTCTGTCTCTGTAGCCGGCTTCCCCGTTCTAATACCTGTGAGCTCTGCGACACTCAGCCACCCCCGATCCTTCTGTGACCCTGCGGGACCTGAGGCCACACTGACCCCGCGTGGGCTTCACCCCGGTTAAGCCTCTGGAGCGATGTCCCTAGTGGAACAGACTTTTAAAAGTCCCGAATTTGTGCTCCGTTGCTCCGCCCCTCGCTGGGAGCCGGCCCCTCCCCCCGCGGTCTATCTTCCCGTTGCTTTGGATTCACTTCTCCGCCAGTCCTACCTTGCAGAAAGTGGTTGATTTTCTGTTTTTAGAGTTGCTGTTCTTTTTCTCTTCGATCTCCCGTTGGATTTGTAGGTGTTTGTAATCTTTAGATAAGCTATCTAGCTGATCTCCCGCTACCTGAAGTAGTCTCAGCCTGCTACTTCTCTGCCATCTTGACTCCTCCCCCCTAATTGTTATATCTTCTTGATGAACAATCCCTTTATCATTATATGATGACCTTCTTTGTCCTTTATCTCTTGTGACAGTTTTTGGCTTAAAGTCTGTTTTATTTGATATAAATATAGCTATCTTTGCCTTTTTTTGTTTGTTTCCCATTTGCATATGATATCTCTTTCCATCTTTCACTTTCTCTTTGTGTCCTTAAATCTGAAGTAAGTCTCTTGTAGGTAGCATATAATTGGGTCTATTAAAAAAAAATCTATTCAACCATCTTATGTACTTTGATTGGAGAGTTTAGTCCATTCACTTTTAAAGTAATTATTGATAGGTATGGACTTACTACTGCATTTGTTAATTGTTTTCTGGCCATTTTGTAATTTCTTTGTTCCTTTCTTCTTCTCTGGCTCTCTTCCTTTGTGATTTGGTGATTTTATGTAGTGGTATGCTTTCATTACTTTCTCTTTATCATTTTGTATATACTATAGATTTTTGCTTTGTGGTTACCATGAGGCTTACATAAAACATCATATAGTTGTAAGAGTCTATTTTATTTTATTTTTTAAAAGATTTTATTTATTTATTTGACAGAGAGAGATCAGTAGGCAGAGAAGAAGGCAGAGAGAGATGGAGAAGCAGGCTCCTTTCTTGTGGAGCAGAGAGCCCGATGCGGGGCTTGATCCCAGGGCCCTGAGATCATGACCTGAGCCGAAGGCAGAGGCTTAACCCACTGAGCCACCCAGGTGCCCCATAACAGTCTATTTTAAACTGATGACTTCAAATGCATACAACAGCTCTACATTTTTTTACACTCTTCCTCCCCATTTTATGTTTCTGATGTCACAATATACATCTTTTGATGTTGTGTATTCACTGACAAATTATTATAATTATAGTTATTTTTAATACTTTTGTCTTTTAATCTTTATACTAGAGTTGCATGTGACTTACCTACTATCACCATTATAACATTATGGATTTCTGATTTTAACTATATATTTACCTTTACCAATGAGTTTTATACTTTCGTATCTTTTCATATTAATAATTGTTTTTTTTTTGTTTGTTTGTTTGTTTCAGCTTAAAGAACTCTCTAATATTTCTTACAGGTCATTCTGCTGGTGAAGAATACTTTCAGTTTTTATTTGTCTGGAAAGCTCTATTTTTCTTTTACTTCTAAAATGCATCTTTGTTAGATTCAGTGTTCTTGGTTGTCAGTCTTTTTTTCTTTCAGCAGTTTGAATATATTATCCCACTCCCTTCTGACCTGAAAAGTTTTTGCTAAAAAATCTGCTGAGAGTCTTATGGAGGTTCTCTTCCATGTAACTACTTACTTTCTCTTCCTGTGTTTTGAAACCACCAAAGATCTATCCCTTTAAACTACATACTCTCTAAAGTGGAGCAACTGTAGTTCCTCACATATATTTATTAATTCACACACTCTTACAAATCCATACCTTTGCCCACTATGTGTTTTCTTTGCTAGAACATCTTTTCTATCTTTATTCACCTAATAAATGGAAGACAAGGACCATGTCTTATTCCTCTTTTTACTCCCAATAATATATAATAAAATGCAAAAGTCAGTCATGCTTTTAACATTCTTTGTAGTTAAATATTTTGGACTTTGTGAGTAAAATCTGATATATTACACTGCAGATATCTCTGAAACATGTTAGTTCAGAGATTGTAACTGCATAGTATGTAAGCAGGTACCATCTCCTCCTTTGACTGTGTAGATATTGTTAACCAGTAAGAATACCCTACCCACATAGGTCTTAACTTGACCTCAGAATATTTTTTTCAATACAAAATTAAAAAATATTTTCTCAACTCCTTGGTTTACACTCTTCCTTATTTTTTTAAAAGATTTTATTTATTTATTTGTCAGAGAAAGAGGGAGAGGGAGAGAGCATAAGCAGGCAGAGGCAGAGAGAGAAGCAGGCTCCCCGCTGAGCAAGGACCCCCCCCCGATGTGGGACTCCATCCCAGGACCCTGGGATCATAACCTGAGCCAAAGGCAGTGGCTTAACCAACTGAGCCACCCAGGTGTCCCACTCTTACTTATTTTTTAATCAGAAAATAATCTAACATTTCTTGATTATTTGATTCTGATATTAACATTCAACTCTTAAATGTATTATTGGAGGAGATGGAGTTGATAGGCAACACAAAGAAGAAAATAATAATTGACTGGATTACATGCTTCACCATATACATATATCATCTTTAATTCTATTGATAGTTATCTAACATAAGTATTTTCTCCATTATACAAATGAGCTAATTGGAATTCAAAGTGTTAAAATAATTTGCTGAAGGCTCCAGAACTGGTAAATATGGTATAGCTAGGATTTAAGCACAAGCAGTTCTATTTCAAGAATTCCTTTACTTGTCTTTCTTTGGAATATCCCTATACTTCAGCACTGTGCCTCTGTATGAAAGGTCTATCTCCCTTGACTCTCACATGACTGCTGGACACTGGTGCCTTCATCAGGGTACATTATGACAGGAGGTTATTAAGAGGCATGTGGTCCTTGTCTATCCATGTACTTCCGTCTCTCGATTGCTCTGAATAGGAATTAATCTTCTGATTATTTCAGAGGCAAAAGTAGAAGTAAGCTTTACTTCCTACTCCAGATCCCAATAAAATAAAAGATATCTCATCCCTTCAGATAGTGGCCAGCAAGAAATTGTCCAATCAGCAGCAGCATGGAACAAGTTCAGGCTCTGTTGTTTTAGAATTCTCCAGAGAAAGATAGGGCCATTGTGCTTTCCCTTCTGAACCTCACTGTGAATATTATTTTGATTCTTGTTGGAAGGGCCAGGAAGAAATGAGTAGGCTGCCTTATTATATTAAATATAATTAGTTTCAGGAGCTGCAGTATTCAGATACAAATCCTTTAAAATATCCATAGTTAAGTAAATATGTATTTATATATTTTTCATAGGCTAAGCTAACCCTCCCACTTCAAAAACAGTATTGTTAACTTCAACTGAAGTTACTCTATTATAATTAATGGCACCAAGCAGCTTTCTTTCTAAGGCTTACAGGTTTCAATTACTTTCGGATACAATCTGGTAACTGAAGATAGAAATTCTTACCTCAAAGTGGTAGTCACTAAGAATTTCCTCCCCTTGGGGATGATACAGAGGAATCCTACCAGTGTGTTTTCCTTCCCCAAAGTATGGGGAACACATATATTCAGTCAGTGTGTGTGTATGTGTGTGTGTCCTCAGTGACTAAATATTAAAAGTACAGACATCGTACATTTAGGCACTCTCTGCTGTGGTGATAGAGGATCTTCTACAAATATCTGTTAGAGCACTTAACTCTTTGAATTATTACTCTCTATCTACTCATTTTCTAGATTTTAACATTTTAGGGCATGTTCATAGTAGTAGTAGTGGGTAGTAGTAATTGTTTTTGCTGTAGAAGTATTAGTATAATATAAATTATAATAACAACAAGAACTAACTTCTTGAGAATACACTATGTTCCAGCCACTGTCCATCCATATTTATTTTGTTTGTTTATTTATTTATTTATTTATTTTGTTCTTACGATCAGCCCTTTGAAATAGGTACTATAATATCCCAACATTTGAGGGAATTATAAGGATAGTAATAATTCTAATGGACAGAAACTGAGATAGGCATAGGGGAGTATGTCTGTCGGAAATTGATCACCCACCAGTTAAAAACACTCAGACCCACTTAGCTGAACACGTAAGCCAGGAATTTAGGTGGCCAAGTCTAGAGCTGAGAGATATAAATAAAGAAGCAGTGTGTGTACCTGAAAGAGTATGATTGTTAGAGTCAGACAAATCTGGTTTAAAGGTTTGTTTTTTTTTTTTTTTTTTTTTTTTTTTGAGGCTGGAAATACAAGCAATGTGTTAAGAGACAAATATTAGAACTAACTTGTAGAATTGTTCCAAGAATAATAGTGTCTGCCATTCTAGCTGGTACTGATTGGTGGGATAAGAATTTTTTAAAGTTGTTTCTAGGAATGAAGATGTAAGGGAATATAGGGCCAAGGGTTCAGTTGTGTTATGGTCCTTTCCATGCATGGGGTGGTAGGAAGAAGAAATGTAGATGGGACAAATGAATGATTAAAGAGGCAGAAGGAAAAGCAGAATAGGAATTTGTAATGGAAACCTAGTTCTTTGGTCATGGGTATAAAGTTTGAAGAAGATACAGGCCAAGAAGATTGTTAATAATGAAGTCATCTCTGAGAGAGAGGACCATTCTGATACAATTGGGACCACAAACTTGGGAAAATTATTCTATGATTTCTCCACAGACCCAATAATATTAAAGACCAGGATCCCTACAAACTAGAGCTCAGCAAAGTTTATTGAAGTGTGACGTTTGTTAGGGAGTAAACATTAAAGATAGACTTTGGGCCCAAGTTTGTCTGGATCAAGGTCCACAGGAGTCGGTATTTCCAAAGCATGAACCCAATTGTGACAGATGCAAAAATGATAATCTTTTCCTTTTTCTTCAGAAGCTGTGATTAGCAATTGAGATCAATAGCTATTATATAGCTAACATTTTGGTAAATCCCTCGTTAGATAGTTATGCATTTTTGAAAAGGCATAGATTAAATGGGGGAAAGATGCCACAGATCAATAAATCAACACATTTTATAATTCCTGGGTCCTATTTTGACCAAGTGTTCAGTGAATGCAAGCTCAGTTGTTCAGGGGTCCTATTTATATAACTATAGCCTAGCCATGCGAGGAGTAAAACATGATATTTTCTGTACCTTTTAGAATTAAATGGAAGTGAAGGGGCTTTTTCTTTAACAGTGGTTATATAAAACAAATATTTATGGTAATTTTTGAAAGCTTGTTTCAGGGCAAAAAAAGCAATTTCTAAGACAAAGGAGGTAAATGGCTAAATTAAGACAGTTGAATGATTAAAATGTAGATACACATGAATCAAAAAGCATGCTTAAATTACCCCCTGAAATCACAATAAAAGAGGAGTATGTTATTGCCAAATAATTAACTCTTTCTTTAGGTGTACTTTATTTTCCTATGCAGGCAAATTTAAAATCTTATTGGGTCTTTTTCTTTTTCTCAGAAAAATATGTTGTCAGATAAGCCCTTATCATCTGTATACAGAGTTGTCATAATTATTTATTTTTGTTTATAAACACGTCCAGTGGAGTCCATGCTTGAGTTTGCAGATCTACCCATTATTTATATGGAGTGAGCAGACAGATGAAAGAGTGAAGACATGGACTTCTATAGCTCACTGAATAATAACTGTAGTTCACATTTACTGAGCATTTACTAAGTATCAGGGATGGTGTTAATGCTTTAAGATGATTGTCTGCTTCAATTACTCTATGAATTAAATGTGAGAAAACTGAACTATGGAGAGATTAATTTAATTTCCCAGAATCAGATAATTAAGAAGTGGGTAGGCTAAGAGTCAAATCAGCTAGACTCTATACTCCTATTTATTTGCTTGTTTATTTCTTGGCTTTTTTTTTTTTTTTAAAAGTAAGCTCTATACCCAGCATGGAGCCCAATAAGAGGTTTGAACTCATAACCCTGAAATCAAGACCTGAGATGAGATCAAGAGTCAGATGCTCAAGCAACTGATCTATCCAGGCATCCCTAGAATTTATACTCTTAACCAACAGTTATATTCTTCATTTTCTTATCAACTTGAAGACAAATTGTTAGTTTAGGGTTTCACACTGACTGGGTGCTAGACCAGTATACACTTAACATTGAAAAAATTTTGGTATTTCTTTAATTTGCTTCTGTGATATTCTCCCTCATAGAGCTGAATTTTCTAACAATAGAAGATATTTTTTTTAATGAGCTTATGTTATCTGTAACTGACAGCTTTGTAACATGAATTTTATTATTATTAATAATGGTGACAACAGCAACATTAAAATACAAGATAAAAACACTTAATATGTACTGAGCATTGACATATGTCAGGAGTGAAATTTGAAGACTATCTGGTTTTGCTTTTTTCTTTGGGAATTTGCTACTCTATAGTTCAGATATTTAGTAAAATGCCTGTTCTTCCTCTCTCCCTTTCACTTTACCTTGACTACAAGGAAAATACATGACCCAAGCTCAAATAATCAATATTCCTCTTCTAGGCATTTGAATATTGAACAAAAAGATTGAAGATAATTGGAGTTGTGTCATTAAGAATTACCCTAGAAATGGTTCATGAGTTCCCATGTCTGAGACATTCAGAACTATTTTTGATTTTCCTGTAACATAGTTATTTAACTATTTCTTAGGCTCTATAAGTTCTCCCACTCATTTCCATTAAGTTTGTGGTTATTTTATTTTATTTTTTGTTTTGTTGTTATTGCAATCCTGTAGTTAGACCTATTTGATTGTGAGTGAAAGAATATAATTCCAGCTCAGTACTTGTGATTGGGGTTCTGATCTCAGGTTCAGAAGATAAAACTAGAGTGTGAAAAAGTTAAATGGAAAGATAGACCAAGATACATTAGATTATTATTCAGTATCCAGAACAATGAAAAGTTTGTCATTTTATTGTACTTAACAAGCTATCAGGTTAGTCTGCTATAGTGTCATGGACACTGGCTGAAGACATGAAACTCCTGTCTCAGAGACAAATAAAGTTATTACTCCCAGTAAAAGCAGTAACCAGAGCTTTATGTATATTTGTGTTGGTCCCCCTCTTGCAATTTCCGAGGAGTGCATTACTGGATAGAATCTCTAGATTATGGGATTAACCACTTTCATAGTAAGTGGAAGCAAGTCTGGTTTTTGTTGATGGGGGGTGGTGGTAGTGTAGGAGGAAGAGACATTACCTCATCCCTCCAGGTTACTTCTGCTAACATAGCCCTGAGAAATGGTATACATAAAGCTCAAGGTCTAGCATTCTTGACATACCCAGAAGAATATGCAGGGATGCTCAAGGTCCATGGCAGATTTCTTCTCCCAACTCTTATTGTGCTCTAGTGCTTTTCAAACACTGGGGTGGTCATATTGATAATCCAATAAATTACAACATAAATCTCCCACATCTCCTTCTTTTTGTGCCCCACTTTTATTTGTCAGAAGCAAATTGAATTGGAGAGAAAAGGAACAAGCTTAATTAGTAGAGGCACCAGCTCTGCTTAAAAATATTTTTAGGCCTTTTCAGGCTGGTTAGTAGGCATAGACTTGGTGGATAGTAAAAGAAGCACAAGAGAGAGATCATGGCATCACATTTGTTTTGATATACTGTTGACATCTTGGTTTTGATGCCTTTGACAGAAACAATGCAGGATCCTAAATGAAAGGGATGTATGTGCACACATAGTTGTATACACATTGAAAAATAAAAGCATAATTATTACCAATGGATATTTTAATAACAGATACTTAGTGAATATCTGCTTCAGTCCAGGTACCCTGATGGATGCTATGAATGCAGGGATAAACAAGGTAGATTTGGCTTTTGGTTCAAGAGGCTTGCCATCTAGTGATAGTTTTAGAGGAAAATTCTTATTAATGGGAGACTTAAGTGAAGTTTGTGCAGTAGTTTACCGAGCAGGTCCTTTCATGTTCACTCCTTCATGTGATCCTAAAAATAATCTAGAGATGGCAGTATTATGAATCATTGTGGCCAAAAAATAATGAAACTAATTCTTAGACAAGTAAATGATTTGGCAAAGACTCTACTTTTAGCAAGTAACTGAATCAACACTCACAAAATAGTTATTAGAAATCTAATTTACTCATTCAACAAATATTTTTTGACCTCTGTGAGCGAAGCACTGTGCCATGTACTGAGTGTACAAAGGGGATTGTTATTTGAGCCCCATATGTTCTATAATATCATAAGACACTTTTCGATATTGTTCTGTCAATATTGAATACTTTTTTTCCCTTTACCTAGTAAATTTTCTATCTTCTAGATTGACGATCCTCAACACAGCCTTCCATACCCTCAAATGGCCCCCACCAACTTCTACCTTGTGGTATGTATCACCATTAGAATGATATACTTATGTGTTTATTTCCTAGATTATGGATTTCTAATTAGACTGGATGCTCCCTGAGGGGAGGGGCTGACTGTGTTTACTTTTGTTGGCTATGTCTTATTCAATATGTAGTAGTTTCTGACACATACTATGCATTCAACTAATTGAATGAATTTATGAATGACTTGTAAGATTATCTTAAATACGGTTTATAGTGGTTATTTAATTTTCAGGTTGTGACAGGTATTATTAAGTCTGTTTTTCAGGAGAAGAAAAGTAGATTCAGGGAGTTTAACAGAGGTCCCATAGCTAATAATCCATAGAGCTGGGATTGGAACCTGGTCTACCTGGCATTCAAGTCAGTGTTTCTAACAACCTCACCAAAGATTTTATTCATGTCCTTAAGGGAATAATTTCTCACCAAGTGACTCTTTCTCCCATTTTCTTCTGCATGCAACTTGCAGATTGTCTTTCTCACAGGTCATAGCTTGATCCCCAGCTTTATATTTCCTTTTCTCCTACCTCCTGCTAAACATCCAAACAGCACACAGCAGGAGGTGATCAGGAAGGAAAAGCTGGCAAGGGAAGAATCTGTAATTAAGCAAACAAGCAATGGCAGACAGTATCCACGGGCAGCACCACCTGGACCGTCCTTTTAGCCAATGCAAATGTGACCTTCCAGAGGCCTGGGCATGGGCTGCTAGAGGTTTTAGCTGCCACAGCAGAAATCACTTGGGGGAGAAGTCAGGAGGACTGGAGAGAGATGACTTTGTTACATGGACCACTGTTCCCCAGGCAGGCACTGCAGGCCTGCTCTTCAAAGACCTGCTACTGTTTTGTACGTTCAGAAGCAATTTGGAAAATCCCATCATGTCAACTTTATTTCCTTGCTCTCTAGGGGTACTCGGTGGTTACCCATAAATAATCCCCTCTGAGGCTGAAAGGTACTGTAAGGTGTTCGCTACACTGGGCTTAACTTCAAATGTATAGGAGCCAGAAATGTTAATGAACTTTAATTTATAAAGTTTATCAATTTTTTTTCTAATTATAAAAGAAAGGCACACTCACTATAGAAAAACTTCAAATTACAGACAAGTATCAAGCAAATGAAAAAAAATCTATAATCCAAGTTTTATCTTATATTTATTGCATAATTCATTCCAAGGGTTTTAGGAAATATTCTGAAGTCTGTCTCTTAAATGCTTACTAAGATGTAGTGGCTCCTTAAAGGAGATGGGGCACTTGAAGCATTAGGTATCTTAAGAAGCATTGGCACCCTGTATTATGTTTTCTTCTAAGTCCATTACGTAAAGTAGAATCTTGGTGAGTGAGAGTGCCCTGACTACTCTTGTCAGAGTTCATGGGTTTATAAGCTTCACGTTTATTCAATTTTACTCTCTCCTGGACTTACCACCAAGTCCTTTCCAGAGCTTCCTGCATATTTATACCCTTCAAATAACTGTAAAGCCAACTCTACATGAGAATGTTATTTATTTGGGGATAAGATCTGTGGAAACTCCAAACGGTCAGGAAAGAAAGTCAATGGAAGAAAGAATTGGCAAATGAATGAACAGATGTATGAACGGGTATAATGAATTCTGTTAGACACTCAGTAGGTGCACTTTATCTTTAATTCCCCCCCCCACAATTTACTAAACAGGTATGGAATGCTTTTATGGTAGTTCTCAAACCCGGGGTGATTTTGTCTCCCAGGCGACTTTTTGCGGTATGATATCTGGCATTTTTGTTTTCACGACTAGGGGATGGGTGTGCTACTGGCATCTAGTGGGTGAAAAAAAGGTAGGGACATTGCTAGTCATCCTAATATGTACAGGGTATTCCCCCATACAGCAAAGAATTATCAAATTGTTCATTCCCCAAATGTCAAACCCTGCTTTAGCATAAATCTGGCTGCATTTCACTGGTTTTCTATGGGAGAGTAGGAGAGCAGAGGAGACTGTCAGTGAGCCCAGTGAGTACCTGCAGGTCAAACATGGAGGATTCTTGTGTGCAGATAAGCAAGATCATAAAAGTGACAATAAAACAATGCCATCTTTTCTATTAAGAAAAAAAAATCATCTTCTTTTCTTGGCACAGATGGTCTTAGGCCTGTAAATCTGCCAGTCTTTCAGTAATCACATGAAGAAAATGGATGATTTAAAGCAGTTATAAGGTTTATCTTGCAGAAGGAAAGTGTGGGTGTCTGAGGAAGAATAGTAAACATAAATTCCGTTTTACATCTGAGAAGCAAAGCCATTTAGAGTACAACACAGCTTCCATCTGCACTGTGGCTGAAAGGGAGGTGTGAGATATGGTCAATGATTTTAAATGATTTATGAGGATTTCTGTAAAAGAAATACAAAGGCCTGGGTAAAGCCTGGCCTTCCCGATGTGCCATAATAGAATTTTATACTGTCACAGTCAAATAAAGTCCCATAGTATAGATAGATTGTTACCTTGTATTAATACTTTTTAGTCTGCCTGTCAGAATGCTTTATTCAACACGACAGATTTATATTTCACAAGGAAATGATCTCTAAAGCTCTTCCGTTAATAATTTTTCATTGAGAGAAAAGCTAGATTTCAGTCATTCCACCCATAGATTGAGAAATTTGTCCAGAATGAGCTCTGCACATAAAGTACTTTTTTGGTATTTAAATAAGGAATAGCATTTTAATGCTGTGAAAGAGAACATAGAAAAATGACTCGTCTCTTTACATAAAATTCTACTTTGGTTGTCCTTCAGTTTCCTCTCCATGAAACCAGCTGTTGGTGAGGAATAGCCCTAATAATTTGTGTTGCTCGAGCACACAGCTATTGGTGCATTGTGCTTGCTTGATTTGCATATATGTGCAAGGTGCCCAAACAAAGTACCTAGGGGAAAAGACTTGTAAATAGGAAGATATGCTGTTTGCTTGGGACAAATTTCTTCCTTCCTCTCTTTCTACTCATTCATCAATGCTTTTACTTCCTCAACAAACCATTATGGAGCATCTACAGGGTTCTTAGTACTGTTGTAAGATCAGAGAACAGGAGGGCGAAAAGAAAAAGAATATAAACAACAACAACAAAGGGTCTATTTGTACATCCTGAGCACTGTCCAGGGTGCTGAACTGATGGATGTGTCAAGCTTATAGGAAGGAGAATTTGTATGTAGAGAATGGCATACTGGAAAAGAATAGGATTAAAAATTGGGATCCAGGCTGTTACCCAGTATTATGGATCATCAACTCTGTGACTTTGACTAAAATCTTTAACCCTTTCAATAAGGTTATTTTCCAGATGTAAAGTTGAAGTTCAATGTGAGATTCCAAACTGAAGGAAAGGGTAGCTTCCAACAGACATTTAATTCAGTTCAGTACAATAAGCAATTTATGGAGTAACTACACTGAACTAGGTATATATTGAAAGGTGGTGAAAATGGATACAAAATGGAATAAATCCATGCCATTAAGGAATTAACAAGAAAAATAAATATATGAATTCTTGTTTGACTGTTAAGCTAAAGGAAACCTGTTATCACAACATTTGATGTAACAGAAGAAAGCTTTATGCCTAATTCACTGTGAGCATACGTATGTTTATATGTTTTATGCATATGTACAGAAGCTTATTTATTTATTTATGTATTTATTTATTTAAGAGAGCCTCAGTGAGAGAGGGACAAAGGGATATGAAGAGAGAAAATCTTAAGCAGGCTCTATGCTTAGTTCGGAGCCTGCTGTGGGGCTCAATCTCATGACTCTGAGATCACGACCTGAGCTGAAGTCAAGAGTTGGAGGCTCAACTGACTGAACAACCCAGGTGCCCCAGAAGCTAATTATTTAAATAGACCTTCAGTGAACATTTTCCTCTTGCCTTTTCAGATACACTTTGTACCCTTTACCTCTCTGTTTTGTGCCATAAGAGGCTGACCTGTATACATTATATCCATGGAAAGAAGGAGGATGGAGATGGAGTTAGGGGTATTTAATCCACTGGATCCTTTCTGTGACCTGCTGCAGGCTTGTTCCCTCTTTCAACGAATGTTCTCTGCTAGCATACAATGGCTCTCTATACACAGTCCTGACCTCTTTGAGCAAATCCTCCTGTCTTCTTACCCAGTCAGTAGTAGGGGTCAAAATAGAACTCCAGGGTACTGTAGTATTTTTTACGGGTTCTGTATTCTCTTTCTCACATTTTAAAATAGACTCCTTATTAAAGTCTCCTCAAATTATCTTAATTTTGAAGTGCCATGTTTTTAGCTTGTAGACTTTCTATTTTATATCTACTTCATATCACCTTGCAGTGCTATGTTACTTTAAGCAATCATGTATTGAACATTTATTGTGTGTCAACCAATACAAGTACTATGTAAAATTTCCCTTTTAATTTTCTGATAAGAAATAATAATTTTCTCATTAGAATCTATGTAATTTGGGGTACCTTGGTGGCTCAGTTGGTTAAGTGTCTGCCTTTGGCCCAGATCTTGATCCCAGGGTCTTGGGATCAAGCCCTGTGCTGGGCTCCCACCTCAGCAAGAAGGATTCTCCTTCTTTCTTTCCCTCTGCCTTCTGCCCCCACTCCTGCACTGTCTCTCACTTTCTCTCTCTAATTTAAAAAAAAAAAACTCAAAAAAAAAAAAAAAGAATCTATGCAGTTTTGCCAAGGTCTACAAAGTTCATGATATTTCCATCAGTTTCTGCTCACAATAAAAATGATGTTGCATTATAAGTCTATGGAAAATTTGGGGGCAGTGGAGGCTGATATTGAATGGTAGGCAGGGGCCTAATTATGATTAAGATGATGGTGATCATGATAATGATGACAATATTTGTGGTGGTAATGATGATGATAGAGGTAAAAGACTTTAAAATTTATAGAGCATATGCTGAGCTAAGTGCTTTATGGCGCATCTCATTTAATTTTTAAAATGAACCTATGACATTTTCCGTATAAGTTTCCACAAACTTTTCCCTATACTTCTGCTCGTGTCTTCTTCTCCCACACCTTAGCACTACTCCACTTAACTCCTACTTTTATCAGTATCAAGTAAATTTCTGTCTCTCTTAGAAATTTTCCTCTTAGTCCTTGGACTAAGTCTTCCTCAGGCTTCAGTGAGTCGCTAGGAAGATCTTGCTATGTAGATTGGCCAGGAAACAAATTGAAACATGTTTTGAGAGAGTGGTGGTTGTATTTAAAGTAATTAAAAATTAGGGGTGCCTGGGTGGCTCAGATGGCTGGGTATCTGCCTTCGGCTAGGGTTGTGATCCCAGGGTCCTAGGATCGAGCGTCGCATTGGCTCCCTGCTCCATGGGGAGTCCGCTTCTCCCTCTCTCTCCCCATTCTCTGCCCTGCTTGTGCTCTCTCACTCTCAGTGTCAAATAAAAAAAAAAATCTTAATATAATTAAAAATTAAATAAAATTATTTAAATACCAATGGTGATATTTATATAGATAGCTCTTTAAAAATTGGTATATCACTGACATATAACATTACATTAGTTTTAGGTGTACATGATGATTTGATATGTAGGTAGCTTTTTGTTCAAAAGCTATCACTGTAAAAAATAAATGTCCTTCTAGTACTTCGAGATATGATTGGAAAGACTGAAAAAAACAAACCAAAAAAAAAAAAAAAGGCAAGCCATTGTACTTTATAGCATCTAACTCCATATTTGATGTTCAAATAGAGCCATCCTTCCCATAAATATCCTTACATATTTAGGTCACAGAATATGGGCTTTGAAGTCTCAGCCAGAATGCTAATTTAATTATGTCTATCATTGCAACTAAGTGACCTTTGGTAAGTTATTGAATGTCTCTGAGTCTCAGACTTCATCCCCCAACTAAATCCTACCTCTTAAGACTACTGAGAAGATGAACTAAGTCATTATGTAAAGCACTTAGCACATAACAATAGATCAAAAATAGTGCTGAAAGTTTCTATTTCCAGTTTGAATTTATAATATTAACTATCATGCAGAGGTCAAAAATTAAATAACTTTGGAAATGAACTCAGAAGACACCCCAGCTTTCCCCAGTCTCTGACTGAACTTCTCATGATTGGATTGCTTTGAATGACACAGACACATAACACAATATGAGGCAATGTATGACAGTGGTTAAGGTACCACTTCAGCATGGGACTGGTTGGGTAATCTTGGCCAGATCACTTAAGTCCTGTGCCTCATTTTTCTAATATAGAAAGCAAATATCATGATAGAGCTATGGTTTAGAGTTGCAGTGAAAATTAAATTAGCAAATGCATGTTTAATCTTAGAACATTGCCTAGATCTAATATAAGCTTAATTAAAATTTTTCATTTATTATTACTATTCTTTGCCCCTTTCTTTCCCAGCTAATACAGTGAGAAAAATCATGTTAAATAAAATAAGAACACCTGCCTAAAAATACTGAGGGGGAAAAAAATAACACATATACCTATCAATAAGATCAGAGGCAAAGGGGAGAATGTGTATTTAAGATTAAAAAAAATCTATCTATCTATCTATATATATATATTTAAAGATTTTATCTATTCATTTGAGAGAGAATGAGTGAGAGAGAGTGTGAGAGAGGAGAAGGTCAGAGGGAGAAGCAGACTCCCCAAGGAGCTGGGAGTTCGATGCGGAACTTGATCCTGAAGTCCGGGATCATGGCCTGAGCTGAAGGCAGTAGCTCAACCAACTGAGCCACCCAGACGCCCCAATTTTAAAAATATTTTTCAAGAGTCACTGAGGAAACTCAGATTGACTTTCCAAATTTAATAATAAAGTGATTATTTCATTGTCTATTGACCTGTGGTTATGAGAAAATAATTTAAATTTTCAGAATGTGAGTTATTTCATCAGTATATGGAAATAACACACATCTCAGTATTAAATTAGGTAATGTGTAGGCCTGGAATATTTTTCTGTATTTCTCTACTCTACCACCACTACACTTAATCAGTTTCTTTTATTATTTAGCTCTTGCCTTAGCTATTATTTTCTCCCAATGCCTTTGCTTAGCGGGGAATACGTGAGAGAGTCTGTTGGGAAGTCAAGGAACTGTAGAAAAAGCAGTAAATGTCTGTAGGCAACCCTCGACAAAAGAGGAACAGGGGTCATTGCTTATCTTTTCCTTTCATGCCTCCAGGGACTAATTCTAAACATTCTTTAAGGGGGCCAGTGGGATCATCAGGGCCAACTTGACGATATACTTTTTTCTTGGTTTCCCTTCCTCCTCTATTTTTTTCTCTCTAGTCATGACTCCTGCTTCCCAAGATCAGCTCCCAAATAAGCCACTTGTACACAAGCTCCTATCCCAACCTCTACTGTGGAAGCTAAGATAGAATTCCTTAGATTCAATCAAAATACTGTAGTGGACTTGTTTTGCGAAAAAGATAATCAGGAGTTAACAAATGTAGGCCTTATCTTATGTAATGTTTTTTGTTTGCAAGATGCAAAAGTAGCTCTGGCTATCTGAAGCCCAAAGGGAATTTATAGAAAAGAGATTGGGTGCCACAATACTAAAATTTGCATCTCAGGAAGGTCAACAGCCTGGAGAACTCTTGGAACATTAGGAGCAGAAATTTATGGAGCATGTCTTTCAAGTATCACCCTGAGGTGCCTCAGAAGCAACTGTTCCTGTCTCTAAGTCGTACTTAAGAAGGGAAAACTGTCGACTGCAGATCCCTGTATCTAGCAGTAGGTTCCCTTATTTTAGCCCCCAAAGGATTCTAGAACCGCAGAAAGGCAAAATGCAAAGGTCAAGATTGTGGGCAGATATAATGCCTAACTCAGTTGTAAATCCCACATTCCTTGTTTCTTACTTTATGACTTTCAGCCCATCTCTCTCCCTGTCCAGTGATTTCTGGAAGAGGGGTATATGCAACCAAGTTAACTTTCTGTTATCTATCAGCTATGACTTATTTTTAAAATATGGCCTGTAATTTTCTTCTTGCTGGGTCACAGGTATTCTAGTCCTAACATCTTTTTCTCCGCCTTAGTAGCTATTTATGCTTGAAATCTTCTGATGTCATTTTATTTGACTACTGAAAACTCAACTGACATACCCATAATGGCTGTAGTTTGCAATTAAAAAATTACACACTACATACATACAAGTGGGGAATTGATAGCTAGGGGACAATGATGACTGAGCATATATGTATACAGAATTCAGAAATTCCATGAATTAATAAGTGAATGAATGAGCCCTAGTATGTGGCCCTATTGTTTGTAAGGGGATTGGTGTTTGAGAAGGTCAATATTATTGTTTATCAATTTCTCCAGCTTTTTCCAAATTCTATCCTAAAAGACCATTAGAATACAAATTATATTGTTCCTTTCATCCTTAGCATTTACTGAGAGTTAAGGTGATAGCAAATTGAATAATATGAAAATGCCTTCCATAAAACTGTAATTAAGTATATTATGACTTGGTTGACTCCATGTCTTCAAAAGGAAATCCAAACAGTGGCTGTATTAACTAAAAACAAAAACAAAAACAAAACACAAAAACAAAACAACAAAAAAACCATGTAGAAAGTACCCACTTTCATTTCTTTCAACATTTATTAAACAATTCCTATTCATCAGACCTCCTCCCATGATAGTAACATCATTGTATTTGTTATTGCCTTCCTTGAACCAACCGCAGTGCGTGCCATACTGAAGAAGGGCCCTTTCCTTTGCTTCTAGAATCATCCCCTGTACTATGTTTCTCTTTTCTTCTTTATTCTTGGCTCCTATGGCCCCTACTTTCATCACATTAATTTCTTTAGATAGATTCAGAGGATGCTTCCTATCAAAAAAAAAAAAAGGTGGTGGATGGAGATTTATGTGCTTAAAAATATTCATTTTTTTTCTTCTTGTTTTTTTGAATTAGCAATTAGAAAATATAGAGGAACTTTTTTCCCCCCCAAAGCAGGACCTGATATTAATTCTGGTTCTGAATGTGTTCATTCCTTCTGCTCTTTTTGATTAACTTACCACAGGTTTATGTCTCATTTTACCTATGCTTTCATTTACAGACTTCTCATGCCCCTTTGAAGCCAGATGGAGCATAAATCTTAAATCAATAAATAAGTAAAACATATGATAAATGATCACTATCATGGTTAGTTTATACCATAAAAGTGAATTCAATAAGCGTATAAATATACGTGAATTCTGAAATAAAATTCCATCTGCTTTTATAGGAAAAAAACACACATTAATTTTATACCATAACATGTTATACTGTGCAAATTCAATTCAGTGATAGAAATAAAGTAAGTATATAAACATGTGGAAAGCTCAAATTATCTTCCTGCTTCTGCCAAATTAAAAAAAATTATTTTATTTTATTTTTTGCAATAATATGCATTTAACTGAGTTAGATTTTAAAGTCCGGAACTGGCAGATTTCCCCAGAGTTGCATCAGATATTAGAATCAAGGGTTATTAACATTACAAAGAGCACCACTGTCCTACAGTGTCTCCTTTATCATTTTGAGCAGCTGCCTCAAGGCAACGCATTTAACCTTGGGAAATGTGATAGAAAATCTGGATAGTCAAAACCTGCCAGTAGATTCCCTCACCTGGGATCTACTGTAAAGCTTTATTTAGCTACAGCACGGGAAAAGGATGAAACTCTTATTATCATTTGGATGTTTATCATTTCCATTCATCCCTTCTAAATCCCTTGCAAACTGTTGCTTTTACTTATAAGCAGTGATATTCCATTTACTGGTAGGACATTTGTTTTCCCCACTGAGAATGTAAACAAAGGTCTCCTGAGACATATGTGGTGAATATTTTTAAATAGGTGTCTAGATTATTTCCTTCCAGGTGTTTTAGAGTAAGACTCGAACTTTGACGTGTGTGTGTGTGTGTAGAATTTTAGTTTATTTTATATTTTGGCTGAAAAAGGCTGTTGTTTACATGATTACTTGCTTCAAGTTAGAAAGCCAGTGGAAGCAGGGCTGGTTGACTAGACAATGAAGAGGCATGCTCGAAAATGACTGGTGGCATAACCATGGACATAAATCTTTTTTTTTTTTTTAATTTTTTTATTTTTTTCAGCATAACAGTATTCATTATTTTTGCACCACACCCAGTGCTCCATGCAATCCGTGCCCTCTACAATACCCACCACCTGGTGCCCCCAACCTCCCACCCCCCACCCCTTCAAAATTCTCAGATCGTTTTTCAGAGTCCATAGTCTCTCATGGTTCACCTCCCCTTCCAATTTCCCTCAACTCCCTTCTCCTCTCCATCTCCCCTTGTCCTCCATGCTATTTGTTATGCTCCACAAATAAGTGAAACCATATGATAATTGACTCTCTCTGCTTGACTTATTTCACTCAGCATAATCTCTTCCAGTCCCGACCATGGACATAAATCTTTAAAAAGCAAACTTGGCAAAATTTCTGGAAAAACTTAAAACCTTTTATAGCTTTGATCCAGTAATTTCAGTTCTGGGAGTCTACCCTATGGAGATACTATTGTTTATGAAGAGAATGGGCTATTATTTTATGCCTTGTGCGGTCATCTCTTTTGATTCTTAAAACAACTCTGTGAATTCAATATTGCACATGAGGAAACTGAGGCACAGAGAGTTTTAACAGCTTTGAGATATCCCACAGATAGGAAATGAAGAATCAGGTCTTCAGCCTTCAGGATCTAACTAACATCTGTGTTTAAACACAAAAATCACTGAATGTTGTGCAACATTTTATCTCCTAAAGTATTAGTTGCCATTGTATTTATGGTGATTCAAAAGTTTAAAAAATAAATAAATAAAGAGAATGGTTAAGTAAATTATACTATGTAAAATTATATAAACAAAGTTCGTTTATTGACAGCTTTAAAAAAAAAATAATCCTAAATGTAAATATAGCACAAAAACATATTTATTTAAGCTACAAATTGGAAAAGAAAAATCAAAATGTCAATAGGGATTATATTTAAGTTGTGAAAATATGTTTGAGTATCTTTTTTCTATTTTTTCTATTATAATGAGTATATTGTTACAGAGATAATAAATATATTTTTAAACATTGACATTTTAAAAAATACCTGTCAAGGACATTGGAAACATGTTTTTATCTTTATTAAGTTGAAAATCCTCTACTTTGATTTATAGGTCACTCTATACTTGAAAAAAAAAAGAGAAAATATTGACTTTCATTTTCATTTTCAGTTGGTATACCAAGAATCATAGGACATTCTGATACCAGGGTCAATGTACTAACCTATCTGGAAGGTTAGAGAAAGAACAAACTTTGTGTTGGATCACAGAGGCTTAGATTTACAAAAATTTCAGGTTATGTATACTTAGTGACATCTGGTGTCACAATTCATGCTAAATCTGGAGTTAAAAAAATACTTTATTGTTTCCATTTTAAGATCATGGTTATTTGTATCCATGATCTGTTTACTCAAACACCACCATTTGAGTGTAATTGCTCACCTAAGAAAATTAAGAAAGAATGCATTATTTTGTATTTAATTCACAATAAAATTTGCAAGCTCTAGCATTTGCTCTATGAAACTGATAGAGCAACCTGATCGATTAGCCAATTTATAGTATATTTTATGGCAGTTCCATTGAAAGAAAAACTACATTTTTTAGGCAGATGAAAATTCCTCACCTTGAGTGGTGTATCTCTGATCTTCAAGTTTGAGGTTTAATTTGACTCTGTATATTTCATCAGGCCCCATATTACAGATCCGGTTTTCTCACTTCCAAGCTCAAACCTTATCTCTTCTTTCTGATATGGAGAGATTTATCTACTAAAGGCTGATCTATCCTGCCCCCATCAGAAATCTTATTTTTTTTTTCCAATTCTGATTCTATTTCTCCCAGTATGGATCATGTTTCTCATTATTTTGCCTGCCAAATTGATGAAGTTCAGAACCTAGGTGAGGTTCGGTGGGCTGAAGTCCGGAGCCGATGACCAAGAAAGAATTCTTGAGACCTCTTTGGTGCAAAATGGTGGTTTATTAAAGCACAGGGACAGGACCCGTGGGCAGAAAGAGCTGTTGCCCAGGGTTGTGAGGGATGGCAGGGTATGTACCCTGCGATTGGGGGAAGGTGAGGGAAAGGAAGGTTTCAACGGAGTTTTCATGTGCTAAAGAGGGCCTACAAGGTGCCGGGACACCGGGACACCGGAGGTCTTGGGGCTTGATCAATGTTGTCTTTTGGCAAGCCATTAACATCAAGATAGTTGGGAGATTCCTGTCTTGCAGGATTGTGATCTCTGCAAGTTATCTATTTGTTTCTCATTTATGGTGGTCAGGGGTGCCTGAGGAATGCTACACATATTACCAAAGGGGGTGGATGGAGAGGGGGTACAGTGTGCCAGCTTTTGCTTTGTCCTCAGTCAGCCTCCTGCTCCCTCATCAAAATTAAGGCTTAAGAAAGCTCTGGCTGGTTTTTCTTTTTTAGAGATCAGTGCTGTCCAATAGAACTTTCCGCAGTGGTGCAAATGTTCTAACATTCATGCTGTCCAGTATGGGTAGCCACTAGCTACATGTGGTGAACACTTGAAATGTGGCTCAAGCAATGAGGAACTGGATTTTTAATTTTATTTAATTTTAATTTAGTTAAATGAAAGTAACCTAATGTGGCTAGTGGCTGCCATATTAGGTGGTACAGATTTAGTATATCTTTGTAGGTTAATAAAATCCTAATTTATTATTATGTTTAGAGAGAAAAGGGAGCACACTGGAACATTAATTTATTTTCATATTCCATTGATTGTGTCCTCCTCTTTCTACAGCATTTCCATCATTTCTCCTTTCTTTTGTTCTATTGCTCTTCCCTCCTTCCCTCTTGACAAGGTCTTTGACACTTGTTTAGCAGTGTGGGAATAGGAGATCTTGAGGGCATATGGAAGAAAGGGTGCCGGCTCACAAAAACAAATGGAGGGAACTGAGTACGAGAGAAAGCTCAAAACTTTCCTTCTCTTTTAATCAACTCCACTTTCTAATAGGAGGAATTCTGTCCAAGGACAAAATAATATAAGTTTGACAGGAGTATCCTCTAAGGTATGTGATATTCATGAAGCCAGACCAGCTAATAAATTCTCTTCATTGTGTAAGCTAGTTTGAAATTGGTTTCTATCAACTAAAAAGTTCTCCCTAATTCAAAAGGTTAGCATGAAGATCATTTGAATGATACATGTGAAATAGTGTGGCACTATGATTACTTAAAAGGTACTATTTTTTTTTCTCTTGAATTTCATCTGGTACCATGCATAGTGATATGTTCTTTTACTGCATCCATTCACCCAGCACATTCATGGAAATCCTGTGATTTTCATATCTTCAGAAAAGAAATTTACTGTAGAGCCCATGGTGCTTCCAGATGCTCTTCCCACTAGTTCTCTTAAATACTCTGATAGGTGCAAGTTGTTTTTAGATTTCATTAAGTGCACCATTGATGTTTTCCTTTGGCTTGATGCCACGTGACAGGCCACAAGACCTGCTTCAGTTTGGTGGTTTTCACACTGGGCACAGCTGTTGGTATCTCTTTGCCTTCATTTCAAGAGGGTCCGATGCTACTGGCAAGACATCAGAAGGTGAGCAAGAGAGTAACTGGGGTTTCTCTTTAGCAGAGGAGATGCGGAAAGATCATCTCCCAGGCCATTTCTCCACCCCAGCTGTATTTTAGGCAATTCTTCTATTTCACTGATGAAAAGTCATATTTTTTTTTTCTTTATTTCTCCTATTCACACGCCCCAGTGCATAGAGGGGAGGCTGAATTGTTTCATTTTTATTACATTACTTGCTGTCGTAGCACAATACTGCACTTGAAGTTACAGCACAAAGAGACAGCTGTTACAGAGAAGGCATATGCCCTGCCTGCTGGGAACAGACTCTCCAGATTCATCCCTGCGCTGTGGACCGTGAATCAACTTATTAGTCTTTTCTAGAAGGCAAACGCAAGTGGAAGGGCTATCCTCTTCAGTTGTTCAGTTGACTGATGCTTGTCTCAGTAGTGATTTGGAATTGTAGGGTGGCAACCAAGAGAAACTGAAATGAGACTACTCACAGGCAAGCGTGGGATATTGGAAGGTCCCAAAAGGGTCAGGGGAATGATACAATACAAGAGGAACAGGGAATAAATGTAAAAGTCCTTCAAGTAAGTAAAAAATAAATAATTAGGATTGATGAGGGAACAGAAGGCAAGCTAAGGACAAAGCAGAAGCTGACAGCCTCCCCCCGCCCCCACCATGAGATAAATGTGCCATTCCTCAGGCACTCCTGGCTGCCTGAAAGGAAAAACAATTAACTTGTAGAGATCACAGTCCTGTAAGACAGGAGTCTCCCTCAGTTTACTTGCAAAGGCCGTAGCAATAGCTTCCAGAAGGGAATGTAAATACAATTAAATGTCCTTATAATCTGCAGCCCATTGACAGATACTTGAAGCAGGGAGAGTATAATGTTCCTCCAGGAAGTTCCCAACTATCTTCATGTTAATACCTTGCTAGAGGTAAAAACAACCTTAACCGGATCATGGCAAGGCCTCTGGTATCCTGTGTGTCTTCTTTAACATATGAAAATTCTTTGAAACCTCCCTTTTTCCTTACCTCCCCCAACCCTATAGTATTTAATCAGCCACCCCTCACAACCTCAGTGCAGCAGCCCTTTCTGCCCACAGGTCCCATCCCTGTGCTTTAATAAGCCACCATTTGCACCAAAGACCTCTCAAGAATTCCTTCTTCCTCTTCTTCTTTTTTTTTTCTATTTTAAAAAATTATTTATTTATTTATTATTAACATATAATGTATTATTTGTTTCAGGGGTACAGGTCCGTAAATCATCAGTCTTACACAATTCACAGCATTCACCATAGCACATACCCTCCCCAATGTCCATCATCCAGCCACCCCATCCCTCCCACCCTGCTCCTCTTCAGCAACCCTCAGTTTGTTTCCTGAGATTAAGAGTCTCTTATGGTTTGTCTCCCTCTCTGGTTTTGTCTTGTTTCATTTTTCCCTCCCTTCCCCTAAGATCCTCTGTCTTGTTTCTTAAATTCCTCATATCAGTGAGATCATATGATATTTGTCTTTCTCTGATTGACTTATTTCACTTAGTGTAATACCCTCTAGTTTCATCTACGTCTTTGCAAATGGCAACATTTCATCTTTTTGATGGCTGCATAGTATTCGTGTGTGTGTGTGTGTGTGTGTGTGTGTGTGTGTGTGTACACATACCACATCTTCTTTGTCCGTTCATCTGTTGATGGACATCTAGGCTCTTTCCATAGTTTGGCTTTTGTGGACATTGTTGCTATCAACATTATGAGTGCATGTGCCCCTTTGGATCACTACATTTGTATCTTTAGGGTAAATACCCAGTAGTGCAGTTGCTGGGTCGTAGGGTAGCTCTATTTTCAAATTTTTGAGATTGGTTGTTGGCTCTGGACCTCACCTCACAGATATCCCAAAACCACATCAGGATGCGGAGATAAAATTTATAAATGTTTATATATTTGAGAAAAAGAGCGCACAAGAAAGCACATGAGCAGTGGGGAGTGGTAGAGGGAGAAGCAGACTCCCTGCTGAGCAATGAGCTAGAAATGGGGCTGTATTCTAGGGCCCCTGGGATTAGGACCTGAGCTGAAGGCAGACGCTTAACTGACTGAGCTACCTAGGTGCCCCTGTAATGCTTAAAGTTTACTATGAACTATTCAGTGCTAGGTGATTTGCTAAAATAATCTTATTGACTCATCATGATAATTTCATGAAATAGGTATTATTAATCCCATTTTATATACAAATTAACTGAGGCTAAGAGTAGATAAAAATTTAACCATGTGAATAAAGAAATGGATTCAAACCCAGGGATATCTGACCACAAGCCTGTCACTTTAATCTGCATTGTGATGCACTATGGAAGGTAGCGGGTGTATCAATGGTAACTAGCAAGGCTCCCAACTGGTCCTTTTTGGGCGTCAAGCTCTGATCTCAGCTCCATGATCTCCATGCTTCCTATCCCAGTCTCATATCTCTTTTCTCTGTGAGCTTCACTTTTTCTTCTTTTGTTTGCTTCTAACTTCATTGTCTAATTTGAAGGAGCATTTGGATACTTGGAGTTGGAAGAGGACATTGCAAAATACTTTAAAGAGTTGGGACATGATGGATGGAAGGATGTTGGTGGTATTTGGGAAAATTGGCAAGAGCTTGATTAATTTAGCGGTGGGGAGATTGGACTATTTAAAGTGAGTAAAGAATGATAACGAAAACCAAAATATTTTAAGTTACAAATGTCTTTTCTTGGTTACTCACTATAAATAAATATTGGTTATTTTGGGGGGGTGTTAATAATTACTCAAATAATATTATTGTGCCATCTGAAATTAGTTTTCCTAAAGTATTTTTTAAGATTTTATTATGGACATGAAAAAAATATTTATTTTTAGGTTTTATTTATTTATTTGGCATAATGTGGAAAATAATCAGACTGGTGAGAAACCAAGTGACATTCGGAGGAGTGGGAGAACTCAGATGGATTTTATGCCAGCGGACCTAGATCTCATGCTCAAAGTTCTGGGTCCCTGGCAACCGGGTTATAGGGATTTTATAGGGGTCTGCAAGCAGTCAGGTTCCAAGGGCTCTGCTGACTGCTGGTGGGTGGGTTTAACCTGGGGGAGCGGAGGGGGTGGGCAGGGGAGGCTGCTTTAGGCGGGAACAGTAGTGCAGGAAGCCTTTGGCGGGAAGCCTGTTTACAGAAGCCGAAGTGGCTGGTTATCTCTTGCTCGCAGTAGGGCTTCTGGTTATCTCTAGCTTACTGTTAGTAACTTCCATTTTCTGGTGCCTTCTGATCTGGGCCTGTTCTGGGTAATTTTCCTCTTCAGGCACAGGAGAGAGAGACAGAGAGAAAGAGACAGAACACAAGCAGGAGGCTGTAGGCTGGAGATGGGGAAGTAGGCACCCCCCTGAACAGGGAGCCCAAGATGGGGTTGGATCCCTGCACCGTGGGATCATGACCTGAGCCCAAGACAGACATGCAACAGACTGAGGCACCCAGGCGCCCATGAAAAAAGCAATTTATTGCAGCAGTGAAGACATACCCGTGTGTGAGGGCAGCTCTGCTGGGAGTGATTCAGGGGGAAAAGTGGCTCAGGATTTGTTCCTTTATTGTGATTATTTTGGGGGAAGAGGTAATTTCTTATTTTAGAAGCAAACCATTCAGTTTTTCAATTTCTCGATCTCTGTAAGAGTAAATGTTGTCAACTTTCAGAGTGTGTTTGATTTCAGATGAATATCCTGAAGCTTTGGAATTGAAGTTAAAAAGTACTTTTTGTGGACAAAAGATCTTGTTTTCCTGTTTTTTAAAAAAGTTGAGGTGGAATTCACATAACATAAAATTCACCTTTTTAACCATTTTAAAGTACAATTCATTGGCTTTTGGCATATTTACAATGTTGTACAACCACCATTACCACCTAATTTCAGAAAATTTTCCTGTCCCCAACAAGAAACCCCATACTTATCAAGCAGTCATTCTCCATTCTCCCACCGCCAGCCCCTGGGAACCATTTATTTGCTTTCTCTATGAGTTTGCTTACTTAAGATTATTCATATAAATGGAATTATCTAATATGTGGCCTTTTGTATTTTGTTTCTTTTACTTACCATGTTTTTAAAGTTCATCAATGTTGTAGTATGTAGTTTTGTGCTTTAACGGGGTTGAGGAAGTCAAACTTTTCAACATAGGTGCAGAACTAACAGCACTGATTTTCATGTGATCTTGGATATAGTTAGGCATTTTCTTATTTCTTTCATAGCACCCATGCCCATCCAAAAACACTATTTATTATATTTTTAATAAATAGAGGGAGATGCTTATCATACAAACTTAAATATTCTCCCCACTAGAATAAGAAGGAGTAAAGAAATAAATATTGAATGATCACTGAAGAATAAAAGATAAGAGAAATTCAATGTAACAGAAATTCAAGATAAACATATACATTGCAGCTGAGGCTAAGACTTATAATTGTAGTTTGAGCTTCCCGGAAGACAGTGGACAAGGGAGCACATACCCCTGCCATCTGATGATGTTGCCGACCTAATCTGTACCAGGAGTACAATATGTAGATGCTCATATGAGCAATGCTGAATCACTTCATGGAAAATGTCCTCAAAAGTACAAACATGTTCTTACCTCAGCTGCCACAGGTATAATTTGCCTTGACCCATCTATCTGGTTGTCTGCTGCCCACTTAAGCTTTTTCATCGGTTGAGGGATTTTTGTGATTGCTTCCCTTTGCCAGGACACTATCTCAACCCCAAACCATATCCCACACCTTGGGTTGATGGGTCGCATTCTCCAGAGTTCACCGGACTGGTAATAAGCAAGTTTTGTTTCATTCAGTTTTGTTTTGTACGTTTACTATGTAAACTGTGCTAATGAAAGAAGCTGAGAAAGTGATACTAGAATCAGTAATGACAGGGGTTCTTGTCCAGGAACAGTTGGTATTTAGTGAGAGATAGCAACATTTAAACAAACTAGAACCGTGCATCCTAGTAAGGGGCCACTGTATACACAGAGTAAGGAGTCATGGAGAGACAGAGTGTGCTCAGTAGAGAGGGCCATCTAACCTCGTTCCTTTCATCTGTGCCAAGTCAGGTTCACTGAGGACCACCTTTTTGTTTGCTCACCAGACTTGTGACTGACTCTCTCCCCTTTGTTCCAGTCACTGGGTTTGTAGTCCAGCTTTTGTAGAATGATCTCAGTATTCCTCATGTAGTTTAGCATAGACATCCCTTTACATTAGTCACTAACTCAGATGCTCATCTTCTCTTTAGTTTTCCTGGTGCACCTCTGCCATTTTTTTCCATTGGAACTCTTCCTCCAGCCTGTTTTCATGTCCAGAATAATCAACATAGAGCCAGACATATTTTAGATTCCCAACAAAACATTCTTTATTAAATGAGTATGTTAGCAGTTAGTGTAGTGTTTAAATGGTTGTTCTCTGGAATCATTGGGTTCCATACCTGGCTCTATTATTTGTCAGCTACTAGTTGGTGACCTTGGCAAGTTATTTAGCTTTTCTAAGCTTCAAGGGCTTCATCTGTAAAATCAGGATAAAAATCGCCTTTTTATAAAGCACAGGGCTATGCTAGCATTCAATATGATTTGCACATCAAATGCCTGGTGTATAGTAAATGCTTAATAAATATTTGCTACAACTCAACATGTATATTTGCAACTCCTCTTGAAATTCTCTGGACTATATGTTCACTCTCTTGGGACATGAGAGGCTCTTCTATGGTAAAATTCATTATATATAAGTTTTTGGTCAGCAGCAGGATTTAATGTTTTTTCTTTAGTTAAATTTTTATTTATATTTACCTGGGATAATGGAATTCTAGCAGTGTTTCTCTTGTTGTTATGAAAATACAATAAGCAAATGAAATTATATACTTATTCAACAATTACATATTGAACATTTGTTATGTGGTAGGCACAGTGTGGTTACCCAAGATACAACCATGCATAATATAGACAAAAAAAAAAAACTTCTGCCCTCTTGGATCTTAGATCCCAGTACTTTCTATAGCTAACATGTGTAAAGGGCTTATTATGTGCCAGGAATTTCCCAAAGCTCTTTATAAATATCACTCCATTTATGATAACACTTATATGTGGAATCTAAAAAAAAAAAGAAAGAAAGAAAGAAAAAGAAACATTAAAAAAAGCCCAGAGTAAATGGTGGTTATCTGGGGGTGGGTGTGGGGGTTAAGATTAGTAATGTTTAAGGGTACAAACTTATAACAAATACTAAAATAGCCATAAAGACTTAATGTACAGTATATTGAACATAGACAAAAATATTGTATTTTAAATATGTAATAAGGTTAATATCATTACAATGGCAACCATATTACGATGTGTAAGTGTATCGAGATAGCAGGATGTACACTTTACATGTACACAATATGACAGATTTATAGAATAAAATATATTACCTCATTATGAAGGAGATTATATTATTCTCCCCATTTTCACAAATAGGGAAACTGAAACACAGACCAAGCATTGTGTCCAAGATCCATTGTGATGCTGTGAGTGACAGTTGAGAATTTAACTCAGGCAGTTTGGTTCCAGGGCCATGCTTTTATGCTATTATTCTATGTACATGACTTACAGCAGTCAGATTTGCTGAAAAGGCAAATAGGGGGAAAATAAGACAGCTTTTTGCTTAACTAATGTTGACCATCATCAATTTGATTATCAAAGGGTAAACTAGACTAGAGAATTGAAAGAAGAAAGAAAGCCCTTATAATCAACACAGTTAGAGAGTACTTGGCTTAAAAAAAAAAAGTTAAAAGCCATAAACATCTTGGCTCTTTCTTCAGTGCCTCTGAAAGACAGTTAAAATAAAATTCCAATAATGTTATTTTTAAAAGGGTAGAAAAGCTCTCCAGAAAGCACTAAGTACTGTGTGAGAATGGAGGGGACCATTAAGATAACTGCCCCAGATGTCAATTTGCATCTGAGAAAAGGTTTTCAATACACAATTGTCTTCTGGAGACTTCTTCTCTACTAGGTTACATCATCTATGAGCTTTGTGATGGGAAAAAGCCTCCAAGCTGCAAAGATAGGATTTAGCCCACAATGGAGTCTCCATCCTTTATTTCCATGCAAACCTTATTAATTATCCATGTGAATCACATACAAATACACAGCAGAATGACTAGGCCGATTACGTGCTTGGTATGTTTATCTTATATTTTTATTTTAAGTAAATTTTAGATAAAAACATTTTACTGAAAGACAAAGCAATCACATTTTATGACAGTTGTATTTCAACCCATTCCCCAAATGATATTCTTCCCACCTTTCCTGCCAATGTAAGTCATTCCATCATTTAGAAAAAAACATTAGAAATAAGTTTTATTGTAATATGTCATGTGATGTAATTCTTTCCCCACTATCCCACACCTTTACTTTGCACCAGCCTCTCCGTGTTTATTGCATATTTATTACTCCACCATTTTAAATGTCATGCTCAAGTCTTGCTTAATCAAGGAAAACATTCCTGACAAGTTCAGGTCCAGGTACAGTTTTTTTCTTTGAACTCTTTTTGTATGATTGTCTAGGTTTCTTAACAACCAGATGAGCAAGTCTAATGGGAGGTGTTAAAAAAATAATTCACCCGAGTAAATTTGAAGATCAAATTGGTTTTATTAAACAATTCATGAATCAGGCAGCATCCCAACTAGCAAATAGAAAAGAGCTCCTCCAAACTGCAAAAAGGGAAAGCTTTTTCAAGGTGCAGAGGGGATGGAAAAAGGAAATTATTAGCAAGGAATGCATTGTTTCAGGCAAGGTTGGTCCCCTTCCTGAGGGCAATGAAAGGGGTTCATTGGGCAGGTTATGTTCACTAGTGCCAACCAGGTAATTCCATGTTGACTGGTTAAGAAGGTTACATTCCAGGGTGCTTGGGTGACTTAGTCAGTTGGGCCGCTGCCTTTGGCTCAGGTCATGATCCCAGGGTCCTGGGATCGAGCCCTGCATCAGGCTTCTTGGTCAGCAGGGAGCCTGCTTCTTAAGGAAAAAAAAAAAGGTTACATTCCTAGGGGGTTGAAACTGCAGTTAGGGGAGGTATTAAGTCCTGGTTTGCTGACTTCGGGTTTAGCACAACTGACTCCATTTTGGGCTCCTTGTCTCCTTTTAACAGGGGGAAAGCTGTTGTAAAGCATAGGTAAATGCAAATGTAAGGTAGGCAGCTTAGCTTATCATCAAGGAATTAAGACAAATGCATGCAAAAAGTTTTCAAAAATGCACTTGATTTAGTTACACACTTGTGTCTTGGAGGCAAGTTAGAGACCAGAAAGGTAGCATGTATAAAGATGCTTCCAGGAATTGGGATGGCAGGTGGTAGGGATTCTGGTTTCAATCCAATTCAAAGGTGGGAAAAAAAATAAAGAATGCAGAAAATCAAGTGATGCAGGGAACATGGAGATGGATTCACATGGATGTACATCAGTTTTTGTGTGTATATTCTTCTTTTTAACTGTGCATTTTGAGAGCTGTCCTGAGCCTAGAGTTCTGTGTCTACTCTACCCTTCACCTTCATTGCAAAATGAGTAGAAAGTGTGCTTCTAAATTAACAGGCTCCAAAAATAAACTTGGCTCTGTTGGGTGACTTTGAGCAAATCACCCAACTCCTCTAATCCTGTCCTTTTATATCCAAATGAGAAAAATATGAATACTCTTACAATTTTGCTTCAGACCCGCAAATGTTAGATGACTTCTCTCATATCAGTATTCTTTCCTTCTTGTTTTCACTTTGCCCTTGGGTCCTTTATGAATGTACATGTGTTTAAGCAAGAAGTAAGTAAATTGTGCTATCACTTCACATATGCTTGTCTTATCCCTAGAGAGCTTGCTGAAGCTCTCTGGGGATAGAAATTATGTTCTGTTCCTTTTTTTTTCCTATCTCAGGATTCTTTGTACTACACAGATACTCAATATACCTTGTTTGATGATGATTGACAAGAACAAATTCAATTGCTCTGCTTCACCTTTATGAAAGATGCTTGCCTCCCCTGGAATGCTGCATCCATTAACTGTCCCCTCCCTTCTGTGAGTTGTGTTAAAGCTAAATTCTTAATAGCTGTCTATTTTTCAATTACTTGTATTTGATTTCTGCGAGATAGAACAGAGGATATTTTTGAGGAGTGGGGATGAGGTAGAGGCCTTTATTCTGGTACATTTTTGTCTCCTAACTAATCACTAAAGCAAAAGAACAGAGCTAGATTTCAATGCCTTAAAGACTACTTTAATGCTTTTGGTTTAGCATAATGGCTTAATGAATGTCAGCTTTCTACCCCATATTTTCTTTTACCTTTATTGTAACTCAGTCTTTATTGGTTCTACTTATCTGACCACTCAGTTCGTTAAAGGTGATTTGAAAGCTCTATGTTCTCTTCACTGAAACACCACATCCTTACTATGAAAAATAATGGGAAAATATAATTGGGAAAAATAATACTCCTGGATCAGACACATTTAGCTCCAAAGCCTAGCTTGGTGATGCATCTCTCAGTCATTATTGCCCCAAACTTTAGTGGCTTAAAACAACTATTTTATTTTGCTTATGATTTTGTGAGTCCGAAATTTAAGTAGAGTCTGGCTGAGAAGTTCTCACCTGGGATCTTTCCTGCAGTTGCAGTTGGATGTTGGTGGCCACAGTCATCTGAAGGCTCAGCTGGGTTGGATGTCCTTGATGGTGCACTCACATGACTGGCAGTTGATGTTGGCTGTTGGCTGGAAGCTCAGCTAGGGCTATCTGAGGAGCACCTACATGTGACCTCTCCAATGTGGCAGTCTCAGGGAAGTTGGAGCTTTTATACGGTCCCCCCAGGGTTAGTATCCGAAGAGAGCAAGGCAGAAGCTGCATGCAACCTAGCCTTGGAAGTCCAATAGCATCACTTTTCTTATACTCTGTTGGTTAGAGCTGTTAAAAGAGTTCCCAGAAAAAAAGAGGAGGAGACATAGACTCCACTTCAAGGTTGCATTGAAGAAAAACACGTAGAGGTATTGTTGTGACTGTCTTTGGAAAATGCAATATGTCATAGCCTGAGACGTTTACTAAGTTACTGATGCATTTTGAGCCTCAGTTTCCTCAGCCCTAAAGTGGTGATAACTTGTAGGGAATTTTATGACAATCTGATCGATAGGTGAATGTTTGCTAAACACTTTTATCTGAAAAGTTTGACCACTTATACAATTATTTGGGATCACAAAATCTAGTTTATTTGCAGAAAATTTGGATCTTTAGCATGTCCATGGATGCATGTCTCTGAAAGATAATTCTGGGACTCTATCTGCATTTTCATATAGAAAGGGCTTTCAATTCCATTGTGACTGTAATATATCCAAACACTTCAGTTCTCTAATGGAACATTCCCTAACAGACTGTCATATCTAGTGTAGTTAACCGTCCAAATTTAATTATTATTCAAGCAGTGAGACCTAATATTCATTTTCTTGCAAAGAACTTGGCTTTGGTACTATTAGTATGTGCCAGGCAATAGGTTATTACTGAAATAGGAAAGGAGACCTGACTGCCATCCTGGTTCCAGGATGGAGCATTTTAGGATCATGATTGCTGGATTCATTTCCAGTGTTGAAGTTCAAGCTGACCAAGCCCAGGAACTGTGCTTCCAGAAAATGAGCTCCCCACTCCCATTTCCATCCCAATTAGCAACCCATAGAGCCAACTCTCTCCTTCAGTTATAATTAAGAGGAAAGCAAACAGTACAAATTTGCAATGATCTTTTATGTCATATTTATTTTCTTACGAATTATTCAATGGCTTACCATCCAAATTTAGTTAACATACCTGCTAATTTGAAGGTGGGAAGGACTCAGACCTTCATGTCCATTTATTTAATGGGCATGCCTAGCTGAAAATAAAAAGTTCTCCATGTGAAGATTCTCTACTGCTATTGCAATGTGTAGTAGGACAGGATCACTGTATGTAATACTCATAAATGTCCAGTTACGCTAAGAATGTAAAGGGAGAGGCCTGAATAAGAGAAAAGTATGTTTGGAAAGACATAGTGTATGGGTCAATTTTAAATCATGAAAATACAGAGATATTTAGGAAAATCTTATGCAAACTCTGCTTTTTCCACTTAGCTCTCCTGCTCAACATAGTAAGACATTTTCATAGCTTATCAAGCAACTAAACTCTAGGACCTCCCTTTACAAAACAGTGGCAGGATTTATCTGACTGAATTGGTTCACTTTGTAAGTGATGTATGCTTCCGGAAATTAAAGAGACTTTGGTGATGCCATCACACTGTGCCCAGTTTTCTGTTGTTTTACACAAGCAGTGCAAGAGTGTGTGTGAAAAGATCAAAAGAAAGATGCATAGATTTTACCGTAAAAAAGAAAAAGAAAAGGTTCTTTGCACATAGCACTAACTTTCTCATGAGTTGTTTGGTAGAAAGCTTGAAAATTAAAATGGGCTGGTTCCAATCTTGTGCATATGTGTGCGCAACATTGCATTCTTATGGCACAGATCTAAAATGTCTTTTAGATCTTTTGGATATTTAACAGGATAGAACCGATCTCTTACCCTAGTTGGATTACATGCCTCCTGGGAATACAGATTCCCAAATGGAAAGTTTAGAAATGCTCTTTAGACCTAGACTGTTTTTTGTAAACCTGAATCATTTTTTACAAATTGGGCTCTGTGCCATCAGTCCTGACAATCTGAGTTCAGAGGAAGAAACAAACCCAAGAACTGGCATACTTTATTTTTTCTAAAACCCAAAATCTTAAATTTAAATCACTGCGAATGAATGTTAGGGACTTTCCCAGCTGTTAGTTTCAAGACAGAAAGGAAATGCAGTTTATGGGCAAAAAAGTGAAGAAGTCATTTAAAATTCTGCTTCATCATAAATCATGTCTCTGGGTTTTAAATGCATAAGGATATGTTACATATTTAATATCGCTGATGTGTAACATTAAGATAGAGTAGTATGTTGCAATCCAAATCATCTTGGACCACAATATCGCAAGAATAGTAATACAATTTCATATTTTTCTCATTTGTTAAGATGTTGTCATACTTTATTTGAATGGCTTTTGTGCCAACTACTGTGCTAGGTGGTTTAATTATGTTATCTCATTTAATCTTTGCAATACTGTAATAGCTATTTGTTAGAGCTGGCAATTTGGTACGCTAAATTCTAAAGCGTAAACTCCAAAATAGTAATTTCAAATTTACTTTTCTTCCTAGCTTAGTGACACATTACACTTAATTACATTGTTAGGCTTATCTTAAAATTGTATTTCCTTTCCATGGAAACTATCTAAACAGGCCCTTCCAGTTCTACCTCATGAGCTGCCCGTGCAAAGTTTTATTTGTTGACTTGATGAAATTGTAAGCATATGAAAGCCTTGGCTAAAACCGGTCCCATGTGAATTGAGGGAAACATGAAATGGAAAGCTTTCCAAAGAAGCATAATCAATTTCAGAGGCAATTAATACAATTGGGCAAGAAATTAGCCATAATACCAAAACAAAAATAGCTCTGAGCACCTTCCTTGTGCTAGCAACATCAAGTCTATTATTATTAATTTTCATGGAGTCCTTGAAAATTAGGCATTGTTATTCTTATTATATAGATTTAAAAAATGGCCTAGAGGGATCAAGAACTTTGTTCAAGGTCACACATCAGTAATAAATTTAATTAGCAGTATGTAGCTTCAAGGATTCTTTACTATCTCTTGTGCTTGGTTATCAATGGGAACTCTCACTTTGAGCATAATCTAGTCTTAATATTTGATATAATATATTTCAAAACGTTGAGATAGACTGAGAATGAAAAAATCAATCCAATTGATCAAGACTGTTGAACGTGAAAATGGTAAAACGAAAATCCAGTGGTATTACAACTGGTTCCATTAAGGGAGGTAAAGATTCAGGAGAGATTAAAATAGTAATTTGGCAGTTGTATCATCAACACAGATGAAATCTAGTCTCTGTGTAACTTTATGCCTTGCATTATTTGATTTGCCATCTATTTTGATTAAATTATACCAAATAATTGCCAAATCTTCTCTTCATTGTATGTTGCACAGACAGCTGAAAGAGTAACATTGGACTAGAAGAGCACTGAAGATAAATGATTGGATTTGGTTTTTTTCCCCTTGTCCATGAAGCAATCTAGTTAACTATGTAGAACATTTTTGCTTCTGTGATCACTGCGTTGGTGTCAGAGCGGGTGCTCAAAGTAGAATACAGACACCTGTAGGAGGTGTGCACTTAACTTACGTGTGTACGAAGTGTAGTGTGTACGAAGTGTACGAAGCATTCAGTGTCATGAAAAGGTGTTAAATTGCAGGTACTAGAACTGAGCAGGACAGCTACCTATTTGCATTGCCTTTTAAAACACATTGTGGCATAGGATGACATGTGTTATCATTTTTTTTTTTTTTAGCATCCTGAGGGATGTTTTCCAACAATGTGTCTTAATTTGAATTTCCCTAGAAGCAGACCTAAGACAAGATGTAGCACATGGGATGTGATTCCAGGAGGTGCTAGAAGGGGAGGGCAAAGGTAAGACAGGGAAGGAAAGGCAGAAAATATAGGGAGCATGAATCAGATGATTACTTTTGTAGCCCTGGTGTCAGTCCCACTAAGGAACTCTGGGTGACATTGCTGAGTATTCCTGAGTTGTTCTGCCCAAGAGATGAAGATACTGTGTCATTAATCCACCAGCTCCTCCTGTCCGTCAATCACTGAGGGCTGTTTCTCATGCTGTTAAATACCTAGCACTGATGGCTTGCCCTTTGCGGGATGAGAATGCTTGGATAATGGGAGAAACCTTTAGGCAGAGCGCTGCCTGTGTTTGCCATCAAATGCCGTTGGTGAGTACAGAGCTTAGAAGTGAGAGCCAAGCGTTTAGGAATGGACCACCAACTGTACCTGCTCCACAAAGATAGTAATGTCAGGCAGGCTTTTATTTGTCATGCTTCAAAATTTTCTAAGCATCTACCTACCTTCTCTGCCCTGTGAACTGAATTAGGTACTGAGAGATGTAAAAACAAAGAACAAACCTCCTCTACAATCTTTAATAGTCCAAAGCTCACATCACATGGTTTCTCGTGTTTTCTTCAGTCCTCTGTGGTGTCACCGGAATTAGGTCGAACCAGAGAAATGGGAGCATGGAGTTTTAGGCACTGTCATTGTGACAGGTCACCACATGCCTTCTTGAATCAAGGATAGAGATCTGTGCTCTAAGCCCTATGTTCACTGCTACTTTCCCTTTCCTTAAACTTTCCTTAAACACTACATTACACTCTTATCTTTCTCTTCTTCTCTAAAAAAAAAAAAAAAAAAAAAACTACATTCAGGGAAACATTTTTTCCCTGACTCTAAACTCCTATGAAATTATTGCCCCCTTGTTGACATTTTACTGTTACATCCACATACCCAAAAGAATAATTATGAAAATATAATGTGAAAAAAAGAGAAACATCATTTTAATTGGTGAGGATTAATCAAATCATAAAACCACTACATATTAACCTCAATGAACTGTTTCAGACTCTCACCTCCAAAGTTGATATAAAGGTAACCTGAGCTCTCCTGTGAGGGCTATTCATATCCATTAATTGTTACAATACAAGATACGCTGGGTCTCAGCTGGTTGCCATTTCTTCTGTATTTGAAATGTGCTTCTCAGCAGAGATCGGAGGACACCATTGGGACTCATTTGAGTCTGACTTTCACATTAATTTTGCTGTGCTGTGAAGAGCAAAGACAAAATCAATGTCCATCAGTGATGATTCAAGGTAAAATATCTAGTGATATTGAATACCAGTGGCAGCACCAGGCATAAAATTTACTTAAGGTTTGTTGAGTTGACAGCCATTTATTCTAGCCCTGCTTCATTTTTCATGTTGCACGTATTTTTTTTTAGGAAAATAAAACAATTATAAGGAAAAATAAATTCTACTTACTGACTCAATTTGCCAGAAACCAGATCTATTTCAGAATGGTAGAGAAGAATTAAAGTGGTAGGATTTTAGAAACCTAACTAAGAATAATATCTTTCCCACTGGCAGAAGCAAAATATTTCACGGTGCACATTGATACAAAGCCACGTGGCTCAATTAAATTTTCATAATGAAGGCTCTTTGTAACTCGTGACTGAACTTGAAAAAAAGAAAAGCCTAGAGCTATTTTTGGGGCCTGAATAAATATTCTTAAGCTGAACACATGCTCATGGCAAAAGAGCAATAATACATTTGGGTTTAAAAGTTTCTTTCCCCCGTTCTGTTGAAGTCCATATAGACTCTCAATGGTATGTAATGCTTTTGAAGAAATTACAAACAAAAAATAAGTAATAATAAGAAAATATTAAAACCTTATTATTATTATTTTTTTTTATCATGATTGAGGCTCTAATGCAGGTTGTCTATGCAGTATCTAACTTTTTGGTTAAGGAATGATAGAAGCAGGGATACAGAGGGGAGGAGGTCCCTAGCTTGGACCACAGGCCCTGTGCCCAATATCCTTTCCCATCAAATGAAGTTGATGGTGCTAGGTAGGTACATACACCATTTCTGTTATTTCTCTCTGAACTGTTGTTTACACATTGAACACTGTAGAACAGAAAAGAAAAAAAAAATCAGGTATGAGGCTTTTTTTGGGGTGGGGGGGGTCTTTCTGATAGCAGCCATTTTGAGTAGTCTGTTTTTCCCCTGCGTATTTTGTCATAGTATACTCAGTACTTGGCACTTATACGAGACTTTTCTTCCAAGTAGTATCTTCTAAGAATTATCTTCCATTTTTCCTCTTCTCTTTCACATGAGAACTTCAGGATATAGCCCTGAGGGATACTCACTTCTTTGTTTGTTCAGGTTTCCAGTGCTGGGAGGCCAAGGACCCTGAGCTGAATCAGATAAGGGTTTTATCCTTCCGACTTTGCTCCCACTTTCAAAGCCTGAGGTTTGACTGGACCTTTAGGTTGGATGAGGTGAGGCTGATGATGAACTAGAATGAATGACTCTGAGGCCATGGGAGAACATCTGAAGTTTGGGGATTCCGTTCTAACTCACGATCAATACATACGTGTCCCACAGTAGATCTAAGCCTTTGGGTGGAGCCATTTTCCCTCCAGAGCGAAGGATACATGGGGCTATCTAATATATAGGGGAACCTATATATTAGATAGACCCACAGTCTCTGGAGTAAGAATATAGCAGCGGGTGATGGGAAGGGTCTAGATTGCTAGGCAGAGCGTAGAATTCAGGCAGTCGGCACACGAGGGTGTATGCTCAGCGGATAGAGCGATGAATGAAATAATACGCTGCCTACAAGGAGTTCACAATATTGTGAAGAAAACAATCAGATCTAAAACAACTACAGCTTTACCAAAGTAGTAAGGTAGAGGCGACCTCACTTTGCAGAATGGAGGAGGTATTGGAGATAGGGCAGGAAATGGCAGGATACTCTCATATGGCTGCCTTTAAGAACAGACCTGTAGCCTCTGTATCCACCTTCGAGAAAATTAGGATCCAAGGACTGAAGTCATTGCTCAGCAGATTCCTCTCTTCCTAGGTAGGGGAAGGGTGAGGGCTTAAAGGTGTGAGATGAACAACCTATATTCTATTAAGAAGTTTTATTCTGTGTACTACGAATCCAATGTATTTGGTTTGCAATAAATGCGTTATCTTCTGTGCTTTATTGCCAGTTAGGGCACCGGCTAAGTCTATTTTTATCATTTGATTTTCATGCCTAGCATAGCACCTGGAACAAAGGGTAGGGTGTACAAGCATGTGTTGACTGAATAAATTTGAGCCAAGAGGACACAGCCTATGTCTGGGAATTTATATCCCAGTTTTGTTGCTAATTGTTCTCATAACCTTGCTAGTCTGCTTTGGCAGCCTCAGTTTTCATTATGTGTATAATGAGGGGGCCCTACTGGGTACCCCAAGTAGAATCACTACTCAAAATGTTTTTGCCTTAGTTTTGCCTGTTCTTGGAGCTCAGTGTAAATACAGTATGTACTCCTTTGGTTCTGACTTTCTTTCTCAAAATAAAATTTTTGAGATTCATCTGTGTTGCTGTTATATTGATGGTTTGATACTTTTTAAATCGCAGAACAGTGTCTTATTCTGTATTAATAAATCACAATATATCACCTTGTATGAATCTACCATCCACACAATGTATGAATCACTGTGTGAATCAATAAGTAATTCATACATGTATACTCATGTATGAATGAGTATGCCATATTCCTCTTGATGAACATTTGCGTTGCTTCCACTTCTCAGCTATTAGAAACAAAACTATTCTGAGTATTTCTGTGCAAGTCATTAAATGCCTCCTCAATTTAATTTTATCTGACCTCTAAAAATTCGGTCAGTTGGATACTGGGCATATTTACCCCCATCCCCATTACCATACAAACACTCAGACAATGTCTTTTCCTTTTTCTAGGTTTGTCCAGATAAAATTAGAATACATGAACACTCAGTTAAACAAGTGGACATGATTACTTTTCACTCAAAAGACATATTTTACAAGAAAAGCACTGCATGTGTTCAACAAAGATAAGCTCTTTCCTGTGACTGGTTCCATTGAGTCCCCGGTCTGATAGCTCTATCTTCTTGTCAGTGTTGCTGGTTATTGATGGCTTGTGTTTGACCTTCTTGCAAAAGCCACAAGTAAGCTCAGTGGCTGGTGTCTGATGGGCACATGCAAACTGATGTCAGAGTTTCTCACACCAGTTTCTTTGTTAGAATCTTACTTCAGAGTAGAAAAACCATGTCACCAGAAAGGACCGCTGGCCATGTACTCATAAATCAGTCTAGGTGTAAAATGCAGTTGTTCCTCCAATAAATATCAAGAAAAAGAGTGGAAAAGTAGGCTATTGGCTAGAACTCAAATGACTGGTAAGCTTTGAGGAAGGCGTATGTCTGAACTATTGATTGGTATAACAAGAGGACAGATAATTGGAATGTATCTATTCTAGCTTGTAGGCTAGAATAACCATTGTAGATTAACAGTATTCACTTTTTTTTTCCCTTGAGGTAATTCTCGAATTCATCTTCCACATTAGGAACTCATTCCTGTCTTTGGTTATAAAGAAATTTGTTGGGAAAAGGTAAAGAGCAGGGTGGATGCGCCATCCTAAATTCTTTACACATATAAGTGTTTAGCATATATATCCATAAATTCCCTGCACCACACATAAATACACATACATACATTTAAAATTTGCCAAGCGTCTGAACACACCTGTGAACTACCACAGTGGAGTGAGCAACAGGATTGCTGAAGTCTGTCCAAGTCTAAAATTTCTCAACAGAAATATTCTGTTTATTTTTGATCTTTTATCTCCTTCTTTGTTTCTTGGATGTCCATTCATTATGCCATGCAAAGTGAAACCCATGTAGCTGACTTCTGTTACTATGTCTAGACAGGTATCTTCTTACTGAAAAATAGGTTTCTGTAAAGTAGAAACCTGGCCACAGGAGGGCATGGAGGGATAGTATAAGCTGTGGTGTTTACATATTATTATATTATTATTCTCATTTTCTCCATCACCTTCCATCACCTGTGCCCACATCTTTCCAAGGCTGTGGAATTGGAGCAGTCATCATCTGTGAAAAGCATAAGCTCCAAGCAGAGACCAGTATTGCCAAGACAAATTTCCCAGACTCCATTTAGAAAAACAGAAAATGACATTGTTAATTGGGGAACGGATATCTGGAGAGTTGTGCCAATATTCCCTTATCTAACTGGCCTTTCAAAATTGAATGCACTTGCCGAAACCGCTGGATCAGATACTGTCACTCTTCACGTTCTGAGGGAGATAATTTCAGGACTTTCCAGTTAGTCTCTGTTCAACTCAAATTATATCGAATTTAAAAGAAGGTGAAACCAACCACGATAGTTTCATTCCACTTCGTGGGGAGAGATATCCGAACCCCATTATGATGATCTACTTTATTTTTCATCTAGAAATTTTCATCAGACTCAGTGAGGAGTTAATCAGCTCATCGACAAAGCAGTTAGTTCCTGAAAGTCTCTAAGATGAAAGGTGCTATAAAAACGTATAATGATAATAATTAGAATCATGGTATTAATGATAGTGGAATTAACACTTTGACCTTCATCTTCTTCCACAGGTAAAAACATCAAAATCTGAGCATCATCCCTGAAAGGATAGCTGAAAAAAGGCTTTTCTACAACTTGTCCTTCTCAAAAGCAATTAATTTCCACATAAGAAAGTGTTATTAGAGGGGCGCCTGGGTGGCTCAGTGGGTTAAGCCTCTGCCTTCAGCTCAGGTCATGATCTCAGGGTCTTGGGATCGAGCCCCTCATCGGGCTCTCTGCTTGACGGTGAGCCTGCTTCCCCCTCTCTCTGCCTGTCTCTCTGCCTACTTGTGATCTCTCTCTCTCTCTCTCTATGTGTGTCAAATAAATAAATAAAATCTTTAAAAAAAAAGTGTTATTAGAATTCACAATAGTTTTAAAATATAATATATATTATATATTATATATATAACATAAAAATAATATAAAATAAAATATATTATAAATAAAATATAATACTAATTTGCAGGAATATTCTGGCCAATGATTCAAAATAACTTTTGAAACTTAGCAATGACATCATCCTCCTTACTATTCTGCAGAGATAGGTGGCAAATAGTAAGCACTTCATTTGAGTTTTCTTGATGAATAAATGGACAAACAATGATATAAATATTGAATACTTACTACATAGTGGTTTTTAAATGCCTAAAATGTTTGCTCTTAGCATACTGATTATGGAAGATTTTAAAGATTAAATATTAAAATATATTATGAAACAAAAATAATTATAACTTAATCCCACTATCAGAAGACAACAGTGACATGGCATGATGAACATTTCCTTCTAGTCTTGTTTTGGTGAGCATATTAAAAATAGTAATAATAGTAATAATAATAGTGATTTAAACCCAGCGCATAATTTGTGTACTACTTATTCTAGTTAACCAGTCTTCAGTTGTTAGCATAGATCTTTGGATTGCAAAGACAAAGCTATTTTAGTTCCTTTAAGGGAAATCAACCAACCAACAAAAAACACAGGAGGCTGCTCATTCCTGAACGGCCGTTCTGACATGTATTTGGAACTGAGAACTGTTAGAGGTGGCAGTAGCTCTGGTCAGTTTTTTGCTGTCTCTTTTGACTTTGTTTTATGGTCTCTCTCCTTCCTTCTGTAAATCACTCTTTCCTTCATCACCTGGCTCATCCTTGCTGTAGTCTCTAGAAGAAGCTCCAAAAGAAGCCAGTTTAGTCTGGCATAATTATTTACCATTGCTTTAACTGAGTAAGAGAGATACCAGTTGTGTGTTACTTCTTAGCCAGTTCATGCCGATCCCCGCCTTTCCCCTGTTCCGCCAGCGCCGCTCAGATCAGGCTGCATCTCTAGTTTGTTCAAGTGTGTACAACAGCCTCAGTTGATTTCACTTAAGTTGGCATTTTTGGTCAAATCACTTTCTACTGAAAGGACAAGTTGAATAGATATATATGCCCAACATATACCATTTACCATGTCAGTGTAAACTTTATTAACATTCATTCATTCAGTGGATATTTATTCTATATTTTTATAATAAATATAATGATATATTAATATTATATAAATATACCATCATGTTTTATTAATGTATTATTAATGATATAGTTTAAACATATCATTAATGTTTTATTAATTATATAATATAATTATTAATGATATAGTAACAAGCACATATTAATATTTTATTAATTCATCAATATAAATATTAATATTATATAAATATATACATGTAAATTCATTTTATATTTATATTTTTACCACGTGCCAATACTGCTGAGGATACATTAATAAACTAGGCAAGAATCCTCTTCCTGGGCCTGAGATTCTATTGGGAAGAGATCAAGAGCAAACAGAATGGATGAATGAATGAATGAACGAATAACAGTGTGTTAGATGGTAATGAGTGCCAATGGGAAAAATAAAGTAGGGAAAGACATTATGGAGGAAAAAAAAAGAGGGAATGGGAGTGTCTGTTGGTGGTAAAGGGGGAAGGGTTGTTTGTTTTTGGTTTTTCATTGGCCAGAGAAGTGCTTTATGAGATGAAACTTGACTCAAGGTCTGAAGAATGTAAAGGAGTAAGCCCTATAATTTAAACTATATTTTTGTTGCTTTTGTTAAATAACCATTGCAGTAATTATTAAAATTCCTTAAAAACAGTGTTCCAGGGACCATTCCATTTTGTGGTGCAAAGTAACCAAAATGACCAAGCATTTTCTGCCTATTTCTGAGTCCTTTTGATGGCTGAGTAGTATTCCATTGTATATATGTACCACATCTTCTTTATACATTCATCAGTTGATGGACATATGGGCTCTTTCCATATTTTGGCTATTTTGGACATTGCTGCTTTAAATATTGAGGTGCAGGTGCCCCTTCAAATCACTATATTTGTGTCCTTTGGATAATAACCTAGTAGTGTACCTGCTGGGTTACAGGATAATTCTATTTTTTAATTTTTTGAGGAACCTCCATACTATTTCCCAGAGTGGCTGCACCAGTTTGCATTCCCACCAACAGTGCAAGAGAGTAATCCCTCCCCCCCCCCCTTTTTTTACAACCTCCCCAACACCTGTTATCCTGAGTTGTTAATTTTAGTCATTCTGACGGGTGTGAGGTGGTATCTCACTGTTGTCTTGATTTGTATTTTCCTGAGCTGAGTGATGCTGAGCGTCTTTTCATGTGTCTGTTAGCTATCTGGATGTCTTCTGGAGCCCTGTTCTTAAATGCTATCACTGCTCTTCCAATGACATGCTAATTTTAAAAAAATCAAATAAACCCACAACTGTGCAAAGAAGAAAAATAAAAGCAACACAAATTCCCTGTCTAGGGTATGCAAAAAATGATTCATTTGGATTAATATTTTACTTGGGTACCTTTCTATGTTTCTTTATGCACATCAATGATTGCAAACATTTCACCCAAATAAAACAGTACATACATGTACTGCCTTTCTGCTCAGATATATGTTATAGGCCTATTTCCAAGTCAGTAAATATAGATCTATGCCATTATTTTTACTGAATTTTGAATATTTCATCTTATGGATATGTTGCTATTTAGTTCATTTTTCAATTTTTGAACATTTAAGTTATGGAAATCAGTCTATGTTAATATCTACCCTCACTCTCTCTAGCCATTCCTAACAGCTGATGTGAATTCCCAGAAGATCAATATGGCCCGTTAGCAATTAGTACCCATTATGAAGATGACTTGAAGGAAAAGACAACTATTATAGGAATAGAAGTCACTTAGGACTTCGATAACCAATGCTTTAGGAATTTTTTCATTCAAGACATAAAAGTTGACTTTTCCTTAGTCTTCCATTTATAGAATATATTGACTCCAGTTTTGGAGTTTGGGCAAGTCCATTTATGGTAGGATATTAAAACAGAATTGAGCATCATGTCCCCTGGGAAGCATTCCAGGCTATCCCTGTTAAGGAAGGTACCCCATTTCTGAACACCTATAGCTGTCTAGCCTTACCACTGCCTATTTTCATATTTACTATGCTTTATTTTAGTATTGCTCCACTAGTCTGTTTTTTCCACCAGATGAAAAATCATTAAATGAAAAGCATGTCGTCTTAATATCTCGGTCTCCAGCACAAAGCTCACTATTTCTGGTATCTAATATGTACTTTAAGAATGTCTTAGAAAAGAAAGGAAGACTTCAAGGGAAGGTGGAGAACAGCTTAGATTAATTATTAGAGATGGGCAATGGGCTGAAAGTGAAGGGTGAAAGAAAGAGCGAAAATCAAGGAGAGGGGAGAAAAAGCTGAAGACAAAATACGTGAATAAAAATGTTGGTATTGTTAAATGAACAATATTGTTTCAGTTAAATGTATTAATATAATTTGAAAAGAAAAAAATATTTATGCCAGGGACAGTATATTCATTTACTAAATCACAAACAGTATTTAAAAAACTCTACTCTGGGGCACCTGGGTGGCTCAGTGGGTTAAGCCTCTGCCTTTGGCTCAGGTCATGATCTCAGTGTCCTGGGATCGAGTCCCGCATTGGGCTCTCTGCTCAGTGGAGAACCTGCTTCCTCCTCTATCTCTCTCTCTGCCTGCCTCTCTGCCTACTTGTGATCTCTCTCTGTGAAATAAATAAATAAAAATCTTTAAAAAAAACAAAAACTCTACTCTGTGTATTTTACTAGAATTTATAGAAAGACTGTTGTCTATGGCTGTAAATTCAATTTCTTGATACCATAGGTATATATAGTGGACTTAAAATATTTACTGAGGTTCTGCTCTGTGTGTGGTAATACATTAGATAGTGGACATTTGGATGTGAACAATTCAAGCCCTGCTCCCAAGAAGGACACAGTGGAATAGGAGACTCAGAGTGTGGTATGATAAGTAGCATTATAGAAATGTTTATTATGCAAACCGTGTGTTGTGCAGGAATCTCAGAGGAGATCCTTCAGGTGTGCTCTAGAAGCTTTAGGGACGAAAGGACATCTTGGCAGAGTGGTAATAGAGGATGTAGAGAAAGGGTAAAGAAAAGGGTAAAGGGTAAAGAAAAGCAGTTGAGCCTGAAGAGGGAGGCAGATGCCAGATTATGGAAGATTTCAAGACTGGGCTTTCCCCTGTAGATGATGAGGAGCCAGAGGAGAGATGACCGAATTGCTTGGAGACTCATAGGCTTCCTAGGGACTGGTAATTATAGGAAAGGCAAAGAAAAACTTGACAAAGCAGCTACTTCTTTATGCTAAATGACAAGTCTTTGGGGCAAGTGAGTCTTAGTGGATAAAGAATGAGATGCCCAGACCTTGAATGTCTCTCATCAATTCAGATAGACGTCTTTGGGATTCTACAAATAATAGGGTCTACAAGTATTAGTGGTTCCTCCCAGGTAAAAACTGGGTAAGTGAGACAGGCTGGACTTTGGGGCAAGTTTTATGAAATCACCATCATTAGTGCTGAAGGAGATTTAGACTTCCCCCTGCAATTCCTCTGTAAGACTGCCCTATAAACAGGCCAGGGAGTGTTTTACACAGGGAGAGTCTTCTTACACAGGAAACTCAGCTGCTTTTAAAAGAGTACATCTCAATATAAGGTCTTTTTAGATGGAGCTAAAGTTCTGTCCAATCTAATTGTCACACTCACTGGCCCTACTTCTTTCCTCCCAATCCCCACAGATCATAATGCATTTTATTTTCCAGGGTAAGTATCACTAGGCCCTTCTGTCTAATGCTATTCCCTGGTTTAATATCTGCCTTCTGCCTTTGTTTCTGTAACCTTACCTCTGACCTTCCTCTGACTGTGTCCTGTGTTGGTCATGTGCCTTTTAAACTGTGGGATCCAGAGTTGGAGTCCAAGATCAAGATTCTCACCATTGTTGGCATGAAAGTGAGACATCTATAACCCTTAGGAGTTAAGAAGGAAAAATAAGACGCTACTATATTTGCATGTCGGATATAGATCTAGGAAGAGAACTTTTCAGAGGCAATTTTCTGTGCAGTATTAGCATTTGTTCAATTCTGACCTTTGAGCTATAGGCAATGAGAGGCAGCTTTTATAAGTTTTTCTTTCCTAATGCTTATTTTCCAGGCATGAAGGTGCCAGCAGGGGCTGGCAAATAACAGAGCCAAGCTTTTCTCCTATTCCCTTCACCTCCTGGACATCTCATGAAGCACTCTCTTGTTTGATCAATTCTTTCCCACCTGGTAAGGAAGAAGCCTACAGGGCCTGCCTTAGCAAGACTTCCCAGAGGCTCCAAATGAATATTGAGTGGCTCCCTACAAACTCGCCAGTCTGGTGAAATTTAGCAGGAGTCAAAAAGTTCTGAGATGGCAAATGGCAAGAGAAAAGGAAAAATTTTATCAAGAGTTTAGAGTGGCTTTCTTTCATGTTTTTAAATTGCATTCTGGTGGGACAAAGTCCCCAAACTTGTAGGACATGTCTCAGAAGGTACGATTTGCATTTGCTCTTTTTTTTTTTTTTTAAATGTTTGTTGAGTTTTTGTTTCCAGATTCTTCTCCATTTATTAAATATGTTTATTTCTTTAGCAATTACTATGTGCCAGACACTATGCCAGATGGCTGGAATAGAAATGTTAACAGGAAAATTGTAGTTCCTTCTCCGAGGAGATTTATCTTACACACACACACACACACACACACACACAAACACACACAGAGGGAGAGAGCATGTGAGGGAGGTTGAATAGGTATCAACTGTGTTTAGCACTTTGAACGAAACAAAGGGGTGCAGGCGTAAGGACATTCAGAGGTACCTCAGATAGGAGGGTCAGAGAATGCCAATCTTAGTCTGAAGGATTAAAAGAAGATCGTTATATAAAGATCAGTAGATTTGTTGGCTAGGGCTGCTATAGCAAAGTACTACAAACTAGGTGGCTTAGAACAACTGGGATTTATTCTGTCATAGTTCTGAAAGCCAGGAGTCTAAAACCAAGGTTCCAGTTGGGACTTACTCTCTCCAAAGGCACTGGGGAAGGATCTGTTCCCAGCTTCCTAGCCTCTGGTAGCTGCCAGCATTCCACGCTTTGTAGATGGCCATCTTCTTCCTGTGTCTCTTCACCTTGTCTTCTCTGGGTGTGCCTCTGTCCAAATTTCCTTCTTTTACAAGAACATTCTTTATATTGGATTACGGCCCACCTAATGACCTTGTTTTAGTTTGGTTACCTCCGTAATAGCCTTCTCTCCAACAGGGTTGCCTTCTGAAATCCTAGGACTTGAGTATATGAATTCACCTGGGAAGGAGGGGGGCACAATTCAACTCATAACAAGCAGGACAGACATTGTTCCATGGAGAAGAAACACATGTTCTTCACATTCCTGAGCTAGATGGAACCTGGAGAATGGGAGAGATAGAAGGCTGGTCGTCTGTAGAGAGTGGGCAGAGAAGACCAAGAGAGGAAACCCTTTGGCAACTCTAAAAACATCAATACAGATACTTCATTCATTTTTGCTACTAATACCTGCAGCGATAGATTTTGAGGGACAGAGAGAGATTGTTCACATAGTTTTGTCTTTTCCTTTTTATAGTTCATGGAGTGCAGCTGGGATGGAGGTGGTAGGGAATCTTGACTGGTCATGGTAGTTGCCAATTTAGAGAGAAACATTAATTTTCTTTCAAGTCAAATTGCCACTTTTGTGTCCCCTGGCTGGATCAGGAACCACAGGAACCATCCTGTGAATCGTCTCCAAGTAAAACTGTGAAAGACAGCAGGACGTGGGCTTCACACCATGTCAGAGTCAGACGCCAAGTGGCCTCCTCCAGGGATCACACCACTTTTCTGGCTGCTGGGTTGATACCGAGAAGGCTGGGTCTTGAATGCAGTGGGAAAGGACACAGAAGAGGTGAAAATGAACATTGTGGAATTATGATCTCACTCCTGCCAAATTGCTCTGGGCTTAGTATATTTAAGAAATTGGACTTTACGTCATCTGGGTCTTCAGTTTGACTACTTATATCCCCAGGGCCATGGATGCCAATGCATTTTTCATGAATCTGTATTTATCTTCTTGATGATGTTATTTCTATTTCCTTTACCCTGTCTTAATCTACTGTCAAGCACGGAAGTTTATACTTCTTATTTTATCTCATACACTTGAGAGTTCTGGGCCAGACTCCCTCTCACTGTAGTGATTAAATGGAACTTGTTTTTAATTTTTTTGAATTTCATGTATAATTCGTTCCTTTAATCTCTAAATAACTTTTTAAGGTAGGTAAGTAGCTTAACTGCACTTTAAAGATAAAAAGAGTCTGGAATGTGGAGAATCCAAGTGGTAGTAAGACAGTGACAGAATGTAGAGTGATAACAGCGTGAACAAGGAGCCACCTGTCTGGGTTCAGATCCCAAGTCTGCCATTTACTGGCTGTGTGACCATAAGCTAGTTACTAAACTTCTTTGAATCTCAGTTTCCTTATCCATCAAATGAAGGACACACACACACACACACACACACATTTATATTTATATTACAGAGCTGATATAAATACCAAATAAATAAATATGTCTAAAGGACTTGGCCCAGTGTCTGGCATGTAATATATACCAAAAACTGGGTATGAATTTTAGCTGTAGAACTTACTAGCTATGTGCACTTGGGAAAATTCTTTAATTTTATTAAATCCTCATCCGTAGTGTTCTCTCTACCAACCACTGTGCCAAGGCACTATTGTGATGAGTAAAGGTGACATTCCTTGTTGAGGAATTAAGCCACTGTATCTGGCCTAATGAGCATTACACAAGATGAAGTCAGAATGGGAAATGTGCATGGTTTTGTAAGTCAAGGTGCCGAGTTTGGACGTTATTTGAAACACACTAAGAAAGCATTGGAGGGTTTTACCTAGAGAAATGACATGTTTTAAGTTTCAAAAAGACCACTTTGGCTGTTGTGATTTAAATGAAAAGTGGGGATTGAGAGTTGAAATGGAACAGCCAGGAGGATATGTCAGATAGTCAACAAATGTAGTAGCCAATACTATGGTAGAAGTGGAGGCTGGGAGAAGTGACTCGATTCAAGATCTATTTTTGAGGCAATACTGGACACATTTGCTGATGGATTGGATGTGGGCAGTGAAGAAAAGGTGAGAAGTTGGTGCTGGTGCCTGGAGGACAATGGTGCCATTTATTGGGAAAGGCAAGGATGAGGTTGGGTTTTGAGGGTGAGATATGAGTTATGTTGGGGCATTTGAACTTTGAGGTGTGAGGCTTGATACAAGATGCTGCTTGATTAATAAACGAATAAGCATTTAAGGTGCTCTATAGGTTTTTTAATATTGCAATCCCCCCCTTCAAAAGTTGATATTAACATTGACACTGCATCTACTGAACTAGGAATAAAAGATCAATGTCCATAGAAGGATGAAAGTCAGCTCCTAACAATAAAGATTAATAGAGCTCTGATAGAGTGTGTGATTTACATTTCACTACTCATAAAAAAACTCAGGATCATTCACAACATTTGAGCATCTGAAAGTCAGAAGGCCACAAACCATTTGCATCAAGAAGAATGTTGTTTTTGAAATGAGAGGCATAATTAACAATGTCTGTATCAAGAATTTTAAAGCAAATCAGAAGCAAATGTTATACTAATTTTAACCATGTTATCTTAAATCAGGGGTGAGAACATTAAAGTACCGCCTCTCAGTGTACATGACAGGGATCATGGCGTTTTCTCTTCCACCTTGGAGCCATTGGTAGTTAGCACAGCAGCAGACAAAGAGTTTATGCTTAAAAAGGTAGGTCAAGAACAGAAGAGGGAGTAAGGAGGGGAAAGTAAGGGGCAGATGCTAAGCCACACGCAACACTTGTCTCCCCATGACAATCATCTGGAGGATACAGTAAAATCTACCAAAACTTGGCATTATTAGAGTTCACCTGGGAACTAAAGAGAGGGATTAGTATCCTACTCAGGGTGACATGGCTGTGTGTGAGAGCAAAAACCAAAGTGTTAGCCCAAAGCTGACTATTTGTAAAGTAATGAATGCTTAAACTTAGGGAGTGCCTCAGGGCTATGTGTTGAATTGTACCCCACTCCCTGCTCCCCAAATTCATATGTTGAATTCCTATAACTTCTGGTATTTCAGCATGTCTTCTAGTATTTCATACTTCTAGTATTTTAGGGTCTTTACAGAGGTAATCAAGTAAACATGGATTCATTAGGATGAATGGGCCCTAATCCTATATGACCTGTGTCCTTACAGAAAGGGGAAATTTGGATAGCGACATACATAGAGGGAAGATGATTTGAAGAGACACAGGGGAAGACAGTCATCTACAGACCCAGGAGAGAGGACTACAAAAGATCTTTCCCTTGCAGTTGTCAGAAGGAGTCAACCTAGCAGACGTTTCGGTCTTGGAATTCCAGCCTCCAGAACTGTGAGGCAGTTAATTTCTGTTGTGTAAGCCCCCTGGTCTGATTATTCTAGCAACTCTAGCAAACTAGCACACCCAGGCCATGGACTCCAGGTTTCAACAGTTATATTGACATCTCAGGGGCCAGATAGCTTTCCCACTGGCATTGAGCTATATATAGTTCACCACATTGCTTCTTAAACACTGATAGGAATCACCTACAGAGCCCATTGAAACAGAAACCTGGACCTCTACTCCTGGAGGTTCTAATTCAGTAGGTCTGGGGTGATGCCTGAGAACTTACATTTATAGCAAGGATCAGGTGTTGCTGATGCTGCCAGACTGTACCTTGAGGAACACTGGCCTAACAACATGCCTGGGACAGAGTAGATGCTCAATAAAAATCAAATGAGTTAATTTTGGGACTTCTGCTTTAGACAAGGGGTGACTTATCTCATTCAGTGATTCTTAATTGGGGGTATGCTGGTATGCACAGAAGTTAGATTTCCATGAAGTATATTTAGGATATGTATATTTTGATAGAGACCATGCTCAAAGAGAACTACTGCAAGCAAGGCACCATTTGAAGGAGACTGCTTTAACAAAGTTACTCTGCTGTTGTTGAGGAGGAGAAGGTTTTGAAGGATAGAAGTAATTGCTGCAACCAGAAGTCCATAGTTGCAAGTGATTGAAAATGGTGGCTGGGTCAGAGAATGCTAATCATCCATGAAGTGGGCTCACCACGACTCTGACACGGTGTCTCCTGGAGCACTCTGTGGTAGGGGCATCTTTGCTGAAAGAATACAAAGTGAACTTGATGGGAAAGGAGACCTCAGCAGTCCTACAAAGGCAATTTTGCAAGCTGTCTGGCTGTGGAATTAGTGGAATGTTTGCTCAGGAAGAAATAGCTGACGTCAACTTTGCTCTCTTTGTATCTCAAGGGCATATGCCTCTGGCCTGCGCCGACACACACACAGAGGGAAGAATGGCTTCCAGAGGGAGAGGTTAAAGAACAGGTCAGCTGGGCATCCACGCTTTCATTTCCTCCCTCCCCCCATTTGTCATCTTTCTGGCAAGGTGAATCCAATGCCCAGTAATTCCTTCTGACTTTCTAAGAGCTATGGGACACACAAGTGTGAGAAAAGTCATCCCGGCACTAACAGGATTAGCTCAGCTTCATAACCTAATCACTCTGGCCAGAGAGAATAAAAAGGAAGGCAATGGGCAGGAGGCAAGAGACAGAATCATAAATGGGAAGTTTCTTTAAATATCAAGAAGTGAGTGTACATATGTTTTGTCTGTCTCACAAAGGACCTCCTTTCCATGGATGGGGGGGCTTGTTAAATATGAAATGGGAGCGTGTCTTACCTTTGCCTCCCCTAGAAGCAATCCCAAGGACTGGCGTATAATGTCCTATAAAAGCTTCATTGAATGACTAAATCAAAGGCCATTCTGATATTGACAAAATAATAATAGAGGCAGCAATTAATTAAGAGAGGCAGAGTAGTGTGGCAGAATGAGGACTCAACTTGTTGACAGACACTAGGCTCTAATTTTATTTCTAGCACCACTTGCTGGAGAGACTTGAGGAAATCTTGTGCTCTTTCAGGAACTTCATTTCTGTATGGGTAAAGCAAAGAGATTGGACTAATTTCTCTCCATTGTTTTGTTGGATACCCACCAATGAGTAGGATGTAATAAGTTAACTTCTCACTGTTTGTCTTTTGTATAATAGATTGATAAAGTATATAGGGTCCATCTATGTTGGGTATGCAATTTTAGGCACTATAAATGTCTTGCATGAGTGGTTCAGATGATAAATAGAAAAAAGCATAATGGGTAGAGCACAGATTATGAAATTTAGATAGAGCTGGTGTTTGGATCTTCTCTTTGCCATTTTCTAGCTGTGTGATACCAGACAAATTGCATAAATTCTCTGGTCTTCAGCTTTCTTATCTAAAAAATGGAGAAACTGATAATATATGACCATACTTGTTGACATCATAATTCTGCATTTTCCGTGAAGGAGGTGATGGGAAGGTAAAGTTTATAGGTGGGACAGCTTAGGGAATTCCTGTGCGAGGCACATTTTTTCATTCATTTAACAATAACGGATGGATGGACTGATATGATTTGATACAAAGTAAATTTGATACAGCCCCTGAATTGAAGGAGCTTAAGACCTAATAGAAGCAGATACATTTTCATACTTATTTTCCCTTCACTAAAAGACAGATTTTTGAGACCTTCATGTATAGAAAAATTACCTACTCTCTCCATATTTTAATATCACCATGTGCAAAGATAGGATTGATGTCATTTAACTTACTTCATAGACTGGAAGGACAGTGCCAGTCACTAGGAATTTCACACCACACAAAAATTCTGCTTTTCTCTTGGCTGCCTTTCCTTCCTCAGGTTCCCAGACCTTGTCTTCTCATCTCAACACAGGCTTGAGAATCAGTGTGAAGAAAGGTTGAGCTTATTGAAGAAAATAAAGACAGATGGATTGTGTGTCTGGGAAGGAAATGACATCAGCAGCTGTTTTTGACCAGACAGTGAGCAAAAGATGTAGGGGAGATTGTCGTTATGTAAGATGGGTCAAGTCCAGCTTGTCTAGAGGAGTACATTGTACATTACGTGTGTGACAAGGATGTGTGAATACTACTACCGACTAGTACTACTGAATTTTTCTAGGCCACACATTATTAAAGAAATGAAAAAATAGGAAACAGCTCATTTACTTATGTATTGAAATATAATTAACCTACAGTGTTATATTAGTTTTAGGTATACAACATAATGATTCAGTCATTCTGCATATTACTTGGTGCCTCCTACCATAAATGCAGTCACCATCTGTCACCAAACAACATAATTACAATCTGGAAAATATAGGCTTTTGAGCATGAGGAGAAATTGAGTTTTACAGGTAAAATCAAAGAAATTAGCCCATAATTTGATTGGCAGAAATGATGGGAGGTTCACTTCCAGATAATAGTTCCACTGAATTTTCATGATAGCATTTACTCATCAAAATTTTATTTGATGTCCTTTCAGTGTTAGATACTAGTTTGGGTCGTGGATAAGAAGTAGAAAGAAATATGTCAGAGCTTATTTAGGAACCCATAGCAACAAGCCCTATGACTCAGTACTCATTACTACCATGGAGGTACAGATGGGCATTGTAGGAAGTAGATGTCATGGATGAATTGAGATAGTAAAAGTGGATTTCTCAAAAGATGTAACATTTGAACATAGACATATTTCTCTCAATGGAATATGAGTTATCCTGGAATCCTCATCATAAAATGCTTGGTATGTTTTCCTCTAATCAAATGCAACTTACTGAAGAATCTATAGGTTAAAAAAACTTGATCATATATAAGGGGTTATGAGCATAAAGTAAGGATCAAGCTTCAGTCACTAGGCTGTGTGTGTGTGTGTGTGTGCACACGTGCACGTGCACATGTAAGTGTATCTTCTCCTCCTCTCTTCTCCACCTCCCTTCCTCCTTCTCTGCCTTCCTCTTCCTCCCTCCCTCTTCCTCCCTCCCTATTACCCTCCCCCCACCTCTCTTCATCTCAGATCTGAGAGTCCTTTTCCAGGAATGTTTTTGCAGAATTCAGATCACATATATTTCATCAAAATAGCATCTTTAGGATAATCTCCTCCATATCTATTTTTGTGGAGGATAAGAGGAGGATAATGTGTAGCTTTTAGAATGACTATGAATGAATCATGAATTCTGACTTTTGCCTAGTTTGTTTTGTTATGAACATTTTGTGGCTATTAAACAACAACAACAACAAAAAAAGAAACATTGTACTGTTGGCAGGCATAATGAAAGTATATAATTTCAGCAAAGCCCAAACTAAAACATCACAGGCTTATACCTAAGTTTTTCATTACTAAGAAATATAAACTCTTTTTAATTTTTCTTTCCAAATGGAAGATACCAGATGTTCATCTGTTACCATGAAAGTCTATTTTAATTGGCAGTTGTGGTCTCAGAGTAATTTTAAATTGCTACCAGGCTGTCACTTTTGTTTTTGCTGACTTGCAAGGAGGTTTAATGGCTCCCCCACTGGGCTAGACTTAATCCTTCTAGTTGGAACTGTTGGATCACCTCAATTTATGACAAACTTAGAAGAGATTTAAATAGTCCACAGAAATGGCAATGAAAATGCCTGAGAGTAGTATGATGTTTTAAAAGTGCTCTGAGATCCACAGAAATTACTTGTTATAAGGAAACATGTACAACAGATAGAGGCATCCCAGGTAAGGAAGAATAAGGCTCTTTAGTCAGACTGAATTATTATAATTATTATAATATACTTGTAACAACCATTGATTAACAAGCAGGCAATCACCTCTACATATAATTTATCAAATTTGATTTTTAGAGTGGGTAACGGAATTAGAATGCTGGTTACCTGTCAGCTTGCTTGCTTGGTCCATCTTGATGAATGTGTGGGGAAACTTTTATGACAATTCTGTGTGAGTAGGTATTTAATCAAGGTGTAGGTGCTGGGAAGAATGGGTGTTAGGAGACCGTATAGGGTGAAAGCAAACACATGCAGCTGGGAACCAAAGGATCTGGAATTTATCCTAGCTTTTCTGCTAGTTCGCCATGGAAGTGAGGTGAGTGTTTTGTGAAGTGGGAGCATTGGGCAGTATGATTCTAGAGATTTCCTCCAATAAAAAGAATTTACAATTTTTATTCATACTTCATACACTGTGTTTTTCTGGCTTTGCTTCTTCTGCTTCTGGAACTTTTTGCTTTCTCCAGATCTGTGGTCTCAAATGTCTCATGTGTTCTCTGTGTATAGTACTAATCTTGTGTATAGTACAGGCCCGGTAGAGTGAGACAAACCTGGGCATGTGTCCTAGACCTTGGGAAAATTATTTTACTTAATCTGAACCCCCTTTATCTGTATCTGTAAAATGGATGTATATGCCTCACAGGATTACTATGAGCATAGTCTGAGAATTGATGTACAGTGGTTAGTAGAGAGGAATTGCTGAATGATAAAGTATGTATTCAGCATTTCTATTGCCTCCTTTTTAAATTCATGCCATTCCAGTCCAGTATGGTTTTATCACATTTTGACTGTAATTTTTTTAAAGATTTTATTTATTTATTTATTTGACAGACAGAGATCACAAGCAGGCAGAGAGGCAGGCAGAGAGAGAGGAGGAAGCAGGCTCCCTGCTGAGCAGAGAGCCCGATGCGGGGCTTGATCCCAGGACCCTGAGATCATGACCCGAGCTGAAGGCAGCGGCTTAACCCACTGAGCCACCCAGGCGCCCCTTGACTGTAATTTTAATTCTCCCTTTCACAAAAGAAGTTGAGTATCCTTTTTTTTTTTCCTTAAAAAAAGATCTATTTATTTATTTGAGAGAGAGAGCTCGAGTGTGAGCCAGGGGAGGGGCAGAGGGAGAGAGAAAATCCCAGGCAGACTCCTGCTGAGCATGGAGCCCGAGACTGTGGGTCGATCTCACAACCTTGAGGTCATGACCTGAGCCAAAATCAAGAATCAGATACCTAACCTACTGAGCCACCCAGGTGCCCCGGTTGAGCATCTTTTATATATTTACTGGCCACTTGAGTACCATCTTAGGTGAATTTCTTGTTCAAGTGTTTTGTCCATTTTTCTAATTTCTTATTGATACATCTAAAGGAACATGTATTTTGAATACGAGTCCTTTGCAAGCGCAAGTTGTGTTGTTACAGCATTTCTTTAATAAATTACACAAACTTGGTGGCTTAAAACAACAGAAAATTATTCTCTCCATTGTAGAGGCCAGACATCTGCAATCAAAGTATCAGTAGAGCTGCAGGTCCTCTAGAAGCTCTGATAGAGGGGGTTCCTTCCTTGCCTCTTCCAGTTTCTGGTCGCTGGATTCGTTCCTCGGCCTGGGGTTGCATGACTCCCATTTCTGCCTCTATGTGCACATGAACCTTCCCATGGTCTTCTGCCCTGTGTGTCTTTGTCTTTTTTTTTTTTTAATTATTTTTTTATATTTATTTTCAGCATAACAGTATTCATTGTTTTTGCACCACACCCAGTGCTCCATGCAATCCGTGCCCTCTCTAATACCCACCACCTGGTTCCCCCAACCTCCCACCCCCCACCTCTTCAAACCCTTCAGATTGTTTTTCAGAGTCCATAGTCTCTCATTGTTCACCTCCCCTTCCAATTTCTCCCAACTCCCTTCTCCTAACTCCCCATGTCCTCCATGCTATTTGTTATGCTCCACAAATAAGTGAAACCATATGATAATTGACTCTCTCTGCTTGACTTATTTCACTCAGCATAATCTCTTCCAGTCCCATCCATGGTCTCCCTCTCCCTTCTCCTATGTGGACACTGGTCATAGATCCAGTATGGGGTTTTGGGTACTGGGTCCTAAATCCAGGATGATCTCATTGCAAGATCCTTAATTTAATTTTATCTTCCAAGACTCTATTTCCAAATAACATTATGTTCGCAGCATCAGTGGTTAGGATTTGGATATATATTTTTGAGATATGCTCTTCAATCCATTACATATATACTATAAATATTTTCTTCAATCTGTGGCTTGCCTTGTCACATTTATGTCATATCTTTTGGTGAATGAAATTTCTTATTTTAATGTGGTACAATTTATCTTTTTTCCTCTTTATGATTAGGAATATTGGGGTATTTTTAAAGAAATATATGCCTTTCCCAAAGTAATGAAGTTATTCTCATCTGCTATTACTAAAAGTTTATTGATTTTTTTATTCATTTATATGGACACCTACACTCTATTTGGAATCAGCTTTTGTTATGGTTTGAGGTAGGAGTTAAAATTAAATTTTTTCTTTTATGGATATCTAAGTGACCCAGCATGAATTATTGGCTCTTCTTTCCCCACTGAAATGTATAAACATTCTCAGAAAACAAATGATTATGTATGGGTCTGTTTTTTGATATTCTGTTCCATTGGTTGGTTTATTTAATTTTGTACCAATATGGCATTGTTTTAATACTGCATCTAAATTTTGATATGCTAAATCTTCCTGTACTGTCCTTTGTCAACTTCCACAATTTCTCTCTCTCTCTCTTATACACACACACCCCTCCAGGGATTTTAATTGGGATCAGAATAAATTCATAGATTTATTTGGGGACAATTAATATGTTAATAATATTGAGTGTTATAGTCCATGAACATTGCTTATCTGTAATTTCTTTATATTTTCTTTAATTTCTCTCAATAATACTTACTGTTTTTAGTGTGGCAATCTTATACATCTTTCATTAGATTTATCTTTAGGTATTTAATATTTTTGAAGCAATTATGAATGATATTATTGCACAAATTCCTTTTCTATTTTTGTTACTATATGATTTTTACATTTTGACTTCATACCCAATGACTTTGCTACATCCACTTAATTTTTTGGGTGATTTTAATAGTTTGCCTATAAATTACAGTCATGTTATTTGTGAAAAGTGACAGTTTTATTTTATCATTTCCAGTCCTTATGCCTTTGGGATTTTTTTTTCCCTTACTTGATTATCTATAGCCTCCTCCTCCATAGAGTTGAACAAAAGTGTTAACACTCAGATCACTTTTTAAAAAAGTGATAATTACTTTTTATTCAATATTTTCATTTCACTCCATGGTACCCTTTTAGGACTTCCACTTCACCTAAATGTATTCTCTTTAATCCTGATTATTTCCTCGGTTCTCCTTTTTGGGGATATGGGGACAATAGTTCCACCTCCTTCTCTTTGCATGGAATCTAAGCTTCAGAGCTGAGGTTCTCTGTCTTTCATTCCTCCTGTCAGTTGCAGTGGTTCTGTTGTGTCTTTCTTCTGTTTCCATCTAATCACTGCCTTGTGTCAGTGCCTTCTCTTGCTTTGTTGTAACCTCCTAAAACATTCTGAAATCTGTAGTTTTTCTGCTTTCCAGTGCTTCTTCCACTTTGGCGCGGTCTGACCATTTCAATTCCCTCAAAACCACAAATAGCTTCTCATGGGAGGAAGAATGAGATCTATACTTCTTACTATGGCACTCCTGGCCACTAAAGATCTGGAGAGGTAGTAAGGCCCAGTGACCAAAACCTACATTCAGGAACACATAGTCCTGGTTTGGAGTCTCACTACCTTTACCGATTGGATAATCTTGGGACTGCTGTTTCACCTCTCTCTACCTCGGTTTCTTCATCTAACATAGTATCCACCTTATATGTGGATTAAACAATTTAATGTATGTCAAGCACTCTGCATAGTCACATGGTAAGTTTTGTAGAACATGAATTTTGTTAGTGCGTTATTAATACCTTTTCTTCCAATAATAGTAGTACTGAGAACAAATTACAACCAACATTTATTAGGCACCAAGAACACTGTGACACACTTTCCTTGCAGTTTCTGATTTAATCAGTGACAATCCTGTGTTGTATCATTTTACTCTAGGAGTAACAATAGTAAGAGACGTATTTTCTGACCCTTCCGGTACAGACCCTTTTCTCAAATGTGCTTTTGACACTCCCATGTCACAACTTTGCTCCCAGTTTCCTTATTCCTTGAAGGCTATTCTGCTTAATGTCTCAGGATAACCTACCAATCTTTTGATGTTCCAGGCCAACTTCTGCCATTCCAAGGGGGAATAAAATGGAATGGAGAAGAAATTAGATTCAGAGTTTCTAAGCACATTTGTTGGAAGATAAACGTGCTAATTCCTTCCCCCTGCAGCATCAAAAGACAGCTTTACACTAGTGTGCTGGACTTTCCTGGCCCCTTCATTAGCAGGTTGATTCTTTACAAACTGACTACACTGACCCTCTGGCTCTTTTTGCAGTTTCAAGACAGCCTCAACTTGGTTCTTCCAAGTGGCTCATCAGACTAAGCTGAGTTAGTGCAGAGCTTCCAGCCAAGTAAGTCCTCTCAGCACGAGGTGTCAAACATAAGACAGCTAATGCTGAGAGCCAGAGGAAGAAGGCTCTTCTTGACCCTGCTCTGAGACTAGTGCATTCACAGAGAAGTGGCTGGCAGGCTCCCTTTGATGCACTGAACAATGAACAGCAGGAATTAAGTCTCCCCACATATACTTCATGCCTCTGTGTGTGTGTGTGTGTGTGTGCACATGGGTGTCACGTGCACACACTTCGTCCTAGCTAAAGACAATGTGGAGAGTCTATGACCTATGATTTGAAAATAACCTACAGAGGATCACAACAAGGCAGAGAGATCCTACAGACTGGACAACGGTAATGGTAGGTAGAGCTGGCATCCTTAGACTCCCTTTTACAAATGAGGAAACGGAAGGCGAATGAAAGGTTGTAAGTTTCCCCCATGTTTGTGTTTAATCTATGTTCTAAGCTTCCCCCAGTGTGGACATTTGGGTACAAGGTTCACAAACCATAGTTGAATTTTAAGTCTTCGTTAGGTTCTTCTTGAATGAGATAATAATGATGCCCATTCAAACCAAGATGGTCAATACGGACATAATCTTTCCCTTCACGGTTTCTTGTTCTTGTGGGACAGCTTCTCATTCTAGTGGTTTCTAGACTGGAAGTCACATGTTTAGAATTACATACTTGTTTGTCAACACACTGTTAAAGATGGAAAAATATCTGGTTTAATTTTTTTAAGGTAGGGCATACATTCTGATGTTACCATGAAATAGCATCACCCCTGTTGTCTCAAACCAGGTTTTTTGTTGATTTTTATTTTTTATAAGTTTATTGGTTCTCTCTAACCCCTGATGGCATATGGGTTTGTGATTGCTGCACCAGACACGTTTTACTACTTCTATGAGCAGTAGAGTTACAGACTCAGAAGAGGCCTTCGACTCTAAAACTTAGAGTCAAGTGGCTATCAGGCTTGATTTTTAAAAACTTATTGTTAGAAGTTGGGATGTTTTCTTTAAAGATAATGCTGAGCAGAAATCCGATATATCAGACTATCTGATAATAGTACAGATGTGTTATGGGGTGGAGGAATGAGAAGGGCCGCCTCTAAGTACTGTATCATTTGGTTTTCTCTTGGGCCTCCGAGGTACCTAGAAGGCAGGGCTCTGAGGTGCCCAGTCTGAAAGCCACTGAGAAAGCATGCTTCTTCACTCTACAGATCAGAGGACAGGGGCCTATTAGTGGCTTGGCTGTAGTTCCCAGGCACCATTCTCTTTAAATGGTATTTTTTTTTTAAGATTTTATTTATTTATTTGACAGAGAGAAATCACAAGTAAGCAGAGAGGCAGGCAGAGAGAGAGGAGGAAGCAGGCTCCCAGCTGAGCAGAAAGCCCGATGCGGGGCTCGAACCCAGGACCTGGGATCATGACCTGAGCCGAAGGCAGCGGCTTAACCCACTGAGCCACCCAGGCGCCCCAACCATTCTCTTTCTCACCAGTGTGTCTAACATCTTGCCCAGTCAGATCTTTAAAAGTAGCTTAATAAACCCCCAAAACCATGGGGTTTAATGATCAGGACCAGTTAAATAATTTTCATCATATTACTAATTTATACATGTGTACTTTATTAGTGAAAAATAATTTATTTTAATTAATTTATTCACAGTTTACTTTATTTGCATATTTAATTTATTTTGTACATTTGATTTGGAAAGTTTCTTTGCACTTTTACTTTAGAATGTAATCCAGTGGTACCCTGGATGCTGTGTCTGTGTATACCCCTTTCGAGTTCTTCTCAAGTTAGAATAATCTGTTAGAGCAGAAATATGCATGAGGACTGTGGGCATGAAGACAGTTTGAAATCAGGGTATAGGGTCTTTTATCTATGTGACCTTTGGAAAGCTATTTAATCTCATGGAGACTTACTGAGCTCTTTTTAAGAATAAGAATCTTAATGCCCAATTTATGGGGGTGTTTGGAATATTAAATTATATAATGTCAGGGGTTCACTCAGTGTTTGGAATATAGAAAGCAGGCAGTAAAAGTCATTTCCACTGTACATATACCATAATTTTAAGGGTTGATTGCACCGTCTGGACTCCTGTGTAGCCTACCTTTGCAGATATCAGGCACTCAGGAAATGTTTGCGAGAGATAAATAACTATTACGAAACATAAAGAATGCATCTTGTCTTCAGACTCAAGGATATGTATAGCTAACAATTTTCCTATGTTCAGAATAAAGGGTGGTGATGGGGAGTGAATCTGTGAATTTCTGCCTGCCATACAATATGTGTTTTATAGACCAAAGGAGGCTATCTCAGAGGAAGGAAACTTTCCTAAAAAGAAGAAGAAAAAAAAGATGAAAGTTCTTTCTTTCAACAAAGAACTGCTAGTACTTAACTTGTCAAGACAGGATTTTGAAAAACAGCATTCCCAAGTATACCTTTGTAAAAAGCCTTAAAGAGAAGCAATGCAAACCTGGTCTCCACTAGCCTTTTATTATTTCTCATTGATAATGGCTTGCAAGAGCCTCATTTTAGAAAACTCAACACACGACTGTGAACATGAAAAGCAAACCTGCTTTCATAAAGCTGACGTTTCATTGGGTAAGTCAGGGCTCAGCGATAGCCTGGCCAATTATAGATTCTGGCTGTGTTTGCACTGTGCCCAAACAAGGGAAGGAGATGTGAAAAATTCACTCCAAACATGAAAATGTTTTGGAAAAGAGGAACAAACTCTTGCTTGTATTGAATGCAATCACAAAGCACACATACTTGAAACTCTTCTGTCTCTCTCCGTGCCACTTTTATGAGATAGACAAACATACTCGAATTCATAATCAGAATTCTGCCATCTTTGAATTGTAGTCACTGACATTCCCAAAGATGAACTGATAAAAATATTAAGTAACCAGTAGATCATGAAATGATGTTTATGTAGTTGAACATTGATGACACATTAACTTATTCTTTAAATACTCATCAAATATTCAGATACAGACAGTGCTCAATTTGCTGGCGATCCAGAAGTGAACAGAACAAAATCTCATGTAGCTTATATTATAGTAAGAGTAATTGAAGACTAGTTCCAAGATATTTGAACTTAGTACTGAGTTTGGGTAGTGGAAGACCTTCATTATAATCCTAGTTCTTGTAACATAACAGGTACTTGCTTAGTATTTATTTACAGAATTAGTTCTGCCACTACCTGGTTCTGTGATCTTGTACAGACCAGTTAAATTTGAGTTTTTTATGTTCATAAAGTATGAAAATTGTACTAAATTGTCTATGCAGAAGTTTTCAATTTTAAATTTCCACAATCACATAGATATGAGAACTTCATATTCTGGGATGAAAATCATTAATTTTGTTCTAAGAAACATGCACTAAACACATCACACATGACAGAGCTCTATCTTCTATGGGAAACACACATAAAGTAGTCATGGGCACCTAGGTGGCTCAGTCAGCTAAGTGTCCACCTTCGCTCAGGTCATGATCCCAGGGTCCTGGGATCGAGTCCTGCATTGGGCTCCCTGCTCAGCCAGGAAATTGCTTCTCCCCTTGAGTGCTGCCTCCCCTGTGTGTGCTCTCTCTGTCAAATAGATAAATAAAATCTTAAAAAAAAAGGAGTCATGATATTTACCCTAAAATAATAATCTGTTGAAGCTTAATTTGTAGTAGTTGTTAGTATGATTGGAGAAGAAGAGTGCAGGCTGGGGTGACAATGGGAAGGCCCTAGAAATGTAGTGTTGTCCTGTTTAATGACAGTAGGGCTCTTTTCTGTTGGTATCAGGTTCAGTGCCCAGGTTGATGGTTACTAGTGAGTTGGGTATTCAGTCTCAGGGGTCCTTTTTCTGCTCTTGTGAAGTGCTCCTACAACAAACCCTCTGCTTGCCATTTCAAAACATTCTCTATGTATCTTACTATATTTTGACTATTCTTGCATTATTTTTTTTTTAAGATTTTATTTATTTACTTGACAGAGATCACAAGTAGACAGAGAGGCAGGCAGAGGGAGAGAGGAGGAAGCAGGCTCCCTGCAGAGCGGAGAGCCTGATGTGGGGCTCGATCCCAGGACACCGGGATCACAACCTGAGCTGAAGGCAGAGGCTTTAACCCACTGAGCCACCCAGGCGCCCCTATTCTTGCATTATTAATCAGAATGGTGTACAGGAAAAATTTATTTTGAAGGCAGTTAGAGTTTTCCCTCCAAGTAAACAGCAGTCTGCATATTTAGATGGGTTGCTTATTTCCTTTGAACATCATCTTCTTCACCTTGAAATGAGTGGTAATGATAATTGCCTCTTAGGATTGGTTTTATAGATTCAATGAGGTAAGAGATACCAAGTGCCTAGCATAGCTTTTGACACATAATTGGTGCTTCAGTATCCATCTGGAATGTTAGAATTTTTCCCCTTCTACTGAGATCTTTGTCAAAAGTTTAAATTAAGTTACTGTGAGCATTGATTCAGTTATTTTAATAGAATTCTCTGCAAATAATCAAAATTGTATATCTTTAAAAAACTTTCTACAATCTGATTACCATTAACAGCTACCCTATTTTCTCTCATTTAAACTTTATTGATTATCAGATATAGCTGGTCATAGTGGAAACCCCATATGGCTCTTGGTCATGAACTGAAGCATTGGTACACTCCTGGGAGGCTGGATTGCCAGATGGGTAGCTTGTTTGTGCCTTCTAGTTTAGTTTGCTCTCAATACTGAATGTATCATTTCATATCACAATATATTGTTGCTTAGCTTGTCTTAGCATAAAGCCCTGTGGGTCAAACTGAAACCATGATGAACACAACTAATGATGGAGTTGTGTTTTGGTTGTATGGACAGTGTTACACCATCATCAGGCACTTTTTCTCTGTACTGGGGTCTAGAAGCATGTCAGGATTTTTTTTTAAAGATTTTGTTTATTTATTTGAGAGAGAGAGAGAGCATGAGAGAGGTCAGTGGGAGAAGCAGACTCCCTGCCGAGCAGGGAGCCTGATGTGGGACTCAATCCTAGGACTCCAGGATCATGACCTGAGCCGAAGGCAGTTGCTCAACCAACTGAGCCACCCAGGTGCCCCAGGATTTTTTTTTAAGGGTTATAATTCTTTGTTTCAGATGGCATGCCTCTACTCCAGAAATGTAGCTAGTCTGCATTGTGACTTTTTACTCTTGGGTTTGTCATAAACTTCACACAGCATCTTTTTCATGACTGATACCTCAAAAACCATATGTTCTTCTGGCTCAAATATTCTGTAAGGGGTAGAGGTTTTGCAGTGTAGCCTGGATCTTCTGCACAGTCCTCTCATGCTGTGGTCACCATTCAAAGATGACAGCCTTTTGTGATACTTGGTATATGGGTAGTAGACCTAGTAGTAGTAGTAGTAGTAGTAGTAGTAGTAGATAGTAGTAGATCCAAATAATGAAAATAGTCTTTCTAGAGCTGTCTGGGTGGCTCAGTTGTTGGGCATCTGCCTTTAGGTTCGGGTCATGATCCCATAGTCCTGGGATCGAGCCCTGCCTTGGGCTCTCTGCTTGGCAGGAAGCCTACTTCTCCCTCTTCTACTCCCCCTGCTTGTGTTCCCTCTCTTGCTGTCTCTCTCTGTCAAATAAAAAAGTAAATAAAAAGAAAATATTGTCTCTAGAACCCAAAGAGATCTACCAGGTAATATGCTTCCTTCATTATGGAATGAGGTATAAGATGTAATAATTTGTCCTTTACTGTGTAGGGGATATTCTAGCATGTTCCTGACCACTGAATCTCTAAAATTTTACATAGATAGCAAAGTGCTGAAACTTTGTGGGGCTTATCTTTTCTTCTCTAGAGCACATGAAACTTCCCAAATGTTCTAACTTGATAGACATTTCTTATTTATCCTTTTTTTTTTTTTAAATTAGTATGGTGTAATTGATGTATTGGAGCAAGATCCAAAAGTATCAGGCTGTTTCCAGGTAATTTAACTATGTCTCAGAACAAAGTTTTAGAAAGTTATAGGAGTATGAAAAATAACATGAAAAATGTAAAATTCACATTTGGCATCTAATTAAAAATTACCAGGCATCAAAACAAAATTGACAACAACCAGGACAATAGTCCCATAATTAGTTGTAGATAAGACATAACTGGTAGACAAAGACATAATAGAAAAGTATAACTACATTCCAAATATTCAAGAAACTAGAAGAATGATTAAATATACTAAGTAAAGGGGCACCTGGGTGGCTCAGTGGGTTAAACCTCTGCCTTCAGCTCAGGTCATGATCTCAGGGTCCTGGGATCGAGCCCCGCATCGGGCTCTCTGCTTAGCAGGGAGCCTGCTTCCTCCTCTCTCTGTCTCTCTGCCTGCCTCTCTGTCTACTTGTGATCTCTGTCTGTCAAATAAGTAAATAAAATCTTTAAAAAAAAAACATACTAAGTGAAGACATGGAAGATAAAAAAATGAAAATTAAACAATTAGAGATAAAAATTACAATGATTGAAATAAATGGTTGGAATTCATGGTAGATTAGAAATTTTGAAAGAGAATATTAATGCACTCAAAGATATAGTAATATAAACTATGCAACGTGAAACAGAAAAAAGACTTAAAAATGCCTCAGTGAACTGTGGGAAAACATATATATATATATATATATATGTATATATATCTCCATATATAAAAATAAATATATAAATAACTATATCTATATAATTGTGGCTATTATTCCTTCAAATAACTTTATGTCTTTTCTTGCTTTCTGGGACTTCCAATTTATGTATGATAAAGTATGATAAAAAAATATATATGATAAAAATTCTGAAGCCATAGTACTCAAATGGGAGTACTTGTGCCCTCTTGTTTAGTTTGCCCTCAATACTGAATGTATCATTTCATATCACAACGTATTGTTACTTAGCTTGTCTTAGCATAAAACCAACAAATACCAATAAATAAATAATACTCAATAAAACTTCAAACAAAAGAAATATATATACAGAGGTACATAATAATTAAATTGCTCAAAACCAATGACAAAAAGAAAAAATCTTAAAAGAAGCCAGATGAAGAACCTTTATGGAGAAACAAAAATAAGGATGGAAGTGGATTTCTCATTGAGAACATTATAAACTAAAAGATAGTAAAGCAATGACTTTAAAATGCTGACAGAAGGGGAAAAAACCTTATCAACGTAGAATTCTTACCTAGCTAACCTGTCTTTCAAAAACAAAGGTGAAGCAAAATAGTTGCAGACATACAAAAGCTGAAAGTTTTTATCACCAGCAGATCTGCCCTACAAGAATTATTACAGAGAGTCCTTCAAGTAGAAATGGTAACTATGTGCGTAAATATAAGGAATTATTCTCAACTAAATCTATTTAAAAGATAATCTAATCAACTTATCTTTAAAGCAAAAATAGTAACAATATATTATAAAGTTTATAACCTGTGTGGAAATAGGATGTATGACAACAAAAGTAAAAAGCCTAGAAGAGGTGAAGTGGAAGTATGTTGTTAGTTTTTATATTATTATTATTATATGTGAAGTGATACAGTAAAATATAACAAGGTAAATACTATACACCCTGAAGTAACCATGAAAATAACAAAAGAAGTTAGAGCTAACAAATCAACAAAGGAAATAAAATGGAATCACAGACATACTCATTGCCAAATAAGGTGGAAAAGGTAAAAAAAAAAAAAAAGGGAAGAAAATTAATGGGACAAATAACAGCAAGGTGGTAGAATTGAAAAAACCCTGTTAATAATCACAGTAAATATAAACAATTAGAATATCCCCCTCTCGCTAGGTCAAGTGCAGTGATTGTCAAAATGGTAATGGTGGCAGAGGGTAACTGCACATAGCATAGTATACAGAATTGTCATATCACTATGTCATACACCTGAAACAATTATAACATTGTATGTCAACTATACTTCAATAAAAAGAGAAAAAAAAAACCCATATAGTAGCAAGTGTACACCCATAGGATCACTGCAGATAATTCTATACATGTTAAAGGGAGAGTAAAGAAATATTATGAACACCTTTATGACTATAAATTTGACAAACTAGGTGCAATGGATAAATTCTTTGGAAGACACAAACTGCCAAAGTTCATTCAAGAAAATATAAATAACTGGAATAAACCTGTGTTTATGAAAGAAATTGAATTTGTAGGAAAAACATTTTCACAAAGAATACTCAAGGCCCAGAAGGCTTCACTGGATAATTCAATCAAACACTTAAGGAAGAAGTAATACAAATTCTGCACAAATTCTTTTAGAAATTGGAAGAAGGAAAAACTTCCAGCATGTTCTGTGAGACCAGCATTATGCTCACACCAAACCCAGAAACACTCAATACAAGAAAAGAATGTTAAAAAGTAATATCTCTCATGAAAACATAAAGCTTCTTAACGTTTTAGCAAATTGAATCCAACAAGATATGAAAAGTATACTACATTATGCCTAAGTGGAGTTTATTCCAAGAGTGCTAGATTGAATTAATATTTAGAAATTAATTGATGAAATCTACCTTATTAAGAAATGGAGAAAAAAGATCATTTCAATAGATACAAAAGAGCATTTGAAATAATCCAACCTTCATTCCTGATAAAGACATGACGCAAACTTGAAATTGGTCAGAAGTTGCTCAACTTCCTTAGTATTTAATGGTGAAAGACGGAATACTTTCCATTTGAATCAGGAACAAAGCAAGAATATTTGCTGTCACTACTCCCATTTAACAGTATATGGTGGATCTAACCAGCACAGCAAGGCAAGACTTTTTTTTTTTTTAAAAAACTACCCATATTGGAAAGGAAGAAGTAAAATCGTCTTTTCTTGCAGAGGACATTGCCATTTGTGTAGAAAACTGGATGGAATCCACACACACACACACACACACACACACACACACACAAATCAAGGGCACTATTGAATTTAACAAAACTGCAGGATAGAGGATCAGTCTACAAAAATCAGTTGTATTTTTATGTATTAGCAATGAATCAGAAATTGAGATAAAAAACCAAAACCACTTATAGCATCAGAAGTATGCTGTACATACTTCCACATACATCAGAAGTGTGAAATGTAGGATAAATATGGCAAAAGACTTTAAAGATCTATACTTTGAAAGCTACAAAACATTGCTGAAATAAAGATTTAGCAAATAAGTAGATTGACAAATTCAGTATAGTTACAATGACAGTTTCCCCCAAATTGATCTATAGATTTGTTACAATCTTAAATCCTAGCAAGCTATTTTTTTTTAATTTGCTGTACATATCCTAAAATTTAAATGAAAAAGTTGAGGATCTAGAATAGCCAAAGGAATTTTGAAGGACAACAACATTGGGAGGCCTTTTTAGTACCTGACTTTAACATTTATTTTATAAAGCTACAAAAATGTCGACAGCATGGTACTGTCATGATGATAGAGAAATAGATCAACAGAACAGAATAAAGTCTAGAAATAGACCACATGCATATGGTCAATTTATTTTTGACAATGGTCCACATCTTGCACCAAATGCAAAAACTTACTCTAAATGGATCATAGATTTAAATGTAGAATTTAAAACCATAGCACTTTCAGAAAAAAAATAGCTAGGAGATCTTTGTGATATGGGGTCAGGCAAAGATTAATTAGATGTAACACCAAAATTATGATCCATAAAATTAAAAAAATGATAATTTAGACTTTATCAAAATTAAAAACGTCTGCTCTTCCAAAGACACCATTAAGAGAATGAAAAAAAAAAAAATGATCCAGACAGGGTGAAAAGAATTAAAAATCTCATACTTAAATAAAGGACTTGTATCTGGAACATATAAAAAACTCTCAAAACTCAGTAATATCAAAACAAACAACCCAGTAAAAATGGGAAAAATTAAACTCTTTAGCAAAGAGGGCATATGAATGTCAAATGATCCTATGAAAAGATGCCCAATGTCATTAATCATTAGAGAAACCCACCACAATGAGATACTCGGGCACAAATGTTGGCAAGAGTGTGCGCACCTTCAACTCTCATGCACTGCTGATGGGAACGTGCAACCCCATTGGAAAAACAGTTTGACACCTCTTAAAGTAATTCAGCATACACTTTTTACCCTGAGCCAGCCACTTCATCCTTAAGTGTTTAGGCAGAAGAAACGAAAGCATGTATCTATTCGAAGACTTAACAAATGTTCATCATAGCAGTTTTATTTGTAATAGTCAAAATCCTTAAAAAAAAAAAAAAAAAGACAAGCCAAAAACAAAACCTAAAAGTCCATCCAGGAAAATGAATGGACAAATATTATGTTGGATAGTCACATGTTGAGTCTTATGTCTTTCCTGCAAAGGAAAGACATGAACTATTGATGTGTGCATCAACATCGATGACTCTCAAAATTATTACTCTGTGAAAGAATCAAAATGAAGACTACATACTGTATGACTTTATTTACTTCAAATTCTAGAAATACAGACACATCTCTAGTGATAGAAGGTAGATTGACAGTTGACTGAGAATGGGGTGGGGTGGGGGGGCTGAGGGGCTGGACCCTTGACAACAAAAGGGATGAGGAAACTCTTTGGTGGTGAGTAATAGGTTTATTATCTTAATTGTGATAACAGTTTTAGATTTACTTATCCAAATGTATACTTCAAATATATGCAGCTCATTATATGTCAATCCCACCTCAAAAATATTGTTTAAAAACTCAAGTTGTGGGGCACCTGGGTGGCTCAGTGGGTTAAAGCCTCTGCCTTTGGCTCAGGTCATGATCCCAGGGTCCTGGGGTCAAGCCCCGCATCGGGCTCTCTGTTCAGCAGGGAGCCTGCTTCCTCCTCTCTCTCTGCCTGCCTCTCTGCCTCCTTGTGATCTCTGTCTGTCAAATAAATAAATATTAAAAAAAAAACCCTCAAGTTGTACACCATGATTGGTGAACCTTATCATATGTAAATTTTACCACAATAAAATTGATATAAAAAGTAAAAATCACAGACATGGTAAAAAAAAATCAAAAAACCAAAGAACTCCTGTTTACTCTGGTCATTTAGAATTTTTATATTCTTAGGAAAAAGTCACTCATAATCCTATGGTATGGCTAGTAATGTATGAGCAGGATGAGTTAATTGTCATTTTCAGAGATTTTCTCATTTTATCAAAAAAAGTAAATTTGTAATATCTTTCATGCATGCAAATTTCCCTACACTGTGTTTCATACCTCACCGTCTATCTGTAATAAAAACATGATTTACAAAAGATTAGGGTATTCTCGTCTAATTTGTCCCAGTTTCTATTTCATATGCCACATTAGAATGTGACATATATAAGTAATGGACTCTTGTATTTTGCAAAACAATTAGTTTTAGAATTTCTTATAACTGCTGTGCGAGCCACAAGTAGCCCTATGTGAAGTACATTAAGACAAAGGCCTAATTGAGCTACGTTAATTTGCTTCCACTCTGCAGTATAATAAATGCAGATGTCTTTCCAGCATTAATTTCTATCTACATGGCAGAATTGTATTAAGTATAGCCAGCCCCATTTTAATTAAGCATCGTTACTTTGGTTGCGCAGTGTCTGTGCTCGGCCCATCAGAGGGAGCACTTAGTCAATTAACTATTTTATTAACCAATTGATTTTTGCTGTAGGTCCCTACCTTCTCTTACAAGTTAGACATGATCATGAGAGGTAAATAAATTGGTTCCTTTCATCTCTAAAAAGCCACAGTAAATAATGAAACGTTTCAAACAGGGTCTCTGTGAGGGGGAACCCAAACACAAAGAAAAAAAAAATCCCTGCCATTTATCCTGGAATGTAAAAACTGACTGTTTGCAGTTGCATCGTATTTGAATAAATCATATTGTCACACTGACCTTTATTGATAAACTGTTTCCCAACTTAAAGCATCAATCCTACTGCTTAAAGGATCTTTTGTTGTATAAGCCCTACAGATCCATCAGGTAAAGAAACACCGATTTGCTATCTATGGACTTTGAGAATCAATAACATAACAAGATCCTTAGTAGCTTCATCCCAATCCCTCATTCCACACTACTGTCTGTGTTTGTAATTCTGGTTACTCAATGTCCTGCTATCATTAGAGACCCAAACTGTTATTTCACACAAGGAAAAGATAACGTATGGTGTGGCTTCTCAAGAGAGCGCACATTTTTAGTGGATACTAATATGTGTTTAATTTGGCCCAACAGATGCTCTGTGCCCAGCAAAGAGTTTAATTTGATAGGGATAATTTTTTCTAGACAAATAAAATGTCTCACAGATGAATCAAAAGACTTAAACTCAATTCACAGCTCCCCCTCCCCATTTGGTTTTGTGTCAGAGCAGTTTATGCAGATAGAGAAAGCTTATTTTCTTAATGTCATCATTGGGATTGAGGGTATGCTAATACATGGAAATGGGACCTGTTTTGGAATATGTGGTGTACTTGCTATACTTGCTTACCCTAATTACATACAAAATAGAGATTCTAAAACTGAAAGGCAGAAGAAAGGTTTTCTGTGTCCTCATTCTCTTAAACCAACTGTTCTTACTGTCAATAATCTCCCTGTGGGAAAGGCCATTTAAGATACACATTTTCTAAGGACTCAGGACCAAGAATGAAAGTTCTGCATTGGAATTCTAATGCTTTTGCTAACAAGCTATGTTATCTAAGTACCACTACTCTGTTGAAACCAGGTTCTTCGTATGTATTTTTTAAAATATTTTATACATGCCCCATCTAACTTTAGAGTTAACTTTGAGGGTCTGACAATATTAGTAATAATAATGGTCATTCTTTATTGAGCATCTGTTGTCCATCAGGATATTAGGCGATTTTCTTAGGGTTCCCTAGGCTTAAATAGCAGGATGAGGATTGAAATCAAAGACTACCACACACCGTCTTATGGCTTCTTCACTATGCCAAAGCACTAGACAGATGCACAGTGGTGTTACAGCCATTATAATGATTAATAGTCATCATGAAATGTAGGACCTGACACCCAGAGGTGATGTTGCCCTTTCCTTGAATGGAAGTTACACCATGCCATTAGACAGATAATTATAGTGAGATTTTTCAAAGGCAAATTTTTGCCACTGTCTTCATGCATGGCCTTGCTAGCTCTCCAGGAGACACAAAAAATAACAACGCTGATTGATTTCCCTTTGCCACTTACTTCAAGTGGTTCCCATTTTAATGCCCTTCCCAATTGTGACTTCATTGTCATTTGAAACTGCTGATATTTCAACATCCACACAGGCTAAACAGTCAGGCTCCTCAGCAAGTTCAAATGTATGCACAGCATGGAAAACAATACACCATCTTTTCTAAAAGCTGTTTTGGAGATTCTATTAGAAGGCCTGGCTCTTCCTTCTTTATACTCCAGGAGGCAATAATCTACCCATCCCCTCCCTTTCTATGACCAAACTCAACTATTACAATAACACAGAGTCCAGCTGACTTAAATCACTATGCTCTTTTATTATAATCTAGCCATGAATTCCAAATCCTTCGTGAGGAAAAAAAAAAAATCCATCTTGTAAAATGCACACATGCTATGCCATGACAAAAGAGAAAGGTTCCACAGAAGTTCCACAAAAATGGCTCATATAGTACAATGCTGTTATCCAGCCATGGTCTGAATTCCTGAAAGTTCCACAAAATGTCCTGTGTACTCTTAATGAGTGAGGCCTTGGATCTCAGAATGATGGGAATATTTGTTTATCTGACAAGTGGGTTACCTCTCCTGAAGATCCTTAAGATGACTCTGGGTCCTTTAGCCATTTTCTCTTTATACTTCTTCCTCTAATGAAGTCCATAAAGCACAGTGGAACTTCATTAAGTATACACTATAAACCAGGCATTAGGCATTGAAAGAAGATCACCATGTTGAGTGTATACGTGGGCAGTTTATGTGTATTAAACCGGGTTGGTAGGCTGTATCTCACTACCCAGGACACAAGGAGGACCATGCGCTATCCAAAGCTGAAAGGTACATTTAGGTTAAAATAAGAAACAGCACTGTTTGGAGAAGTGGACAGGAGGATTGTGTAGTTCCCATCTGTCCTCTAGCAAGTAAAACTATGGACAGTCCAATTTATAAATGGACTAGGTTTTAAAAACTGTCTTTGTCATAAGAAGAACAAAGACTTTACACTTTATTAACTACTAGCAAAAAAGGAAAAAAGTCCAAAATAAATGTTCAAGTTAAAGAGGAGGAAAAAATAAGTGGTCTGTTTTTTCCTAATAATCTATAATATTTTATGGTAAATGAAGATCGAATTATCTGTCAGACTTTAGTTCCCTTGCTCAGTTTCTTGTGATACTCTATGCCAGTGCTCAGAAATATGAGTTCATTATTGACCATCGGACCATCACTAAAATACTCCACAGTGCCCTACCTGGACTTAGAAGTGCTTAATGGCACCAAATAATTATTTCTTAACCCCAAATGAATTTCTTATTCTATCACTATAGCAGATATCAGTTAATATTTAATGGAGAGGTTTTATTGAATTAATTCATACCAATATATAAATGATTAATATCCTCTTAATGTTTCAGCAATAGTTTCAGTTTTTTTTTTTTTTTTTTTAATTTTTTTTTTTTTTCAGCATAACAGCACCCAGTGCTCCATGCAATCTGTGCCCTCCACAATACCCACCACCTGGTGCCCCAACCTCCCACCCCCCACCCCTTCAAAATTCCCAGATCGTTTTTCAGAGTCCATAGTCTCTCATGGTTCACCTCCCCTTCCAATTTCCCTCAACTCCCCTCTCCATCTCCCCTTGTCCTCCATGCTATTTGTTATGCTCCACAAATAAGTGAAACCATATGATAATTGACTCTCTCTGCTTGACTTATTTCACTCAGCATAATCTCTTCCAGTCCCGTCCATGTTGCTACAAAACTTGGGTATTCATCCTTTCTTTCTTTCTTTCTTTTTTTTTTTTTTTTTTTTTACAGCTTTATAAACATATATTTTTATCCCCAGGGGTACAGGTATGCGAATCGCCAGGTTTACACACTTCACAACCATAGCACATACCCTCCCCAATATCCATAACCCCACGCCCTCTCCCAACCCCCTCCCCCCATCAACCCTCAGTTTGTTTTGTGAGATTAAGAGTCACTTATGGTTTGTCTCCCTCCCAATCCCATCTTGTTTCATTTACTCTTCTCCTACCCCCTCAACCCCCCATGTTTCATCTCCTCTCCCTCATATCAGGGAGATCATATGATAGTTGTCTTTCTCCGATTGACTTATTTCGCTAAGCATGATACCCTCTAGTTCCATCCACGTCGTCGCAAATGGCAAGATTTCATTTCTTTTGATGGCTGCATAGTATTCCATTGTGTATATATACCACATCTTCTTTATCCATTCGTCTGTAGATGGACATCTAGGTTCTTTCCATAGTTTGGCTATTGTAGACATTGCTGCTATAAACATTCGGGTGCACGTACCCCTTCGGATCACTATGTTTGTATCTTTAGGGTAAATACCCAGCAGTGCAATTGCAGGGTCATAGGGTAGTTCTATTTTCAACATTTTGAGGAACCTCCTATTACAAAGCTGTCATCATCAAGACAGCATGGTACTGGCACAAAAACAGACACATAGATCAATGGAACAGAATAGAGAGCCCAGAAATGGACCCTCAACTCTATGGTCAACTCATCTTCGACAAAGCAGGAAAGAATGTCCAATGGAACAAAGACAGCCTCTTCAATAAATGGTGTTGGGAAAATTGGACAGCCACATGCAGAAAAATGAAATTGGATCATTTCCTTACACCACACACGAAAATAGACTCAAAATGGATGAAGGATCTCAATGTGAGAAAGGAATCCATCAAAATCCTCGAGGAGAACACAGGCAGCAACCTCTTCGACGTCAGCCGCAGCAACATCTTCCTAGGAACATCACCAAAGGCAAGGGAAGCAAGGGCAAAAATGAACTTTTGGGATTTTATCAAGATCAAAAGCTTCACAGCAAAGGAAACAGTGAACAAAACCAAAAGACAACTGACAGAATGGGAGAAGATATTTGCAAATGACATATCAGATAAAGGGGTAGTGTCCAAAATCTATAAAGAACTTAGCAAACTCAACACCCAAAGAACAAAGAATCCAATCAAGAAATGGGCAGAGGACATGAACAGACATTTCTGCAAAGAAGACATCCAGATGGCCAACAGACACATGAAAAAGTGCTCCATATCACTCGGCATCAGGGAAATACAAATCAAAACCACCATGAGATATCACCTCACACCAGTCAGAATGGCTAAAATTAACAAGTCAGGAAATGACAGATGCTGGCGAGGATGCGGAGAAAGGGGAACCCTCCTACACTGTTGGTGGGAATGCAAGCTGGTGCAACCACTCTGGAAAATAGTTTCAGTTTTAAAGATGAATGCCCATTATCACAGAGGATTGCCCAGAGATGTCCAGTTAATGAGACCTGAGACAAAACTGTAGAAGGCATTATAGGAGAGGAGGACATTATCAACTGAGGTCATTGCAACCTGGGATTCTTATCAAAGCATTTGTTAGGAATTATTCAACCAGAATTTGCTATATTTGCAATAGTTAGAAACAAAGCATGCAAAAGAAATGCTACCAATCAGTAGTTTCAACTTGAAGAGTTCCACCTCCCAGTGGGGGAAACAGATCCTAAAATAATGAATTTTCAGTACAACTACAGAGATAACAGAAGGTATCTGGCATATATTTCAAAGATTTTTCCTTTCAGATAAATTTTTCTAGTTTCTTAGGGTCAGATGAATGTCAAAGGTTGAGTATGAACTAGTTATATGAAGAGAGTGGGGATGGGAGGTGGTGAAACACTTTCGTCTACAACACTGTTGAAGTCAGAGTCTCAGCAGTTGGCACCCTTAGTAAGGTGATCAAAGAAACTTCAACAAAAGGACTATTTATGAGGCTAAGTATTGGGCTAAGGAAAATCAACAAGGAAAAGGTAAGCATCTTCAGGTTAAGTACAGCTGAAAGCTCTTGCCGCTTTTAGGTTTGAAGGGACAAAAGGAAGGAGCAGTTACCTAAACTGAGCAAGACCTATAGCTGTGGCTCCAAAGAGGAATATGGTCTTTATTAGAGAAATGAAGCCATTGCCACACCATGGCCTCGCAGGGAAGAAGCCAGGGAGAGAACTATCCTGATCTCTCCTCCAGCTCTGTGGTGTTCTAGAGTCTTCCATAGGTTGAACCCAGCACAAGATCAAAGGGTTCAGGAACCTGGGTCTCCTGAAGCAAGGGAAGAGTAAACAGGGAAATTGGAAGAAAGAGAATAACTGATGCAGATGTGAGGATGAAAACCATCACTGTGCGTCTTCTGTTGCTGGAATGTGAAGCGAAAGGAACAGAGTGGTGAGAATAAAAGCCAACCGTGATCGTATGACTTTTATGCTTGAGACCTTTCCACAGAGATTTCCATCACCTTCTGAAAAAGGCTTGTAATGTGACCTGGAGACCCAGTAATGTCTGGTCTCCTCTCTGCTTCCCCAGACCTTCAGATGATTCTAGAAGCTCTGATGGGGAGAAAAAGTGCTTGTCTGAAGGTGAACAGAACAATTTGTCGTCTAAAAAAATGACTACTATTTGAACTAAGGCAATAAAAATTAAGATGGCAGGGAAGATAAAGCTTTGAGAGGTATGATTAAATAAAATCATCGAGATTTATTTTATTGAAGTATGGGAAAGTAATAGCTAGGCAATGAAGGGGACAAACAGTTTTCTGGATTCCCCCCGCCTCCAGAGGAATAAAGCTGAAAAAAAAAAAAAAAAAGGAAAATGTAGAGAAGAAATGGAGGGTTTGTGAATGCCCATTTGCAAATGTGTAGCAAATAACTGATACTGGAAGAGAGTAAGCATGACATTTTGGTAGAGATTTGAGTTGGGATATATATCTCAGAAGCCTTCACCATTTATGTACAATGGGCACAGTCCTAGGACTTCCAGTAATTTGGAGATGGTGCAGTAGAAGAGATCATGAAAAACAGAAATGAAAGTCTCCCACTACAAGAGGGATGAGGAGAGTAATAATGGTAAAACTTCTGTTGGGCATATCAGTTGGAAGCCACTGGTGATTTTTGGAAAAAGCGGCTTCACAGGAACACTGGGATGTGTGATAATTTAAGTTTGAGGGATGAAAAAGGGCTTGGGACATGGACACAATAAATATAGATAATTCTTCTGGTTTGGACAACAGTAAGAGGACAGAGAATATGGTAAAGGAAGAATCAGGATCAAGGAAGAGAATCGAGAGCAGAGAGAATGAGACCTGTCTAGCTGCTGGTGAGAAGGAACAACAATGGAAAAGCAGATCTGAAGTCATGAGAAAGAATGCTGAAGGGATGAAGAATTCAACCTTGACTTAGCTAAGTTCTGAGTCATTTTAAAAATTGCAGTGGAAGTTGAGATTTCTGAATTAGGCGAGTTTGTTTTTTGTAGGTTGAATTTTGAGATTGCAATACAGATCATTCCTGAATGATGCAAATGTTCTGTATGATTCTTTCCTTAGGAGTATAAATCCAAAAACATGTGGAAATCAATTAAAGACATATTTCTAGAACAAGTCACTTATTATTATTGTTACTACCAGTAGGCAGCCAGAGTATGGAAGTGACTTGTTTAAGATACAACAGGTAGTCAGTGGGAGGCAGGATCTAGAACCCACTACCATTCCTAAATGGTCACCATGATTCCCACCTATCATTAAATTTTATTTCAAAATCAACTTAGGTTTTCCTGAACAAATCACTTCACTCCCTCTTTCTGGTATTAAGTGTTTATTCCTCTTGTCAATAGATTCTTTATCTCTTTTTTATTTTTTTAAGATTAAAAAAATTAATTTGAGAAAGAGTGTGAACACGAATAGGAAGGAAGAGCAGAGGGAGAAGGGGAAACAGACTCCCTGTTGAGCTGGGAGCCCAATGTGGGGCTCGATCCCAGGACACCAATATCATGATCTGAGCTGAAGGCAGATGTTTAACCAACTGAACCACCCAAGCACCCCTATTTCTTTTATTTCTCCTTATAAGTTTGCTCATTGGAAATATGAAGATATTCCATCCCATTCTACTCTGGTTATTCAGTTCATGTATAATGTCCAGTGGCTTATCATTGTGATCACATCATGGCTAAGACTATGGGCTTTGAAGTTATGCTGTATAGGTTCAGATCCTGTCCCAGAGACTTAGTGGCTATATAACTTTGCACAGGATTTCACTATGCTATGCCTCAGTTTCACCATCTGAGCAGTAGGATCAACATATTAAATTATCATAACCATAGGGAAGTTAAAGAGTAATAAGCACAGTACAAAGCACTTTCTGTAGTAGTAATGTTCATGGTGGACTATTAGTAAGTCTGTTACTGGCACAAGTAATTATTCAAATAATAATTTACTTAAGCAGATAATTCATTCTTATTAAATAAATAACCCCCTGCCATGCCACAAGATTCATATTCTAACTGAGTGAACGAACAGTCAGCCAGCCAGAGTTGTAAGATGTATTAACAAATACATACAGGCAAACCAAACTGGGTTTCAATGACCGTATTAGACAAGTCTTTCTCTGGAATTGTGTAATGAAATTTATCACCTCCTGTACCCTGCTTCAACCAGGGAGAAGGAATCCATAAGCCTAGGCGAGTGACTCAGAGCCCACACCACATGCATACCTCTTTAAATATGATGCTCTGTGTTCATAGGGGCTTAAGATTTTGCTTAAGATTTGATATGGTTCTTGATCTTGCTGGCTAATACTAACTGCGTGGGCAGCTAAAATGTGGTTATCCTCTTACCACTCTTTTCAAATAGAAATGTCTGTGTTGAGTTATAAATTCTAGGTTCATTTTTTCATAAGCCCTTATCATCTATATCAGTGAAGATGGAATGTAAGTGCCAATGGGCATTAAACCATTTGAATGTATTTAAAAAATTAATCTCCATATCTTTTCACCAGGCAATCTATATTTGATAGGTTATTTGCTCTGACCAAAGATGAGTTTTGACTGATAGTGTATCTCCCTACATCTTGTGGTTACGTGAGGTGAGGTTTCTGCTGGATAAACTGTCAACTCAAAATGGGAAACATTACAGTACGCTTTCCTGCTTGGGACTGGAGTTTGAACATTATATACCCTGTTTTCTGAAAAGGATAAATTGTGCTTTATATCTGATTTTTCAAAGGTTTCAGAGATTATGGCTAGGTCAAAAGTAAGTTATGTTCTATTATTTAAAATATTTTCTGAAATAGTGTCTGTGTCGAAAATTGCCATGAAGATAGCTGAAAAGATTAGGGACAGAGAGCTCTAGAGGACTTTATTTAGGACAAAATGTAAAATTTTTAGAAGAGAAAATGCAATACATTCTTTTCCAAAATGTATTTTTCAAAGCATGAATTTCTTCAGAATATGGGCAGAGGCAATCCATGTGTCAAATAAGTTTGGGACACATAATATAGTAAATATTCTTAAATACACATACAAGGTGAACTATTATTATTATTGCTGTGTTCAATCATTGCTCAAACACACTTATCTAAGTTTTTTTTAAGAGAATCACTGATTGATATCCCATGGATCAATCTAGAGTTCTGTTGAACACATTTGTCAATTGCTTAGATTGAGAAAGTCCTTAGTTTGTGGAGAGTAGAAGGTGAGAAGCCACTGCCTCAGATTTTCAAAACATTTCTCAATAGAGTTTTGTAGGAAACCTTTCCATAATAAATTTCCTACAGTGATTTCTTTTCAGTTTAGTACCAAATATGAGTCCTCCATCAGCAAGAACTCTGGAAAAGAAGATTAAGACACCCACTCCCAGGGTGCCTGGGTGGCTCAGCGCGTTATGCGTCTGCCTTCAGCTCAGTCGTGATCTCAGGGTCCTGGGATTGAGCTGCATATCGGGCTCCCTGCTCAGCAGAGAGTCTGCTTCTCCCTCTCTCTCTGACCTTCCTCCCCGCTTGTTCTCCCTCTCTCTGTCTCAAATACAAATATATATGTGTGTGTGTGTGTGTGTGTGTATACACACATATGTGTGTGTATACACACACACACACACACACACTCCCTCCAAACTAAAGTATGTTAACATTTAGTTTAGGATTAATTTACATTATATATTATAAAACACATTATTATAGTTATTCGCTCTAACATTTTAAATTTGAGGTATCTTTTTGACTAAGAGATAAATAAATGTGTAGAATTAAAGCAAAATTAACTAGCGATTATGGGAGTACCTCTTACAAGTTCTATTTTGGCAGGAAAAAAGGGCTTAGAATCATGGAGATGGTGGCAGCTCTCATGAGATGGAAGGCAAACCTTCAGGGAGCAGAGACTAAAGATTTAGTGAAACTCAATCGTCACTGCTGGTTTTGGATGGTGAGCTCATAAGCACATTATCGCACTGCTCCGATCTGTTTCTCAGTTTCTCTGAAGCAGAGGCATTACTGCTTGTCTTGGAACGTTGTCGGGAAGAGTAAATAAAATTAGAAAGTATATAGAGTGCTGGCACATATAATTACTCTTCAGACATTGGTTCCCTATTATTTTTTTTTCTACAGCAGTGGTTTTTCAACTGGAGGTGGACTTGCTCCCCTAGAGGATACTTGGTAATATCAGGAGACGTTTTTGGTTGTCACAGCTGGGGAGAGTGCTCTTGGTATTTGGTGGCTAAAGGCTAGGGATACTCATGCTACATGTACAGGACAGTTACCACAACAAATAACGACCCAGTTCAAAACGTCAGGAGCGCTGAGATGCAGGAAACCCACTGTGCAGCATAGTCATGGAGCACTGTGTCCATTGCTACTATACTTAGCTGTTCCAGCACCAGATCGGAGCAAGTAGATGCATGTCTAGAGGGAAAAAAAGTAACACTTTGGAGATGAGAAGCATTCAGGATCATGTATGTCTAAACTAAGAATACTGTACTCACTGTAATCATACAAAGTTAGCAGTAATGAATATATGGTGTTTACTTATGAACCAAAGTTGGTGACCAAAAAAAAAAAAGGAAGAGTCTGGGAAATGCTCCAATAGGCCCAGAAAAGTAAAAATGTTGAGCTGTTTTTTCTTCTTTTTGAACTCTAAACAGGTCTATTTCCCTATGGGATTGAGGAATCCAGCAACCAGTTTCAAGTTCAAGATCTGTGATATTATATATCTAAGCTATGCTTTTTTCTTACAGGAAAATCAGATGCTAAGACTACATGCTGTGGAACTTTGGGGACATTTTAGTATATAACTCAGATATGTTCAAAATATAAGACACCTTGATATACCATGATCTCTACCAGAAAACAGTGATTTGGAGTATTAACAAAAGAAGAGAAAGATCGGGCTGTGCTCCCTCTCCTCTGTGATGTGTGGCCACATTTCTATGCCAGAGATCCTTCCAGAGGCTTATTATGCTCCACTGTCTCCCCTCTACCTGTGGGGCAGGTGTCCCTGCAGGCCAGGAGTGGAGCAGAGCTGCCTTCTTGTGCCACCATGCCCTGGTTGGTCTCCCAGCTCTTCCATCACCCACATAGCTCTCTGTATTTAATTCCCTCTGATTTAAACATCAGCTTTAGTGGTCTTTATTTTCCTAGTTGTGCTCTGAACAATAAAGTGTTGTATGGGCAGTAAAACAGAGTGAGATGGGTTTTTTTTAACCAAAAAGGAATGGAGTAAGTCTTCTTGAAGGACATGAAGCCTGAATTCAAGATCCTGATAATAGTTCTTATTTATTCATTTTAGGATGTTTCAGGTACCATGCTACATGTTTGTGATGGTTAATTTTGTGTGTCAAAACGAGTAGGCTATGAGGTGCCCAGACATCTGGTCAGATATTATTCTGGGTGTGTCTCTGAGGATGTTTCTGGATGAGATTAACATTTGAATCAATAGACTGAGTAAAGCAGATTGCCCTCCCTAATGTGGGTGGGCCTCATCCAATCAGCTGTAGGTATGAATAGAACAAAAAGGCTGAGTAAGAGAGAACTGACCCCCCTTTTTTCCTGCCCTTTGTCATGAATTAAACTATCAGGTTTCCTAGGTCTTTAGCTTGCCTCCTGTAGATCCTGGGACTTTCCAGCTTCTGTAATCACACAAACCAATTCCTTATCATTTATATTTCTATCTCTATCCCTGTCCCCATCCATCTATATCCATTTGTTGTTTCTGTGGAAAAGATGACTACACTGTTCTTTACACCTTTTGTTATTTGATCTTCATAAATCATCCTCCAAAGTGGTATATTTATCCCCATTTACAGATTAAAAATATGAGGCTCCAGAAAGATAAGACACTTACCAAGGTCAGGTTGTAACAACATGCATACATATTTCCCTGGCTTCCAATAATATGTTCTTTACACCCGGCGTATAGGGTGAGCCATGTTTGCTGGGAAAGACCCATCAGGATTTGCTTTCACATCAGTGAGCGTGCTCTCTCATTCTTTCCCTCATTCCCTTTTCTTCTCTGCCATGGCTGGGTTTAGGGTGTGACTCACTAAGTACTTGTTGAAGGGCATGCTTAGGAAAGCAAAGTGTGATCACCTAAGATGTTCACAGTTAATTTTACTTTAATTGCGCTACGCTTGGAAATACAAGCATGACTGTAGCCTGCCAGAGGTATTGGAGTCCACAAGTATCTGTTGGGGAATGAACCTGGTTCCCAACGATGACACATCAGGGGTCTCGGAATCAAAACTATTGTTGGTTTCTTAACCGTTAGTGTTCATTTTTGACACTCATTTTGAAGTGATCTTTAGAAGCAAGATTTTTATATTCTTTTACAAAACTCATCATGCACTTATCTTATTTCACAAACACTTATTGAACCCCCATTGTTTTTAAAGCAAAGCATGCATTGTATTAATTCCATAGAGTTAGAAGTTTTGAGACACAAGGGTTCTATAATCCAGATCTCACTAAGGTACATTCAGTGACTTTGACATCCCCCCCAATTCCCTTTGGCCATCCAATTAAATAGGTCAGCTGCTAAAGTTTGATCAGACATTAAAAGATTCTGTTCCTTTTCAAGGCCTTATCAAAGATTTAGTATGTCTTTCTAAATGAACTAGGGGGCCATCCTTTGAAGCATTTGCTCAAAGACGAAGTGTCACCTGTAGAACAGTGGAAGGAAATGGTAATGTGAAGTTTAAAAAAATGTAGGGTCTAAGGGAAATAAAAATGTGGCAATGGCAGAAGGACTTTGCATGGTTCAGAAATACAGAAAATATAGGTAAATATTGTCTGTAGAGTAAATAAAAATAAGAACACTAAGTATAACAGAGAGTAATTACTCTATGCCCAGCATTGTGCTGCCTTATTCTTTGTTGTATTTATGTTTGTTTACTTTTTACTGTCTAAATAAAATAACTTTCTCAGTTTCTTCTGAACCATAGTTTGTGGATAAAGGAAAGGCTTGAATTACCTCTATATTCTATCTCCTAATATAAAAATATATAACCTACATGAGATTTAATTTTTTTTAAAGATTTTATTTATTTATTTGACAGACGGAGTTCACAAGTAGGCAGAGAAGCAGGCAGAGAGAGAGAGGAGGAAGCAGGCTCCCTGATGAGCAGAGAGCCCGATTCGGGGCTTGATCCCAGGATCCTGAGATCATGACCTGAGCCGAAGGCAGAGGCTTTAACCCACTGAGCCACCCAGGCGCCCGAGATTTAATTTTTAATTCATTCACTCAGTTAAAACAACAAAAAAAAACATTTACAAAGTCTTTATGTTGGAGACAAGTACATTGACATCAGACCTCCTTGTTAGAAATGCGTAATTTTATTTCCCATTCCAGACCTGCTGGAATCAGAATCTGAATTACAACAGTCTTTAGGTGAGTCGAATGCACATTAATTTTGAGAAGTGCTAAAACCAACTAATTCAGATGTTTTTAAGTATTGTTGTTGGCAGCTTGCTGGCAATCAAAAACAAATTAAAAAAAAAAAGACCCACTTGTCTTGAAAAATTTAACTCCTTGGAAGAATCAGATCAATGGGAAAGCAGTTAAAACTTCTAAATGCCCCCCAAAATGTTGATTACGAAATCTGGGCAATGCCTGTAGCAGAGCAAACTGTATTGTTCTGTAATTATTGGTCCTACTGAGAAAAGAGCAGCTATTTATTTGTTTATTTTTAGTTTTCCTTTACAAGTTGGCCAGCTTTATTTATTTTCTGATGTAAACACCATCAGCAATCAGTTGCAAGAACAGAAAGATTATTTGTCTCCTTAAGTGTGCTTTTCTTTCATTACCATGATTCCTTAAGAGCAGAATTAGCGTGGTAACCCTAGAGCTGGGCGGTCTCATGTTTCGACTTCTAAAAGGAGAGCGGTCACAATCAAATTCCTGCTCTCCTAAAAGCTTTACTGTTAGGCATAAGTGTCTTGTTTGGCAGTACATGGATGGTGTGCCTGCTGCTGTTTAGTCCTTTAATTGTAAGCAATTTTCCATTGTGGGAATAACTAATTGGACCAATGCTTAAATTAATCCGAGGGTGCCATTTTTGATCAAAAATTTCTGGCTGTTGTAAACAAGACAGTGTGGCATTCGTACAAGAATAAAAAAAAAAACAAACCCAGAGCAATAGAAAAAAATAAGAGAGTGTAAAAACAGACTTATTTACCTATGGTCAACTGATTTGCAAAAAAAGACTCTATTGTATATGTGTAATGAATGGACCCATATGTTACACTCAAAGATCGATTAGGCCGATTAGATCTTGGATACTAATCAATTAGATCCATTAAAGATTAAATATGTGTAGTGAGAAGGAGAGTAGTCCCTCGAGCCAATGAAAAAGTTCTAGAGGTATCTGGAGGAAATGGTGCTTTAATAATGTTTTGTTTACGGGGCGCCTGGGTGGCTCAGTGGGTTAAAGCCTCTGCCTTCGGCTTGGGTCATGATCCCAGGGTCCTGATATCGAGCCCCGCGTCGGGCTCTCTGCTCAGCGGGGAGTCTGCTTCCCTTCCTCTCTCTGCCTGCCTCTCTGCCTACTTGTGATCTCTCTCTCTCTGTCAAATAAATAAATAAAATCTTTTAAAAAAAAATAATGTTTTGTTTACCTTAAAGAAGTTCTACAGTGGTCCAAGATCCCTCAGAACTTAACAGTGTGTTGGAGGTTAGTCCTTAACTTGTCACTCTTCTGTTTTCACCTTGCATTTTTAATTTACTGTTTGTTCACTGCAGTCAAGTTGTGTGGATCTATATCTATATCTACATCTACATCTATATATCTATATCTATATCTATATCTGTATCTATATATCTATATAGATGTATATTACATATTATATATATATAGTTTAGTTAAACAGTATATGAGGAAGGATGAGAAAATATTACAATTTTAAGCAACTTTCTAACTAAGTTGCTTTAATTTCCTCTTCTGAATCAATTAATTCTGCCCTAAATACTGCAATTTTATTCTCCAAGCATGCACATTCCCACAACTGCAAACAGTTTGGTCTCAATTAATGTAACAATCACAACCCACTCTGACTGGAATATCAAGGTATTGGGGGGAAAGGTGTCTAAACTTTAATAATCTAGATAATTGCTTCAACTTTCCACTTTGCTGGTGAATCTAGCCATAATTAACCAATTAAATCACATCAGCAGTTACTTTTTCCCTAAGCACAGAATTTAGAGGGATAAAAGAGAAAGAGAGATAGAGATGAGAAAAATCTATCTAAACATAAATGTCATTCCATTATAGAACCTTATTAAACACATTTAAATGTTTTAATTTCTAGCACTCTGTTGTTCATAATGAACTCTGTGGGGATTGAAAATGAATTTTTTATTCTGAGATTTTTGTCCCTTTTGAATTGCAAAGAGCATTCCTCTTGAATTTCCAGTAGATATAATGAAACATATTTTAATATCACATCAGGCTAGACCCCTGGGGAGACAACTGTCAAAAATCCATGGTATCTTTAAATCACTTTAATTACATTTTGCTCAATGCAAAGTAATGAGTAAGAAACTGTTTGTTTAACTTTATTGATGCCGTAGTATTTTCCTTACAGTTATATTGTGTAGCGTCCATGTAGGGTCAAGTAGTTCACTTAGGATGTGGTTCAGGGTGAATGGAGGAGATACATAGTAAGAGATGCATTTGAAAAAAAAGGTTCAGACCAGAATACAAAGATCCTGGAAGGCCATGTATAAAATTTTAGCATTCAGGAACTAATATGGCACCAAATAATAAAATAACTAAAGTTAATTTTACTCTTACCAGTGCCCCATAACATGTAATTCTTATAAGTTACACATTTGTATACAACATTCCAATTAATCTTTCCAACAGATCTTTCAGTCAGGTACTATGGTTATAATCATCATCTTACAGATATAGAGACCGAAGTTCAGAGTGTGTAAGTTCACATGATGAGTTAAAGTCAAATTCATAGAGTCAGACATTGGTATTTTAAATACTTAGCAAATGATAAAACTTGAATTTGCACTAAGATGTTCTATAGTCTCTGCCCACTAGATAGAGGAGGGAATCCCAAAGATGTTTGTTTGTGGTCTAAATTAACAGTGACACTTACAAAAAGGGGAAAAAAATGTAACTATGTGAGGTGATAAATTGATTGTTAATGATTTCTCAATGTATACGTATAGTACATCACATTGTAACACCCTAAATACATACAATTTTCACTTGTCAATTTTACCTTAATAAACCTTGAAAAAATAGTAGTAGAAGTGGCAGTTGTAGAGGTGGCTATTGGGAATAAAAGATAATTACTTGAGTGTCTGGAATTCTGAAGGACTAGATGGCCTAGTCTCACCTGAGACCAGTTCTGGGATGGATTTGGGTCAAGGCTTGAAGGCTTGTGAAATGCAGAAGGACTTTGATGACCAGGATTAGCGGACCCCCACTCTATCACTGTGTCATCTAGGAATGGGAGCAATTCAGCCAGGTATCTCCCACTATGAAGTAGACCTTACTGCTTTGCCTTTCAGAAATCTACATTGTCACCTTAGGACACTTGCTACTTCTGTATTAGAGACAGTTTGTTAATCTGCCTGTCACCATGATATCCTCTATCTCCAATATCATTTCAGGAACTCATAGATAATATACTCCACAAATCTTGTCAAATGTTTATCTCACATTGATTGGAGATGATCAGGTGATTTTTGTCCATTATTCCAATAGTATGGTATTGCACCATTAATTAAAATTTTGGATGTCAAATCCATCTTGAATTTCTGGGATGAGTCTCATTTAGTCATAGCATATCATTTTTAAATGTTGCTGAATTCAGTCTGTGATAATTAAGGATTTTTGTGTTTACATTCACAAGGAATATTGATTTTCTTTTGATGTCTTTGTTAGTGAAAGCTAAAATTAATTGCATATAATGACTTGGAAATGTTCTCTTCAGTTTTCTGAAAGAATTTGTGAAGGATTATTTTCTTTTTTACATATTTGATAGAATTCAGCAGTGAAACTTTCTGTGCTTTTCTTTGTGGGGATATTTTTAAGTCAAATTCATTTTATTTACATGTTATTTTTCCTATTCAAACTGTTTAATCCTTCTTGAGACAGTTTTGGTAATTTGTGTTTTTCTAGGAATTTATTCATCTTATTTGAGTTGTCTAAGTTGTTGAAATAAAGTTGTTTATAATATTCCCTTATAATTTTTAAATTTCTTCAGGATAAGTAATGATCCCTTCTTTCATTTCTAATTTGGTAATTTCAGTCTTCTCTCTTATTTTCTTGGCTAGTTTGCATAACAATATGTTAATTGGTCTTTTAAAATGAGTTTTTGCTTTTATTCATTTTCTCTATTGTCTTTGTGTTTTATTTCATTGATTACCACTATGATCTTTATTATCTTATTTCTTTTGCTTTAGACTTTTGTTTTTCTGGTTTCTTTAGGGATTCGATACCTTTTTTCTCTTCTTACATATGTATTAAATCTATACATTTTGTTCTGTGATGTGTCTTTTTTTTAATTTTTTCAAGATTTTCTCTATTTGATTCTGATGGATCTAGGTATGGATCTTTTTAATATTTTTCTTTCTTGGGGCTCACTGAATGTCTCAAACCTATAGATTAAGGCTATTGAATTTTCAACTTCAGAATTAGCATTGTTTAGAATATTTTATTTATTTATGAGAGAGAGAGAGAAAGAGGAGGGACAGAGGGAGAAGGAGAGAGGGAATCTCAAGCAGACTCCCCGCTGAACACAGGAGCTGGGCATGGGGCTTGATCTCATGATCTTGAGGTCATGACCTGAGCCAAAACCAAGAGTTGGATGTTTAACTGACTGAGCCATCCAGGCATCCCCAGAATTTATGTTTTGAAATGATTTTAACTCTTTATTGAGATTCTTTATTCCTGAGTTATTGTTATTTTATTTTCCTTTAATTATTTAAACATAATCTAATTTAGGTTGAACATATTTAATACTTTCTTTGAGGTTTTTGCTAAGTCCAGCATCTGAGAACAGAGATTGCTTTATTGAATATTAAATTTTTTTCTAAATACAGGTCACACTTTCTTGTCTCTTTGCATATCTCATATTATTTTGCTGAAAATGAACATTTTGGATAAAGCAAAAACTCTGGCTTCTTTTTTCCCTTTGAGATTTGTTGCTGTTTGTTTAGTAACTTGCCTGAACTAAATCTGTGAAGTCTGTCTTTCCTGTAATGTGTGGCCACTGACATCTTTGCTGTTTTTTTCTCTTTTATTTTAAAGTTTGACTTCCTAGGGGTTGCCTTATGTCTGCTTAGCTTAGTGATAAGTCAAAGATTGGCCAAATGTTGTGCTCAAAGACTGAACCAGAAAGGCTTTTACTCTCTGATGATGGATTTGTGAGTGGGCTCAAGAGTACATTCAAACATCAGCCCATATTTAACTGTGGCTTGACTTTTACTTTCTCCTGGGCTTTATTTCGTTTCCTTTGTGTGTGCAACCAGGTTCCATTAGCCAGAGATGCATATGTGGGTTGGACCCTCTCCATCTCTGCTATACATGTGTGCATCAACCTGGAATGTTTGACAAGCTTCTCAAGCCCCTTATAGCTACCTTGTCTTACTTCCCTGATGACTCATTGCTTATCTCATAGAAGACTACCTTCCAGTCCTCCCTTCCTTCTTTCTTTCCTTCCTTCTCTCCTTTTTTCCTTCTCCTCTCCCTTCCTTCCCTTCTTTCATTGCTTTTCCCCTTCATCCCTTCCTTCTTTCCTTTCCCCCTTTATTTCCTTTTATAATAAATACTCCAAATCAAGATTCTCTACCTTCCCACGATAAATGTTAAATAAGCATTTGTGAATTTTGGATTTGGGGGGAATTTTTGGATTTGTGGTTATTCTTTCTCTTTTTAACTTTTAAAAATTGGAATACAGGTGACATACAGTATTACATTAGTTTCAGGTGTCCAACATGGTGATTTAACTTCTCTGTATGTTATGCTATGCTCACTATAAGTGTAGCTACCATCTGTCACCATACAATATTATGACAATATTATTGACTATATTCTCTGTGCTGTGCCTTTTGTTCCCATGACTTCTTCATTCCATAACTGGAAGCCTGTCTCTCCCACTCCCCTTAACTCATTTTGTCCATCCTCCCATTCACCTCCCCTCTGGCAACCATCAGTTTGTTCTCCACTTATAGGGCTGATTCTGCTTTTTGTTTGTTTATTCATTTATATTGTATTTTAGGTTCCACATATGAGAGAAATCATTTGATATTTGTCTTTCTTTCTCAGTCTGATTTATCCCACTTAGTATAGTACTAAGTCCATTCATGTTGTCACAGATGACAAGATCTCATCCTTTTTTATGACTGTGTAACATCCTGTTTTATATCTTCCTTATCCATTCATTTTTGATAGAGTAGATATATAAGTGGATATTCTTTGATGAGCACCTGGCTTCAACTGGCAAGATCAAGGTATAGTCTTGTTTCGATCACTTGCTTTTTCTGTGAACTTGGCCAAGTTATTCAGCCCTGGAGGAAATGTGAATACATTTCCAGTGCTATGTAATGGTAGCAAAAAGAAAAAAATTGAAATTATGGTGAGTATGGCTCCATATATATGTATGTGTGTGTATGTATATATACATATATATATGTATATATATTTATCTCAAACTCTTTTTTAAAAAAATTATTTATTTTTATTTATTTTTATTTTATTTTATTTTTTCGGTGTTTCGAGATTCATTGTTTAAATACCACATCCAGTGCTCCAAGAAATAAGTGGCCTCCTTAATACCCACCATCAGGCTCACCCATACCTCCACTCCCCTCCCCTCCAAAATCCTCAGTTTGTTTCTCGGAGTCCACAGTCTCTGATGGTTTGTCTCCCCCTCTGATTTCCCCCAATTCACTTTTCCTTTCCTTCTCCTAATGTCCTCCATGTTATTCCTTATGTTCCACAAGTAAGTGAAACCATATAATTGACTTTCTTTGCTTGACTTACTTCACTCAGCAGAATCTCCTCCAGTCCCATCCATGTTGATACAAAAGTTGGGTATTCATCTTTCTGATGGCTGAGTAATATTCCATTGTATATATGGGCCATATCTTCTTTATCCATTCATCTGTTGAAGGGTATCTTGGCTCTTTCCACAATTTGGCAATTGTGGACATTGCTGCTATGAACATTGGGGTACAGTTGGCCCTTCTTTTCACTACATCTGTATCTTTGGGGTAAATACCCAGTAGTATAATTGCAGGGTCATAGAGTAGCTCTATTTTTAATTTTTTGAGGAATCTCCACACTGTTTTCCAAATTGGCTGCACCAGCTTTCATTCCCACCAACAGTGTAAGAGGGTTTTCCTTTTTCTACATCCTTTCCAACATTTGTTGTTTCCTGTCTTGTTAATCTCTGCCATTCTAACTGGTGTAAGGTGGTATCTCAATGTGGTTTTGATTTGAATTTCCCTGATAGCTAATGATGATGAACATTTTTTCATGTGTCTGCTAGCCATTTGTATGTCTTCTTTGGAGAAGTGTCTGTTCATGTCTTCTGCCCATTTTTTGACACAATTATCTGTTTTTTGGGTCTTGAGTTTGAGGAGTTCTTCATAGCTCTTGGATATCAGCCCTTTGTCTGTGGTGTCATTTGTAAATATCTTCTCCCATTCCGTGGTTTGCCTCTTTGTTTTGTTGACTATTTCCTTTGCTGTGCAGGGGCTTTTTATCTTGATGAAGTCCCAAAAGCTTATTTTCGCTTTTGTTTCCTTTGCCTTTGGAGACGTGTCTTGAAAGAAGTTGCTGTGGCCTATGTCAAAGAGGTTACTGCCTATGTTCTTCTCTAGGATTTTGATGAATTCCTGTCTCATGTTGAGGTCTTTCATCCATTTCGAGTTTATCTTTGTGTATGGTGTAAGAAAGTGGTAGAGTTTCATTTTTCTATACATAGCTGTTCAGTTTTCCCAGCACCATTTATTGAAGAGACTGTCTTTTTTCCACTGGTATTTTTTCCTGCTTTGTTGAAGATTATTTGACCATCGAGTTGAGGGTCCATATCTGGGCTCTCTACTTTGTTCCATAGATCTCTGTGTCTGTTTTTGTGGCAGTATCATGCTGTGTTGGTGATCACAGTTTTGTAGTAAAGCTTGAAATCAGGCAACATGATGCCTCCAACTTTGTTTTTCTTTTTCAACATCTCCTTAGCAATTCAGGGTCTTTTCTGGTTCCATACAAATTAAAGGATTGTTTGTTACAGCACTTTGAAACATACCAGTGGAATTTTGATCGGGATGGCATTGAAAGTATAGATTGCTCTGGGCAGTATAGACATTTTAACAATGTTTGTTCTTCTGATCCATGAGCATGAAATGTTTTTCCATCTTTTTTGTGTCTTCTTCAGTTTCTTTGATGAGTGTTCTGTAGTTCCTCGAGTACCTCTTTGGTTAGGTTTATTCCCAGGTATCTTATGGTTCTTGGTGCTATAGTAAATGGAATCGATTCTCTAATTTCCCTTTCTATAGTTTCTTTGTTAGTGTATAAGAAAGTAACTGATTTCTGTGCACTGATTGTGTATCAAACTCCATAATGGTTTCTGTTTGGTCCACATTAGAGCCAGGACAAACCCTGGTCTATCTTTCTCATCATGTTAGTCTTTAGTATGAATGTGGCCTCTATAGACAGTGAATATTTTGTAGCTGAGATAATTTAGTCAGTTTAGATATGACTCATGGTTGTACAGCTTTCCTCTGACAGAAGGGAGGAGGTGAAGGATTAGGTCTCTGGTCTGTTTACCTCGGCATCAATTGGATCTATGTCTTACTTTATATGTTTTATGCATTCATTTACTTTTTAAATTATATTTAATCACATGGTAGCATGACTAATAAATCTGAGCACCACTGTCTTAGTTCAAAGCTGGCTCTGCAGGGCCTCTGGTAGCCCAGGGATACTACGTGGTACCCTGGATAGATTGGGAGTCAACCTCATTCTGTCTATGATTGGGCAGAAAACATACCATGACTTAACTTCTAAACCAGGGAATGAATGGTGGACGCCATTGTTGTCAAGGTGATTGCTGATTGACTGGCCTGGTGCCACTTTTCTCATTGGTCTTAACTTCAAATCATCCTCCTACTTAATATAATCTGAAAAATCTCAATTGATTGTATCTCATTGTAAGCAAATTCTGCCTATAAAGTCTAGATGGTACTCAGGTACAAGTATGTACCATGACCACTCCCCACAACATTAGGCATTTCTACCTTCTAATGCTGTTTGGCACACATCATTTTATTGTACCTTTACAATAGATTTTATTGCACTACCTTTGGTTTGAATACAGGTCTGCCTATCCAAATGGGGGAAAAGCCATTCTTCTTTGTAATTCATTAAACAAGCATTGTTGCTCCAGTACCTGAGCACTTACCCACTAGGGGAAGAGAAATAAGAATACACAAGAAGTGTTAGATAGGGCTGGAGGTATGTATCCATAGATGTTTTAGCACTAGAGACCCAGGAACAGCAGGCTGTTCTCCAGCATGTCTTTATTCTTCATACACTGTTTAAATTTCACACCTTTTCAGTCTGTTTCTTGTTTGTATCAGGAAAGGAGGATAGTAATATATTTATCTAACCCATGTCAGTTCCAGTAAAGAATTCAGAGTCACCTGGGAAATATGTATACACTAGTAATTTACTTGAAAGCTCTGACTCTCCTCCCACTAAAATGTCTTCCCCAAATATCCATTCAATTTATTCTTCAATTTCCAAAGCTCCCTCTCCTGTTTGATACTAAGGCCACTGGTACTGAGAAAACACTCAAATCAAGCAAATAACACCCACCCACCTTTCACTCCATCTTTTAGCTAGTTAAATGGCTGTATATTTCAATCTTTCACATCCTAAGATATAATTAAATACACATTTTAAACTGGCAGTTTTAAATTTTATAGAACAAAAGCCTGAAGCAGGTTCAACTTTGCAGAGGTGGGGGGGGGAATCAAATACTCAAGAATAATGTTGACAAATTTATGAAACAAGGCTTGTCAGCAGGATGAAATTGCTAATACAAACCATTTTGGACTGAATGGTTTATATCTGTTTATAATAACTTGGATTTGTCTCCTGTTAAAATGTCACAAGGATAAAGGAATAGATTCTAACAGCTGTGACAGGATTATCATTGCTAAGAAACTCCGATACGGTGGATTCATGTGTCAGAGACATCTACTTCACTGTCTTTCATTCAGAGTAATCCAAATATTCTCCACACTCATGAAGACTAACAATGAGACACAGATAAAAGCCCATGATTCTGACATCTATGCCCTAAGTTTCTTGTTAAATGAGATGGTTGGCACCAAGAGCCTCTAATATTTTTCTGAGAAAGTTAGTGGAGAGACTCAGGATGAGACCACCATTCTTTTAACTTCAGCATAGTTATTCCACAAGTTGGGTGGAATTAATGACAAACTTTAGCAGGAATCTACCAACAAGTGTGATATTTTTTAAAAGCAACATAGAAAAATGGAACTGGAAAAAAAAAAAGAGGAAACAGGAAAGTAGGAAATATTGGGTGGTCACAAGAAATTAACACAGGGGAACAAATGAGAAAATGACCCAAGACATCTTAAGAAATTAACATGACATCACCTTTATCTAGGAACCTGTTTATTTCCGGTAAGTGTAATAGGGAATTGCATGTAACTGAGCCTTATAACTTCATTCATTTCTTCATTTGTCCATTCATTTGTTCATTTAATAAATATAGACTAGCCACTGGAATTAACACTAGCAATGAAAAGATAAATAAGCCATGGGCCCTACCTTTAAGCAGATCATTTTTTAGCGTATAGTCTATGTGCATCCAACACCATATGGCAAGTGTTGTAGTGGAAGTGGATTTAAGAAACAGCACTGGTCAAAAAAAGAAGAGATGAGCCCTGCATGGGAGGGTCTGAGAATAAATCACAGGTGGAGAAATCAGAGCCACATTTTGAAAAACGAACAAGAATTTAGCAGGTGGATGAAGCACAGCTAGCCTCTCAGGTAGATTAAGTAGTTTGAGCAAAGGCTTGGGGGCTCCCGGATTCCTCAGCAGTCCCAGGGATGAGATCTTATTGGTCCAGCTCAGTTCACCTGACCTTCCCTGAGCCAATCCTGTGTCTGTTCAAAGGAATTCTCTGATTAGACCAGCCTATAATACTAGAGGTAAGACGACAGTGATGCTACAGCCATGGCCCTTACATTTCTTCATAGAGACTTAGCTGTGAAGATTATATAAGGTGGTCCCTGGTAAGCAATTGGTACAAAGACTGGTAAGAACTGATGTTTGTTGTGATTGTAGTTGTGATGATTATTGATGTTATTACTATTTTAAAAAATGTTTTATTTATTTGACAGAGAGAGAGAGAGAGATCACAAGTAGGCAGAGAGGCAGGCAGAGAGAGGGGGGGAGGCAGGCTTCCCGTGGAGCAGAGAACCCGATGCAGGGCTGGATCCCAGGTCCCTGAGATCATGACCTGGGCCTAAGGCAGAGGCTTAACCTACTGAGCCACCCAGGCGCCCCTGATGTCATTCCTATTTTAATAACAAAGGCAGACATGTAGAAATCCAGCATCATTGCTGACCCTCACTAAATATCTCTTTGGGAACCTAAGAGGAACATAGCAGAAGGAAAGCAAGAGTTGTACATGGGGCAGTGTATCCTTCGGGAAGCTTTCCCAGGATTTGCTGTCCCTAGTCTGGATTGGGTTGGCTCCCTTGTACTCTATACATAGTTCCGCATGATCCCATCACATTGTAATAGAAACATCTGTTCCATTAAACTGGGGGCTTCTCTAGGGAAGAAGTGTATCTTACTCATCATTTTAACTCAAATCCTTGGGATATTGTAGGTACTAAGCATGCCTGTTCAAATAACTTATGAATAGGCAGATCAGAGAACACTCCATGGTGGAGATTATATCTGAGCTGGTTCTCAAAGGGTAGAGAGGACTTTTGAAGTGCAGAAATAGGAAAAAATCACATCAAGGACAGGAAAATCCTCAAAATAAGCTTGGAGATGGAGAAGCGTCCAGCATGCTTGAGTATGTCAGTTAATTAGATTCAATGGATGTGAGCAGTGAGTGAAGACCATATAGGAATGAGAAGGTAGACTTTAGGACAGATTGCAAGGGACTTTGAATGCTGGGCCGAAGAGATCAGACTTTGTAGTCTGTGAAATCGAAAGACTGAGAAGTTTTCATTTGGGGATAGGTATGGCCAGGATTCCTCTCGCTCTCTCTCTTACACACACACACACACACACACACACACACACACACACACACACACACACACACAGTACAAGGCATTTATTTAGGCTGTACTTAGTAAGTAGAATATGGGTTACATGGATTTAAGATGCAAAGTTCTCTGTTCCTAGGGAGTTTATGACTTAGCAAGAGATGGATTTACCAAGAACCCAAAGAAGGGTAATTATCACTTTATTTGCACTGACCTTTCCCCCCTAAATAAATACATTGCTGTCTAAATATTATATTTTAAAAACAGAATCTTCCATTTGATTTGGTTAAATGGGAACTCTACAAACATCATTGGGGTTGAGAAACAGAAAGGTGTCATTGTCCTGCTGAGAATGCACTAATAATGAATAAAATGATGGACAAAGCTAGAAGTCACAGGATTTTGAGTCCTACGCTCTAGTTCTTCTCAAGGACAATTCTCTCACCTCTCTGCATTTTGATTATATGAGCAAACCAATATTCCTTTTGCTTAAGCAAGTTTGAGCTAATTGTCCTGTCACTAGCAATTCAGAGAACTTGGTAGTTACTATTATTTAAATTGTCACTTTATAGATGTGAAATTTGAAGCACATGGAGCTTAAGGAACTCACCCAAAGTCATATAGCTAGTAAAAAAGTTGGACCAAGGTTGAAACTGAGATCTTCCTAATTTCTGGTTTATCTGGTCTGCCTATGCACTCTTAGTATTTCGTTCTAAAGGATAATCATTGAGTTAATGACTGTGCCTTCATCATGCTTTTCTCTCACACTACCACCACTCCATGACATCATAAATACTTAATGCTTGCATAATTCCTGAAGAAAGACTAAGTCTATAAAAAATTCCAGATGTACTGTCCTTTTGTTGCTAGGAAATAAATAACTAAAGGATAATTCCATCACTCATGTTGTAAATATCTCTCCATATTTATTCTTAAACCACAGTGCTGTCTGTGTCTAGATGTACACTGTTATCACACTGGTACAGAGAAAAGTGTTTGGTTGTCAATTCTTACTGTAGTTTTCTGCCTTTTTGTCCCTCCCTGATTTTTTTCTTCTATCAGCAAAATCTTGTCCATGTGGAGGAAACAAGGAGCATTTTATAAACCTGCCTAGAGCTGTAAAATATACATCTACCTTTAATAATGACAGAGGTATCTTTGGAACTTCCTCTAGAGTGAAATCTACTTCAAAAATTTGCATTTAACAGACAAACATAATATTGTTGAAGAACACAGAATTATAAATTCATGGACATTTGGGTACTGGGGATACTTTATAATCCACACATCCACACTTCTAACTGTAATTTTTATGGCTATGTAGTTCAAATTACCCAAGATGGATAATATTAACTGTATTTGAGGGGTTTGTAACAACGGCTCCGTGAAAGCTCTTTATAACTTGAGACTCACGCAGGAAGTTGCAGGCCCACATAATGTGCTCTCTGCCATAGGGTATGAATTTGTCACCTCTTGATGTAAATCTCCCAAATTTGATTGGTCTTAGAAGTATTCATTTTGCACAACATTCCAAAAGTCTCCTGCTTCAAAAATGAAAAATTGCAAGTGATTACTTTACAGCCCATTTAATTGCATTTGGAGATTTTCTGCCCCTTAAAGTCTCTGGATAACCATATTAATGCTCTCCCCAAGCACATTTTTGAATAGAGTTTTATTATGGGTAGCACCTGACCTTTCAACATAATTGCATGTGGTCCAAATTAATTGTTCTATTGTGCACTGAATAATAGGTATTCTAAAATGAGACTAATTATGCAGGTACTTGCTAGAGAGGAGAGTCTTAGAGTGAGCTCTTTTGGGTGACTGGAATTTAGGATAGGAGAGATAAGATGACAATTAACTAATAAACAAACTGACATGACTGACTCCACAGGAGACTTCTAGTCAACACAATTCAGAAAATTAGGAGACTCTTCCTTAACCAAACTGTAGTAAGAGGGAGCTTACATACCAAACCAACACTGCTGTAAATCAGTGTGCTAGTGAGAAAGGTGTGTAGTCTAGATTTGTTTAGAAAAACATAAAAATCATTTTGGTTAACTGTCTCCATTGTGTATTTAATACATATTCCATTCATTTATGTTTAACTCTGTTGATTCCTTTTTTGGAATATTCTTATGGATGTCATTGTGGTATTGTATAACAAGCACCAAAATGCAAATTTTAAACCTAAATTTGAAGCCAGTTTGCTGTGTAATTAGCTGATTTAAAGACCTCGGTGACTCTGTAGCTAAATCAAGTTCCTCATACTGTTTATTTTCTCCTCATCTGAAATGACTTGTTAGATCCTCTCTGCTTATCTTTTAGAAGTACCTGTTATGGAAACAAGAGTAGAGCAGATGGTTTATATCACGGGATGCCCATGAAAGTGAGGCTATGGGAGGTAGAGCTGCTTCCTGTGGCTCATCCCACCTCCACTGGTGTCACCCTGACCAAGAAGGCCTGAATTTCCCTTAGTTTGATTAAAGTTTAGAATGGTTTCTTCCTAATTCTAGGCTCTGACCTTCCTTTCTTTTAGAACATTTATTTTAGAAAACTTGTAATTGTAAGTTCTTTCCCTGGCTCTTTGAGATATGTAATTGAGAAAAAAAAAAGCCTCTTGCCAGTTTTACAACACAGAAAAGTCTCAAGGACCTAGGAGCCATCCCTTTGAACAGGTAAACATCAAGGGATATAACCTCCCTCTCTCCCAGGTTCTGTGGGAGGGTAGGCATCTCCTTTCAGTGGAGGCCTTGCTCCAAATTGTAAAACTTTCTGTCACAAAGATTTGAGAGAAAGTTTTCTTTCTCCCTTTCTTCCTTCCTCCCTCTCTTCTCCTTTCCTCCTTCCTTCCTTCCCTCCTTCCTTCCTTCTTTCTTTCCTTTCTCCCTCTCTCCTTTCCTTTTCTTCTTCTTCTTCTCTCTCTCCCTCTCTCTCTCTCTTTGACTCATTTATCTGAGAGAGAGAGAAGAGGGAGGGGCAGAGGGAGAAAATCCCACGCAGACTCCCTGCTGAACCCAGAGCCAGAGCCCAGTGAGGGGCTTGGTCCCAGCACCCATGAGATCAGGACCTGAGCCAAAATCAGGAGTCAGATGCTTAACCGCCTGAGCCACCCAGGGGCCCTGAGAAAGTTCTCTTTTAGGTAAAGCCATTTAGCAAACATGATGGCTTGGGTTCTCCCCCCTCACCCCAGCACTTAGGACTTCGCCTATTCTTTGTTTCAGGGGTGTTGAGTGCGGGCTGATATCTGGCCTCTCTCCCTAACTGAAACAGCCTTGAAGTCTCCCATACCCGTTTAACTTCCTCTGGCACAATGGACACTTTGACTGTCAGCATAATGCTCTGTGACGAACAACCATTTCCAGTCCCCTCAGCACTCTCATAGTTGACCGTCATGTTGAATGTACGACCTGGTGTGCCAGAGGTGGTGTTGATTTCAAATATTGGTTGTGTTTTCATTGCATGTACTTGTTAGGCCATATGTTCCCACTATTTTGCTAACTGTAGTCATGAAGCTAATAGCCCATCTTTGTGTAGGGGAATTAACACATGTGGAGCTCCAAGGATTGCCCCATGAACTGATGTGTGATCCACACACTATGGCATTTAATCCTGCCAATATCACTTGTAAAGTGAATAACACTATTTCTGTTGTACAGATGGGAAAACTGACAAGTTACTTATTTGCCCAAAATCAATCCATGAAAGCATTAAAGACCAAGGCAGGCTCCCTTAACGCTTGGGAATAGGACCTATTGGCTTGAATTTGAATTGTGTGTCTCTTACTTTATACTACCTAATCACTTACTAATTAGCTCCCTTTTTGTGTAGGGGCAAATGAAAGTTTGCAGGTGTTGTTGTTTTTGAAGAGAATGCATACCCGTGAGCAGGGGAGCGGCCGAGGGAGAGGAAGAGAGAGAATCCCAAGTCAGCTCCATGCCCAGGGAGGAGCCCAACAAATCAAGAGTAGGGCATGGGTACCTGGAGGACTCAGGCAGTTGAGTGTCCAACTCTTGATTTTCCCTTGGGTCATAATCTCAGGGTTGTGGGATTGAGCCCCACGTTGGGTTCTGCACTCAGCTTGGTGTCAGCTTGTCCCTCTGCCTCCCTTAACTTGCACTCTCTCTCTCAAATAAATAAATAAAATCTTAAAAAAAAAAGACACCTAACTGACTGAGGTACCCTGGTGTCCTGAAGGTTTAGAGGTTTAAATTTATTTTCCCAAAGAAGTACAGTACTAATAATTATCTTGTATAGATTTTGTGACTGTGGACTGAGATAATATGTAAACTGCTTAGGAGAAGCCCCAGATTTGATAAGAACCCAATAAATTGGGTACCTGGGTGGCTCAGTTGGTTAAGTGACTGCCTTGGGCTCAGGCATGATCCCAGGCTTCTGAGATGGAGCCCCTCATCAGGCTCCCTGCTCAGTGGGTAGCCTGCTTTTCCTTCTCCTACTGCCCCTGCTTGTGCCCATGCTCTCTCACTCTCTCTCAAATAAATAAATAAATAAATAAATAAAATCTTAAAAAAAGAGAACTCGGTGTTATAAATATTATGATTAGTGGGATAAAAGCATATGGAAGACGGTATGGTCTCTTCCTGTGAGAATGAAGGGAACACCTATGGTGGCACCACTGACAATGACTTAGAATCAATGGGAATGTCCCTATGATTTGTTGGTGAAAAACAGTGGGTCTAAACCATCCTTTTTACAGGGATATCCCAGATGAGGAGCAAATGCTTGCACTGAGTGGGTAGAAAAACTTTTGTGAGAGCCAAGGATGCCAAAAGAGTGTTTTAAGAGAAGCAAGAAGGCTTCTAAAAGCAAGGAAATTAGTACCCTTTCTGGCTTTTGAATTGGGATTTTCCAGTCTGGGTTTGAACCCAGTTATGTTGGGCTAAAACCTGGAGCAATGCCATTTGCAGTAAGATTTTAAATACTTTTAAATGCAATAACAATATTACTTTTCACTTTTAGGGGAGAACCAGAAGTAACATTTCTTTTAATTCATATTTGATAAAAATGACTCCCATGTTAACTTAGCTCTTTTAAATATGTAAATAACTTTTAATAATTAACTTTTGGGATATATTTTGGGATTAACAGCCTAAAATTAGCTTAATCTCAACATTTACCTAATGACTACATGGCAACTTAAAAGGCATTCAAGGGGCGCCTGGGTGGCTAAGTGGGTTAAGCCTCTGCCTTCGGCTCGGGTCATGATCTCGGGGTCCTGGGATCGAGTCCCGCATCAGCCTCTCTGCTTGGCAGGGAGCCTGCTTTCTCTTCTCTCTCTGCCTGCCTGTCTACCTACTTGTGCTCTCTCTCTGTCAAATAAATAAATAAAATCTTTAAAAATAAAATAAAATAAAAGGCATTCAAAGAATCCAGACTGTGTCAGTATATGACATACTAATTTTTCCCTCTATAACACTTCCTTATGGGTTAGTTAATTAATTCTTTTCACATAATATACAAATTATGTATGTGTTAATGGCATTTTAAGAAGAGGACTCAATTCATTTAATTGTTCATAATTATCTCCATTTTCTTTGTTTTTGGGAACTCTCT